>NC_072417.2:10000000-10356250 GCF_028858775.2 Pan troglodytes
GAAATATCCACACCGCAATCTGTACAAAATGGAAATATCTACACCGCTATCTCTATAAACATGGAAATAGATACACTGCTATCTGTATAAACATGGAAATATCTACACCACTATCTCTATAAACATGGAAATACCTACACCTCCATCTGTATAAACATGGAAATATCTACATAGTCATCTCTATAAACATGGAAATATCGACACCACCATCTGCTTAAACATGGAAATATCTACACTGCCATCTGTATGCACATGGAAATATCTACACAGCCATCTGCATTGACATGGAAATATCCTCACTGCCATCTCTATAAACATGGAAAAATCTACACCGCCATCTGTATAAACATGGAAATATCTAAAACGCTATCTGTATAAACATGGAAATATCTACACTTCCATCTCTATAAAGATGGAAATACCTACACCGCGAGCTGTATAAACATGGAAATATATACAACACTAGTTGTATAAACATGGAAATACCAACACCGCTATCTGTATAAACATGGAAATATCTACACTGCTATCTGTATATCATGGAAATATCTACACAACTATCTCTATAAACAAGGAAATACCTAAACCGCCATCTCTATACACATAGAAATATCTACACTGCTATCTATATAAACATAGAAATATCTACACCGCCATCTCTACAAACATGGAAATATCTACACCGCCATCTGCATGAACATGGAAACATCTACACCACTATCTGTATCAACATGGAAATATCTACACTGCCATCTGTATAAATATGGAAATATCTACACTGCCATCTGTGGAAAGATGGAAATATCTACACCACGATCTGTATAAATATGAAAATATCTACACCGCTATCTGTGTAAAGATGGAAATATCTACACCGCAATCTTTGCAAAATGGAAATATTTACACCGCTATCTCTGTAAACATGGAAATATCTACACCACTATCTGTATAAACATGGAAACATCTACATCGCTATCTTTATAAACATGTATATATCTACACCGTTATCTGTATAAACATGGAAATATATACACCGATATCTATATAAATATGGAAATATCTACACCGCCATTTCTGTAAACATACAAATATCTACACAGTCATCTGTATAGACATGGAAATACCTACACAGCCATCTGTATAAACATCGATGTATCTACTCAGCTATCTCTATAAACAAGGAAATACCTACACCGCTATCTCTATAAACATGGAAATATCTACACCGCAATCTCTACAAACATGGAAATATCTACACGGCCATGTATATAAACATGAAAATATCTACACTGCCATCTCCATAAACATGGAACTATCTAAACCGCCATCTGTATAAACATGGAAATATCTACACCACTATCTGTATAAAGTTGGAAATATCTACACCGCTATCTGTATAAACATGGAAATATCTACACCGCCATCTGTATAAACATGAAATACCTAAACAGTCATCTGTATAAACATGGAAATATGTACACCACCATCTCTATAAACATGAAAACATATACACCGCCATCTTCAGAAACATGGAGTTATCTACACCGCAATCTCTAAAAACATGGAAATATCTACACCACTCTCCGTATAAACATGGAAATATCTTCACTGCTATCTGTATAAACATGGAAATATCTACACCGCCATCTGTATAAAGATGGAAATGTCTACACCGCACTCTGTATATATATGGAAATACCTACACTGCTATCTCTATAGACATGGAATTATCTACACCGCTATCTGTATAAACATGGAAATATCTACACTGCTATCTGTATAAAGATGGAAATATCTACACCGTGAGCTGCATAAACATGGAAATATCTACACCGCTATGTGTATAAACATGGAAATACCAGCACCACTATCTGTATAAACATGGAAATATCTACACCGCCATCTCTATAAACATGAAAATACTTACACCACGATATCAATAAACATGGAAATATTTACACCGCTATCTCTATAAACATAGAAATAACTACACCGCCATCTCTATAAACATGGAAATATCTACACCGCCATCTGCATAAACTTGCAAATATCTACACAGACATCTGTATAAACATGGAAATACCTACACCGACATCTATATAAACCTGAAAATAACTACACCGCCATCTCTATAAACATGGAAATATCTACACAGCCATCTGTATAAACATGGAAATATCTACACTGCTGTCTCTATGAACATGGAAATATAAACGTGGAAATATCTACCCAGCTATCTGTGTAAAAATGGAAATATCTACACAGCAATCTGTGCAAAGATGGAAATATCTACACCGCTATCTCTGTAAACATGGAAATATCTACACCGCTATCTGTATAAACATGGAAATATATATACCGCAGTCTCTATAAACATGGAAATATCTCCACCGCTTTCTGTATAAACATGAAAATATCTACACCGTTATCTGTATAATCACGGACATATCTACACCGCAATCTGCATAAACATGGAAATAACTTCCACGCTATGTGTGTAAACATGGAAATATCTACAGAGCTATCTGTGTAAACTTGGAAATATCTACACAGCTATCTGCGTAAACATGGAAATATCTACACAGCGATCTGTGCAAAGATGGAAATATCTACACCGCTACCTGTATAAACATGGAAATATCTACACCGCTGTCTGTATAAACAAGGAAATATCTACACCACCATCTGTAGAAACATGGAAATATCTACACCGCAATCTGTATAAACATGGAAATACCTACACAGCTATCTGTATTAATATGGAAATATCTACACCGCTATCTCTATAAACGTGGAAATATCTACACCGCATTCTCTATAAACATGAAAATATCTACACTTCTATCTCTATATACATGGAAGTATCTACACCTCCATCTCTATAAACATGAAAATATCTACACCGCCATCTTCAGAAACATGGATGTATCTACACCGCTATCTGTATAAACATGGAAATATCTACACCACTATCTGTATAAACATGGAAATATCTTCAATGCCATCTGTATAAACATGGAAATATCTACAACGCCATCTGTATAAAGATGGAAATATCTACACCGTAATCTGTGTAAATATGGAAATAACTACACCGCTATCTCAATAGACAACGAAATATCTACACCGCAATCTGTATAAAAATGGAAATATCTACACTGCCTTCTGTATAAAGATGGAAATATCTACAGCACGAGCTGTATAAACATGGAAATATCTACACCGCTATCTGTATATACATGGAAATAACAACACCGTTATCTGTATAAACATGGAAATATCTACAGCGCTATCTCTATAAACATGAAAATACTTACACCACCATCTCTATACACATGGAGATATTTACACCGCTATATCTATAAACATAGAAATAACTACACCGCCATCTCTGTAAACATGAAAATATCTACACCGCCATCTACATAAACATGGAAATATCTACAGAGACATCTGTATAAACATGGAAATATCTACACTGCCATCTGTATAAACTTGGAAATATCTACACTGACATCTGTAAAAAGATGGAAATGTCTACAAAGCGATCTGTATAAACATGGGAATTTCTACACCTCTACTTGTATAAACATGGAAATATCTACACCGCTATCTGTATCAACATGGAAATAACTACACTGCAATCTGTATAAACATGGAAATATCTACAATGCTATCTCTGTAAACATGGAAATATCTACACAGCTATCTGTATAAACTTGGAAATATCTACACCGCTATCTGTAGAAACATGGAAATATCTACAATGTATCTGTATAAACGTGGAAATATCTATACCGCTATCTGTACAAACGTGGAAATATCTACAATGTTATCTCTATAAACATAGAAATATCTACACTGCCATCTGTATACACATGGAAATATCCACACAGCCATCTCTATAAACATGAAAATATCTACACCGCAATCTCTATAAACATGGAAATATCTACACCACCATCTCTATAAACATGCAAATATGTACACCGGTATCTCCAAAAACATGGAACTATCTACACCGCCATCTGTATAAACATGGAAATATCTACACCACTATCTGTATAAACATGGAAATGTCTTCACTGCCATGTGTATAAAGATGGAAATATCTACACCGGGAGCTATATATAGATGGAAATATCTACACCGCTATCTGTAAAAACATGGAAATACCAACACCGCTATCTGTATAAACATGGAAATATCTACACAGCTATCTGTATAAACATGGAAATATCTACAATGTTATCTGTGTAAACATGGAAATATGTACAGAGCTATCTGTGTAAACTTGGAAGTATCTACACCGCTATCTGTATAAACATGCTAATAACTACACTTCTATCTGTATAAATGTGGAAATATTTGTACCGCTATCCCTGTAAACATGGTAATATCAACACCGCGATCTGCATAAACATGGAAATATCTACACCATGATCTGTATAAACATGGAAATATCTACACCGTGTTCTGTATAAACATGAAAATATCTACACCGTGATCTGTATAAACATGGAAATATCTACACCGCCATCTCTATAAACATGGACATATCTACAGCCTTATCTGTATGAACGTGGAAATATCCACACAGCTATCTCTAATGACATGGAAAAATCAACATCGCAGTCTCTATGAACATGGAAATATCTACACCACCATCTCTATAAACATGGAAATATCTACACCGCGATCAGTATAAACATGGAAATAACTACACCGGTATCTGTATAAACATGGAAATATCTCCACTGCTATCTCTATAAACATCGAAATATCTACACCGCTATCTGTATAAACATGGAAATATGTACACCGCGATCTGTATAAACATGGAAATATCTACACCGCTATCTGTATAAACATGGAAATATCTACACAGCTGTCTCTATAAACATGGAAATACCTAAACCGCCATCTGTATAAACATGGAAATACCTACAAAGTCATCTGTATAAACCTGGAAATATCTACACTGCTATTTCTATAAATACGGAAATATCTACACCGCCATCTGTTTAAACATGGAAATACCTACACAGACATCTGTTTATACATGGAAATATCTACACAGCTATCTGTATAACCATGAAAATATCTGCACTGCCATCTGTAAAAACATGGAAATAACTATACAATCATCTGTATAAACATGGAAATATCTACAATGCCATCTGTAAACACATGGAAATATCTACACAGCCATCTGTATAAACATGTAAATATCCACACTGCTATCTCTATAAACATGGAAATATCTACGCCGCCATCTCTATAAACATGAAAATATCTACACTGCCATCTCCATAAACATGGAACTAACTACTCCGCCATCTGTATAAACATGGAAACATCTACACCGCCGTCTGTGTGAATAAGGAAATATCTACAATGCCATTTGTATAAAGATAAAAATATCTGCACCGTGAGCTGTATAAACATGGAAGTATCTACATCGCTGTCTGTAGAAATGTGGAAATAGCAACACCGCTATCGGTATAAACGTGGAAATATCTACAACGCCATCTATATAAACATGGAAATATCTACACCGCTATGTCTATAAACATGGAAATAACTACACCGCTATTTCTATAAACATGGAAATCTCCACTCCGCCATGTGCATATCCATGGAAATATCTACAACGCCATCTGTATAATGATGGAAATATCTACACGACAATCTGTGTACAGATGGAAATATCAACACCGCCAACTGTACAAACATGGAAATATCTACACCGCTATCTCTATAAACATAGAAATACCTACACTGCAGTCTCTATAAACATGGAAATATCTACACCGGTATCTGTATAAACATGGAAATATCTACAACACGATCTGTATAAACATGGAAATATTTACACCGCTATCTGTATAAACCTGGAAATATTTACACTGCTATCTCTATAAATATGGAAATATCTACACCGCCATCTGTATAAACATGGAAATAACTACACAGTCATGTGTAGGAACATGGAAATATCTACACCACCGTTTGTATAAAGATGGAAATATCTACAACGTTATCTGTATAAACATGGAAATATCTACACAGTGATCTGTATAAACATGGAAATATGTACAGCACTCTCTGAATACAGATGGAAATATCTACACCGATATCTGTAAAAACATGGAAATATCTACACCACTATCTGTATAAATATGGAAATATTTACACCGCTATCTCAATAAACATGGAAATATATACACTGCTATCTCTATAAACATGGAAATACCTACACCATCTATATTAACATGGAAACATCTACACAGTCATCTGTATAAACCTGGAAATATCTACACTGTCATCTATATAAACATGGAAATATCTACAGAGAACTCTGTATAAACATGGAAATATCGACACAGCCATCTGTATAAACATGGAAATATCTACACCGCTATCTGTGTAAACATGGAAATATCTACACCGCTATGTGTATTAACGTGGAAATATCTCCATTACTATCTGTATAAACATGGACATATCTCCACCGCAATTTGAATAAACATGATAATATCTACACCGCTATCTCTATAAACATGGAAATATCTACACCGCGATCTGTATAAACATGGAAATATCTACACCGCTATCTGTATAAACATGGAAATATCTACACCGCTATGTGCATTAACGTGGAAATATCTCCATTGCTATCTGTATAAACATGGAAATATCTCCACCGCAATCTCTATAAACATGGAAATACCTACAAAGTCATCTGTATAAACATGGAAATATCTACACAGCCATCTGTATAAACATGGAAATATCTACAGAACCATCTATATATACATGGAAATATCTACACCGCTATCTGTATAAACATGGAAATAACTACACCGCTATTAGTGTAAACTAGGAAATATCTACACCCTGATCTGTATAAACATGGAAATATCTACACCGCCATCTCTATAAACACGGAAATATCTACACCCCTATCTGTATAAACATGGAAATATCCACACCGCTATCTCTATAAACATGGAAAAATCAACACCGCTATCTCCATGAACATGGAAATATCTACACCGCCATCTCTATAAACATGGAAATATCTACACCACGATCAGTATAAACATGGAAATATCTACACCGCTATCTGTATAAACATGGAAATATCTCTCTGCAATCTCTATAAACATGGAAATGCCTACACCGCTATCTGTAGAAATATGGAAATATCTACACCGCTATCTCTATAAACATGGAAATACCAACAGCGCTTTCTCTATCAACAAGGAAATATCTACATCGCAATCTCTATAAACTTGGAATTATCTACACCGCCATCTCTATAAATATGAAAATATCTACACCGCCATCTTCAGAAACATGGCTGTATCTACACCACCATCTGTATAAACATGGAAATATCTACACCACTATCTGTATAAACATGGAAAAATCTTCACTGTCATCTGTATAAAGATGGAAATATCTGCACTGCGAGTTGTATAAACATGGAAATATCTACACCGCTATCTCTATAAACATGGAAATACCTACAACGCCATCTCTATAAACATGGAAATATCTACACCGCTATCTGTATAAACATGGAAATATCTACACCGCTATTTGTATAAACCTGGAAAGATCTTCACCGCTATCTCTATAAATATGGAAATATCTACAACGCTATCTCTCTAAACATGGAAATGTCTACACCGCTATCTGTATAAACGAGGAAATATCTACACCGCCATCTGTAGAAACATGGAAATATCTACACCACCATCTATATAAACATGGAAATATGTACACGGAAATCTGTATAAACACGGAAATATCTAGACAGTCTTCTCTATAAACATGGAAATATCTATACCGCTATCTGTATAAACATGGAAATACCCACACCGGTATCTGTATAAACATGGAAATTGCCACACCGCTATCTGTATAAACATGGAAATATCTGCACCGCTATCTTTATAAACATGGAAATATCTGCAACTCTATCTGTGTAAACATAGAAATATCTACACGGCTATTTGTGTAAACATGGAAATATCTGCACCGCTATCTGTATAAAGATGGAAATATCTACACCTCTATCTGTAAAACGTGGAAATATCTACACCGCCATCTGTATAAACATGGAAATACCTACACCGCTATCTGTATAAATATGGAAATATCCACACCGCTATCTCTATAAACATGGAAATACCTACACCGCCATCTTCAGAAACATGGATGTATCTACACCGCCATCCGTATAAACATGGAAATATCTACACCACTATCTGTATAAACATGGAAATATCTTCATTGCCATGTGTATAAACATGGAAATATCTACACGGACATCTGTATAAAAATGGAAATATGTACACCGCAATCTGTATAAATATGGAAATACCTACACCGCTACCTCTATAGACATGTAAATATCTACACCGCTATCTCTATCAACATGGAAATATCTACAGTGCTATCTCTGTAAACATGGAAATATCTACACAGCTATCTGTGTAAACTTGGAAATATCTACACCGCTATCTGTGTAAATTTGGCAATACTTACACCGCAATCTGTGAAAAGATGGATATATCTACACCGCTATCTCTATAAACATGGAAATATCTACACCGCTATCTATATAAACATGAAAATATCTACACTGCCATCTGTATAAACATGGAAATAACTACAGCGCCATCTGTATAAACATGGAAATATCTACACTGCCATCTGTACACACATGGAAATAACTACAGCACCATCTGTATAAACATGGAAATATCTACACTGCCATCTGTACACACATGGAAATATCTACACAGCCATCTCTATAAACATGGAAATATCTACACAGCTGTCACTAAAAACATGGAAATATCTACACCACTATCTGAATAAACATGGAAATACCTACACAGCTATCTGTGTAAACTTGGAAATATCTACCCAGCTATCTGTGTAAAAATGGAAATAAGTACACAGCAATCTGTGCAAAGATGGAAATATCTACACCGCTATCTCTGTAAACATGGAAATATCTACACCGCTATCTGTATAAACATGGAAGTATCTATACCGCAGTCTCTATAAACATGGTAATATCTCCACCGCTATCTGTATTAACATGAAAATATCTACACCGCTATCTGTATAATCATGGACATATCTACACCGCAATCTGTATAAACATGGAAATATCTACCACGCTATGTGTGTAAACACGGAAATACCTACACAGCTATCTGTGTAAACTTGGAAATATCTACACAGCAATCTGCGTAAACATGGAAATATCTACTCGGCAATCTGTGCAAAGATGGAAATATCTACACCGCTATCTCTGTAAACATGGAAATATCTACACCGCTACCTGTATCAACATGGAAATATCTACACTGCTGTCTGTATAAACAAGGAAATATCTACACCGACATCTGTAGAAACATGGAAATATCTACACTGCAATCTGTATAAACATGGAAATACCTACACCGGTATGTGTATAAATATGGAAATATCTACACCGCTATCTCTATAAACATGGAAATATCTACACCGCTTTCTCTATAATCATGAAAATATCTACACTGCTATCTCTATATACATGGAAATATCTACACCTCCATATCTATAAACATGAAAATATCTACACCGCCATCTTCAGAAACATCGATGAATCTACATCGCTATCTGTATAAACATGGAAATATCTACACCACTATCTCTATAAACATGGAAATATCTTCACTGCCATCTGTACAAACATGGAAATATCAACACCGCCATGTGTATAAAGATGGAAATATCTACACCGCCATCTGCATAAACATGGAAATATCTACACACACTTCTGTTTAAACATGGAAATATCTACACTGCCATCTGTATAAACTTGGAAATACCAACACTGACATCTGTAGAAAGATGGAAATGTCTACAAAGCGATCTGTATAAACATGGGAATTTCTACACCGCTACTTGCATAAACATGGAAATATCTACACCGCTATCTGTATCAACATGGAAATAACTACACCGCAATCTGAATAAACATGGAAATATCTACACTGCGATCCGTATAAACATGGAAATACCTACACCGGTATCTGTATAAACATGGAAATATCTACACCATGATCTGTATAAACATGGAAATGTATACACCGCTATCTGTATAAACATGGAAATATCTGCACCGCTATCTCTATAAACATGGAAATATCTACAAAGCCATCTGTATAAACATGAAAATAACTACACAGTCATGTGTAGGAACATGGAAATATCTTCACCACCGTTTGTATAAAGATGGAAATATCTACAACGTTATCTGTATAAAGATGGAAATATCTACACAGTGATCTGTATAAACATGGAAATATGTACAGCACTCTCTGAATAAAGATGGAAATATCTACACCGCTATCTGTAAAAACATGGAAATACCTACACCACTATCTGTATAAATATGGAAATATTTACACCGCTATGTCAATAAACATGGAAATATCTACACCGCTGTCTCTATAAACATGGAAATATCTACACCGCTGTCTCCATCAACATGGAAATATATACACCGCCATCTCTTTAAACATGGAGTTATCTACAACGCCATCTACATAAACAAGAAAATATCTACATTGCCATCTATATAAACATGGAAATATCTACACCGCCATCTCTATAAACGTGGAAATATCTACACCGCCATCTGTATAAACATGGAAATATCTACACCGCAATCTGTATAAACATGGAAATATCTACACCGCTATCTGAATAAACATGGAAATATATACACCGCTATCTGTATAAACATGGAAATATCTATACTGCGATCTGTATAAACATGGAAATATCTACACCGCCAAATGTATAAACTTGGAAATATCTTCACTACGATCTTTATAAACATGGAAATATCTACACCGCTATCTGTATAAACACGGTAATATCTACACCACCATCTATATAAACATGGAAATATCTACACTGCCATCTGTATAAACATGGAAATATCTACAATGCCATATGTAGAAAGATGGAAATATCTACACCGCGATCTGTATAAACATGGAAATATCTACACCGCGATCTGTATAAACATTGAAATATCTACACAGCCATCTGTATAAACATGGAAATACCTACAAAGTCATCTGTATAAACATGGAAATATCTACAAAGTCATCTGTATAAACATGGAAATATCTACACAGCCATCTGTATAAACATGGAAATATCTACAAATCCATCTGTATATACATGGAAATATCTACACCGCTATCTGTATAAACATGGAAATAACTACACCGCTATTTGTATAAACACGGAAATATCTACACCGTGATCTGTATAAACATGGAAATAACTACACCGCTATTTGTATAAACAAGGAAATATCTACACCGCCATCTATTTAAATTTGGAAATATATACACAGACATCTGTATATACATGGAAATATCTACACTGCTATCTGTATAAACATGCTAATAACTACACCGCTATCTGCATAAATGTGGAAATATTTGCACCGGTATCCCTATAAACATGGTAATATCAACACCGCGATCTGTATAAACATGGAAATATCTACACCATGATCTGTATAAACATGGAAATAACTACGCCACGATCTGTATAAACTTGGAAATATCTACACCGTGATCTGTATTAACATGGAAATATCTACAACAAGATCTGTATAAACATGGAAATATTTACACCGCTATCTGTATAAACATGGAAATATCTACACCACTATCTCTATAAACATGGAAATATCTACAAAGCCATCTCTATAAACATGGAAATACAAACACAGTCATGTGTAGGAACATGGAAATATCTACACCGCGATCTGTATAAACATGGAAATATCTACACCACGATCTGTATAAAAATGTAAATACCTACACTGCTATCTGTATAAACATGGAAATATCTACACAGCTATCTCTATAAACATGGAAATAACTACACCGCAATCTGTATAAACATGGAAATACCTACAAAGTCACCTGTATAAACATGGAAATATCTACACAGCCATCTGTATCAACATGGAAATATCTACACAGCCATCTGTGTATACATGTAAATATCTGCACCGCTATCTGTATAAACATGGAAATAAATACACCGCTATTTGTATAAACAAGGAAATATCCACAACAGCATCTGTTTAAACATGGAAATATCTACACAGACATCTGTTTATACATGGAAATATCTACACCGCTATCTGTATAAACATGCAAATAACTACACCGCTATCTGTATAAATGTGAAAATATTTGCACCGATATCCCTATAAACATGGTAATATCAACACCGCGATCTGTATAAACATGGAAATATCTACACTATGATCTGTATAAACATGGAAATATCTACACCACGATTTGTATAAACATGGAAATATCTACACCGTGAACTGTATAAACATGGAAATATCTACACCGCCATCTCTATCAACATGGAAATATCTACACCCCTATCTGTATAAACATGGAAATATCCACAGCGCTATCTCTAGAAACATGGAAAAATCAACACCGCTATCTCTATGAACATGGAAATATCTACACCGCCACCTCTATAAACATGGGAATATCTACACCGCGATCAGTATAAACATGGAAATATCTACACCGCTATCTGTATAAACATGGAAATATCTCCACTGCTATCTCTATAAACATCGAAATATCTACACCGCCATCTGTATAAACATGGAAAAACTTACAAAGTTATCTGTATAAACATGGAAATATCTACACTGCCACCTCTATAAACATGGGAATAACTACACAGTCATGTGTAGGAACATGGAAATATCTACCCCACCGTTTGAATAAAGATGGAAATATCTACAACGTTATCTGTATAAACTTGGAAATATCTACACAGAGATCTGTATAAACATGGAAATATGTACAGCACTCTCTGTATAAACATGGAAATATCTACACCGCTATCTGTAAAAACATGGAAACATCTACACCACTATCTGTATAAATATGGAAATATTTACACCGTTATCTCAATAAACATGGAAATATCTACACCGCTGTCTCTATAAACTTGGAAATACCTACACCGCCATCTGTATTAACATGGAAATATCTACACAGTCATCTGTATAAACCTGGAAATATCTACACTCTCATCTATATAAACATGGAAATATCTACAGAGAACTCTGTATAAACATGGAAATATCGGCACAGTCATTTGTATAAACTTGGAAATATCTACACCGCTATCTGTATAAACATTTAAGTATCTACACCGCTATGTGTATTATTGTGGAAATATCTCCATTGCTATCAGTATAAACATGGACATATCTCCAACGCAATCTGTAGAAACATGAAAATATCTACACCGCTATCTCCATTAACATGGAAATATCTGCACTGCGATCTGTAAAAACATGGAAATACCTATACAGTCATCTGTATAAACAGGGAAATATCTACAATGCCATCTGTATACACACGGAAATATCAACACAGCCATCTGTATAAACATGTAAATATCTACAATGCTATCTCTATAAACATGGAAATATCAAGACTGCCATCTCCATTAACATGGAACTAACTACTCCGCCATCTGTATAAACATGGAAACAACAACACCACCATCTCTGTGAATAAGGAAATATCTACAATGCCATCTGTATAAAGATAAAAATATCTGCACCGTGAGCTGTATAAACATGGAAATATCTACATCGCTATTGTATAAACGTGGAAATACCAACACCGCTATCGGTATAAACATGGAAATATCTACAACGGCATCTATATAAACATGGAAATATCTACACCGCTATGTCTATAAACATGGAAATACCTACACCGCAATCTCTATAAACATGGAAATATCCACACTGCCATCTGCATATCCATGGAAATATCTACAACGCCATCTGTATAAAGATGGAAATATCTACACGGCAATCTGTGTACAGATGGAAATATCAACACCGCCATCTGTACAAACATGGAAATATCTACACCGCTATCTGCATAAACATAGAAATACCTACACTGTAGTCTGTATAAACATGGAAATATCTACACCGGTATCTGTACAAACATGGAAATATCTACACCACGGTCTGTATAAACATGGAAATATTTACACTGCCATCTGTATAAACCTGGAAATATCTACACTGCTATCTCTATAAATATGGAAATATCTACACCGCCATCTGTATAAACATGGAAATAATTATACAGTCATGTGTAGGAACATGGAAATATCTACATCACGGTTTCAATAAAGACGGAAATATCTACAACGTTATCTGTATAAACATGGAAATATCTACACATTGATCTGTATAAACATGGAAATATATACAGCACTCTCTGAGTAAAGATGGAAATATCTACACCGCTATCTGAAAAAAAACATGGAAATATCTACACCACTATCTGTATAAATATGGAAATATTTACACCGCTATCTCAATAAACATGGAAATATCTACAACGCTATCTCTATAAACATGGAAATATCTTCACCGCCATCTGTATTAACTTGGAAATATCTACACAGTCATCTGTATAAACTTGGAAATATCTACACTGTCATCTATATAAACATGGAAATATCTACAGCGCAATCTGTATAAACATGGAATTATCTACATCGCTATCAGTATAAAAATGGAAATATCTACACCGCTATCTGTATAAACATGGAAATATCTAAACTGCGGTCTGCATAAACATGGAATTATCTACAAAGACATCTGTATAAACATGGAAATATCTACACCGCCATCTCTATAAACATGAAAATACCTACAGCGCCATCTTCAGAAACATGGATGTATCTACACCGCCATCTGGATAAACATGGAAATATCTACACCACTATCTGTATAAACATGGAAATATCTTCACTGCCATCTGTATAAACATGGAAATATCTACACCGCCATCTGTATAAAGATGGAAATATCTACACCGCAATCTGTATAAATATGGAAATACCTAGACCGCTATCCCCATAGACATGGAAACATCTACTCTGCTATCTGTATAAACATGGAAATATCGACACTGCGATCTGTATAAAGATGGAAATATCTACACCGCGAGCTGTATAAACATGGAAATATCTACACTGCTATCTGTATAAACATGGAAATACCAACACCGTTATCTGTATAAACATGGAAATATCTACAGCGCTATCTCTATAAACATGAAAATAATTACACCACCATCTCTATAAACATGGAGATATTTACACCGCTATCTCTATAAACATAGAAATAACTACACCGCCATCTCTATAAATATGGAAATATCTACACCGCCATCTGCATAAACATGGAAATATCTACACAGACATCTGTATAAACATGGTAATATCTACACTGCCATCTGTATAAACTTGGAAATATCTACACTGACATCAGTAGAAAGATGGAAATGTCTACAAAGCGATCTGTATAAACTTGGGAATTTCTACACCGCTTCTTGTATAAATAGGGAAATATCTACACCGCTATCAGTATCAACATGGAAATAACTACACCGCAATCTGTATAAACATGGAAACATCTACAATGATCTCTCTGTAAACATGGAAATATCTACACAGCTATCTGGGTAAACTTGGAAATATCTACACTGCTATCTCTGTAAGTTGGGCAATACCTACACCGCAATCTGTGCAAAGATAGAAATACCTACACCACTATCTCTTTAAACATGGAAATATATACACTGCCATATGTATAAAGATGGAAATATCTACACCGCTATCTCTATACACATGGAAATATCTACACAGCCATCTGTATAAACATGGAAATATCTACACTGATATCTCTATAAACATGGAAATATCTACACCGCTATCTGTATATACTTGGAAATATCTACATCGCTATCTGTATAAACATGGAAATATCTACACCGCTATCTCTATAAACATGGAAATAGCTACAACGCCATCTATATAAACATGGAAATACCAACACACTCATGTGTAGGAACATGGAAATATCTACACCGCGATCTGTATAAACCTTTGAAATATCTACACCGCGATGTATATAAACATGGAAATATCTACAACTCTATCTGTATAAACATGGAAATATCTACACAGCTATCTCTATAAACATGTAAATATCTACACCGCAATCTGTATAAACATGGAAATACCTACAAAGTCATCTGTATAAACATGGAAATACCTACACAGCCATCTGTATAAAGATGGAAATATCTACACAGCCGTCTGTATGTACATGGAAATATCTACACCGCTATATGTATAAACATGGAAATAAATACCCCACTATTTGTATAAACAAGCAAATATCTATACCAACATCTGTTTAAACATGGAAATATCTACACACACATCTGTTTATACATGGAAATATCTACACCGCTATCTGTATAAACATGTTAATAACTACACCGCTCTCTGTATAAATGTGGAAATATTTGCACCGCTATCCCTATAAACATGGTAATATCAACACCGCGATCTGTATAAACATGGATATATCTACAACATGATCTGTATAAACATGGAAATATCAACACCGCGATCTGTATAAACATGGAAATATCTACACCGTGATCTGTATAAACATGGAAATATCTACACCGACATCTCTATCAACATGGAAATATCTACACCCCTAACTGTATAAACATGGAAATATCCACACCGTTTTCTCTATAAACATGGAAAAATCAACACCTCTATCTCTATGAACATGGAAATATCTTCACCGCGATCAGTATAAACATGGAAATATCTACACCGCTATCTCTATAAACATGGAAATATCTACACCGTCATCTGTATTAACATGGAAATATCTACACAGTCATCTGTATAAACCTGGAAATATCTACACTGTCATCTATATAAACATGGAAATATCTACAGAGAACTCTGTATAAACATGGAAATATCTTCACAGCCATCTCTATAAACATGGAAATATCTACACCGCTATCTGTATAAACATGGAAATATCTACACCGCTATGTGTATTAACGTGGAAATATCTCCATTGCTATCTGTATAAACATGGACATATCTCCACCGCAATCTCTATAAACATGAAATATCTACACCGCTATCTCTATAAACATCGAAATACCTACAATGCCATGTGTACAAACATGGTAATATCTACACAGTTATCTGTAGAAACATGGAAATATCTACACTGCTATCTCTATAAACATGGAAATAACTACACCGCTATCTCTATCAACATGGAAATATCTACACCGCTATCTCCGTCAACATGGAAATATATACACCGCCATCTCTTTAAAAATGGAGATATCTACAACGCCATCTACATAAACAAGAAAATATCTACATTGCCATCTATATAAACATGGAGATATCTAAACCGCCATCTCTATAAACATGGAAATATCTACACTGCCATTTGTAGAAAGATGGAAATATCTACACCGCCATATGTATAAACGTGGAAATATCTACACCGCTATCTGTATAAACATCGAAATATCTACACCAAAATCTGTATAAACATGGAAATATCTACACCTCTATCTGTATAAATATGAAATATCTAAACCGCTATCTCTATGAAAATGGAAATATCTACACTGCTATCTGTAAAAACATGGAAATATCCTCACTGCTATCTCTATGAACATGGATATATCTACACCGCTATCTAAATAAACATGGAAATATCTACACTACCATCTCTATAAACATGGAATTATCTACATCGCCATCTATATAAACATGGAAATATCTACAATGCCATCTGTACAAACATGGAAATATATACACATTTATCTGTAGAAACATGGAAATATCTACACCGCTTTCTCTATAAACATGGAAATAACTACACCGCTATCTCTATAAGCATGGAAATACCTACACCGCTATCTCCATCAACATGGAAATACATACACTGCCATCTCTTTAAACATGGAGATACATACAACGCCATCTACATAAACAAGGAAATATCTACACTGCCATCTATATAAACATGGAAATATCTACACCGCCATCTCTATAAACATGGAAATATCTACATGGAAATTTGTAGAAAGATGGAAGTATCTACACCGCCATCTGTATAAACGTGGAAATATCTACACCGCTATCTGTATAAACATGGAAATATCTACACCGCAATCTGTCTAAACATGGAAATATCTACACCGCTATCTGTATAAAGATGGAAATATCTACACCGCTATCTCTATAAACATGGAAATATCTACACAGCCATCTGTATAAACATGGAAGTATCTACACTGCTATCTCTATAAACATGGAAATATCTACACCGCTATCTGTATAAACATGGAAATATCTACATCGCTATCTCTATAAACAGGGAAATATCTCCACTGCTATCTCTATAAACATGGAAATATCTACACCGCTATCTGTATAAACATGGAAATATCTACACCGCTATCTGTATAAACATGGAAATATCTACAACGCTATCTCTGTAAACATGGAAATATCTACACAGCTATCTGTGTAAACTTGGAAATATCTACACAGGTATCTGTGTAAGAATGGAAATATATAGACGGCAATCTGTGCAAAGAGGGAAATATCTACACCGATATCCCTGAAAACACGGAAATATCTACACCACTATCTGTATAACAAAGGAAATATCTACACCGCCATGTGTAGAAACATGGAAATATCTACACCGCCATCTCTATAAACATGGTAATATCTACACGGCTATCTCTATAAACATGGAAATATCTACACCGCTATCTGTATCAACATGTAAATCACTACACCGCTATATGTATAAACATGGAAATATCTTCAATGCTATCTCTGTACACATGGAAATATTGACACAGGTATCTGTGTAAACTTGGAAACATCTAGACAGCTATCTGTGTAAAGTTTGCAATGTCTACACCGCAATCTGTGCAAAGTTGGAAATAGCTTTACCGCTATATCTGTAAACATGGAAATATCTACACCGCTATATGTATAAACATGGAATTATCTACACCGCCATCTGTATACACATGGAAATATCTACACAGCCATCTGTATAAACATGGAAATATCTACACCGCTATCTCTATAAACATGGAAATATTTACACCGCTATCTGTATAAACATGGAAATATCTACATCGATATCTGTATAAACAGGGAAATACCTCCACCGCTATCTGTATAAACATGGAAATATCTACACTGCTATCTGTATAAACATGGAAATATCTAGACCGCTATCTGTATAAACATGGAAATGTCTACACCGCTATCTGTATAAACATGGAAATATCTACAACGCTATCTTTGTAACCATGGAAATATCTACACAGCAATCTGTGCAACATTGGAAATATCTACACAGCAATCTGTTTAAAAATGGATATATCTACACAGCAATCGGTGCAAAGATGGTAATATCTACACCGCTATCTCTGTAAACATGGAAATATCTGCACGGCTATCTCTATAAACATGGAAATGTCTACAAAGCCATCTGTATAAACATGGAAATACCTACACAGTCATGTGTAGGAACATGGAAATATCTACACTGCCATCTGTATAAACATGGAAATATCTACACCGCTATTTGTATAAATATGAAATATCTAAACCGCTATCTCTATAAAATGGAAATATCTACACTGCTATCTGTATAAACATGGAAATATCCTCACTGCTATCTCTATGAACATGGATATATCTACACGGCTATCTCCATAAACATGGAAATATCTACACCGCCATCTCTATAAACTTGGAAATATCTACAGCGCTATCTGTATAAACATGGAAATATCTACACCGCTATCTGTATAAACATGGAAATATCTACACTGCGATCTGTATAAACATGGAAATATCGACTCCGCGATCTGTATAAACATGGAAATATCTACACCGCGATCTGTATAAACATGGAAATATCTACAACGCTATCTGTATAAACATGGAAATATCTACACAGCCATCTCTATAAACATGAAAATATCTACACCGCCATCTGTATAAACATGGAAATATATACACAGACATCTGTTTATACATGGAAATATCTACACCGCTATCTGTATAAACATGCTAATAACTACACCACTATCTATATAAATGTGGAAATATTTGCACCGCTATCCCTATAAACATGGTAATATCAACACCGTGATCTGTATAAACATGGAAATATCTACACCATGATCTGTATAAACATGGAAATATCTACACGGTCATCTGTGTATAGATGGAAATATCAACACCGCCATCTGTACAAACATGGAAATATCTGCAACGCTATCTGTATAAACATGGAAATATTTACACCACGGTCTGTATAAACATGGAAATATCTACACCGCTATCTGTATAAACATGGAAATATCTACACCGCTATCTGTATAAACATGGAAATATCTACACCGCTATTTCTATAAACATGGAAATATCTACACCGTTTTCTGTATAAACATGGAAATATATACACCGCCATCTGTATAAAAATGGAAATATCTTCACTGCTATCTCTATAAACATGGAAATAGCTACAATGCCATCTGTAAAAACATGGAAATACATATAGAGTCATCTGTATAAACATGGAATTATCTACACCACCATCTGTATAAACATGAAAATATCTACAATGCCATCTGTATACACATGGAAATACCTACACGGAAATCTGTGTATAGATGGAAACACCAACACCGCCATCTGTACAAACATGGAAATATCTACACCGCTATCTCTATAAACATGGAAATATCTACACTGCGGTCTGTATAAACATGGAAATATCTACACCGGTATCTGTATAAACTTGGAAATATCTACACCATGATCTGTATAAACATGGAAATATCTACACCACTATCTGTATAAACATGGAAATATCTACACCGCTATTTCTATAAACATGGAAATATCTACACCGTTTTCTGTATAAACATGGAAATATATACACCGCCATCTGTATAAAAATGGAAATATCTTCACTGCTATCTCTATACACATGGAAATAGCTACAATGACATCTGTAAAAACATGGAAATACATATAGAGTCATCTGTATAAACATGGAATTATCTACACCACCATCTGTATAAACATGAAAATATCTACAATGCCATCTGTATACACATGGAAATACCTACACGGAAATCTGTGTATAGATGGAAACACCAACACCGCCATCTGTACAAACATGGAAATATCTACACCGCTGTCTCTATAAACATGGAAATATCTACACTGCGGTCTGTATAAACATGGAAATATCTACACCGGTATCTGTATAAACATGGAAATATCTACACCAAGATGTGTATAAACATGGAAATATATACACCGCTATCTGTATAAACATGGAAATATCTGCACCGCTATCTCTATAAACATGGAAATATCTACAAAGCCATCTGTATAAACATGGAAATGCCTACACAGTCATGTGTAGGAACATGGAAAAATCTACACTGCCATCTGTATAAACATGGAAATATCTACAGAGCCCTCTGTATAAATATGGAAATATCTGCATAGGCATCTGTATAAACATGGAAATATCTGCACCGCTATCTGTATAAACATGGAAATACCTACACCGCTGTCTCTATAAACATGGAAATATGTACACCGCTATGTGTATAAACATGGAAATATCTCCACTGCTGTCTGTATAAACATGGAAATATCTACACCGTGATCTGTATAAACATGGAAATATCTACACCACTATCTGTATAAACATGGAAATATCTACACAGCTATCTCTATAAACATGGAAATACCTACACCGCCATCTTTATAAACATGGAAATACCTACAAAGTCATCTGTATAAACATGGAAATATCTACACAGCCATCTGTATAAACATGGAAATATCTACACAGCCATCTGTATATACATGGAAATATCTACACCGCTATCTGTATAAACATGGAAATATCTACACCGCCTTCTACATATCCATGGAAATATCTGCACCGCCTTCTGTAGAAACATGGAAATATCTACACTGCTATCTCTATAAACCTGGAAATATCTACACCGTGATCTGTATAAACATGGAAATATTTACACTGCTATCTCTATAAACATGGAAATATCTACACTGCTATCTCTATAAACATGGAAATATCTACAATTCCATCTGTAAAAACATGGAAATGCCTATAGAGTCATCTCTATTAACATGCAAATAGCTAAACCGCTATCTGTATAAACATGGAAATATCTACACCGTTATCTGTATAAAAATGGAAATATCTACACCGCTATCTCTATAAACATGGAAATATCTACACCGCCATCTGTATAAACATGGAAATATCTACACTGCAATCTCTATAAACATGGAAATATCTACAATGCCATTTGTAAAAACATGGAAATACCTATAGAGTCATCTGTATAAACATGGAAATATCTACACCACCATCTGTATAAACATGGAAATATCTACAATGCCATCTGTATACACATGGAAATACCTACACGTCAATCTGTGTATAGATGGAAACATCAACACCGCCATCTCTACAGACATGGAAATATCTACACCGCTATCTGTATAAACATGGAAATATCTACACTGCGATCTGTATAAACATGGAAATTTCTACACAGGTATCTGTATAAACATGGAAATATCTACACCACGATCTGTATAAACATGGAAATATTTACACCGCTATCTGTATAAACATGGAAATATCTACACCGCTATCTCTATAAACATGGAAATATCTACAAAGCCATCTGTATAAACATGGAAAGACCTACACAGTCATGTGTAGGAACATGGAAAATTCTACACTGCCATCTGTATAAACATGGAAATATTTACAGAGCCCTCTGTATAAATATGGAAATATCTGCATAGGCATCTATATAGACATGGAAATATCTGCACCGCTATCTGTATAAACATGGAAATACCTACACCGCTGTCTCTATAAACATGGAAATATGTACACCGCTATGTGTATAAACATGGAAATATCTCCACTGCTGTCTGTATAAACATGGAAATATCTACACAGCGATCTGTATAAACATGGAAATATCTACACCGCTATCTGTATAAACATGGAAATATCTACACAACTATCTCTATAAACATGGAAATAACAACACCGCCATCTGTATAAACATGGAAATACCTACAAAGTCATCTGTATAAACATGGAAATACCTACAAAGCCGTCTGTATAAACATGGAAATATCTACACAGTCATCTGTATATACATGGAAATATCTACACCGCTATCTGTATAAACATGGAAATATCTACACCGCCTTCTACATATCCATGGAAATATCTGCGCCGCCTTCTGTATAAACATGGAAATATCTACACGGTCACCTGTGTATAGCTGGAAATATCAACACCGCCATCTGTACAAACATGGAAATATCTGCACCGCTATCTGTATAAACCTGGAAATATCTACACCGTGATCTGTATAAAGATGGAAATATTTACACTGCTATCTGTATAAACATGGAAATATCTACAACGTTATCTGTATAAATATGGAAATATCTACACCGCTATCTCTATAAACATGGAAATATCTACACCGCCATCTGTATAAACATGGAAATATCTACACTGCTATCTCTATAAACATGGAAATATCAACAATGCCATCTGTAAAAACATGGAAATACCTATACAGTCATCTGTATAAACGTGGAAATATCTACACCACCATTTGTATAAACATGGAAATATCTACAATGCCATCTGTATACACACGGAATTACCTACATGGCAACCTGTGTATAGATGGAAACACCAACACCGCCATCTGTACAGACATGGAAATATCTACACCGCTATCTGTATAAACATGGAAATATCTACACTGCGGTCTGTATAAACATGGAAATTTCTACACCGGTATCTGTATAAACATGGAAATATCTACACCATGATCTGTATAAACGTGGAAATATTTACACCGCTATATGTATAAACATGGAATTATCTAAACCGCTATCTCTATAAACATGGAAATATCTACAAAGCCATCTGTATAAACATGGAAATACCTACACAGTCATGTGTAGGAACATGGAAAAATCTACACTGCCATCTATATAAACATGGAAATATCTACAGAGCCCTCTGTATAAATATGGAAATATCTGCATAGGCATCTGTATAAACATGGAAATATCTACACCGCTATCTGTATAAATATGGAGATATCTACACTGCGGTCTGTATAAACATGGAAATTTCTACACCGGTATCTGTATAAACATGGAAATATCTACACCACGATCTGTATAAACGTGGAAATATTTACACCGCTATCTGTATAAACATGGAAATATCTACATCGCTATCTCTATAAACATGGAAATATCTACAAAGCCATCTGTATAAACATGGAAATACCTACACAGTCACGTGTAGGAACATGGAAAAATCTACACTGCCAACTGTATAAACATGGAAATATCTATAGAGCCCTCTGTATAAATATGGAAATATCTGCATAGACATCTATATAAACATGGAAATATCTGCACCGCTATCTGTACAAACATGGAAATATCTACACCGCTATCTCTATAAACATGGAAATATCTACAAAGCCATCTGTATAAACATGGAAATACCTACACAGTCATGTGTAGGAACATGGAAAAATCTACACTGCCATCTGTATAAACATGGAAATATCTACAGAGCCCTCTGTATAAATATGGAAATATCTGCATAGGCATCTTTATAAACATGGAAATATCTGCACCGCTATCTGTATAAACATGGAAATACCTACACCGCTGTCTCTATAAACATGGAGATATGTACACCGCTATGTGTATAAACATGGAAATATCTCCACTGCTGTCTGTATAAACATGGAAATATCTACACCGCGATCTCTATAAACATGGAAATATCTACACCGCTATGTGTATAAATATGGAAATATCTACACAGCTATCTCTATAAACATGGAAATATCTACACCGCCATCTGTATAAACTTGGAAATATCTACAAAGTCATCTGTATAAACATGGAAATATCTACACAGCCATCTGTATAAACATGGAAATATCTACACAGCCATCTGTATATAGATGGAAATATCTACACCGCTATCTGTATAAACATGGAAATATCTACACCGCCTTCTACATATCCATGGAAATATCTGTGCCACCTTCTGTATAAACATGGAAATATCTACACGGTCATCTGTGTAAAGATGGGAATATCAACACCACCATCTGTACAAAGATGGAAATATCTGCACCGCTATCTGTATAAACATGGAAATATCTACACCGCGGTCTGTATAAACATGGAAATAGCTAAACCGCTATCTGTATAAACATGGAAATATCTACACTGCTATCTCAATAAACCTGGAAATATCTACACCGTGATCTGTATAAACATGGAAATATTTACACTGCTATCTCTATAAACATGGAAATATCTACACAGTTATCTGTATAAATATGGAAATATCTACACCGCTATCTCTATAAACATGGAAATATCTATACCGCCATCTGTATAAACATGGAAATATCTACACTGCTATCTCTATAAACATGGAAATATCTACAATGCCATCTGTAAAAACATGCAAATACCTATACAGTCATCTGTATAAACATGGAAATATCTACACCACCATCTGTATAAACATGGAAATATCTACAATGCCATCTGTATACACATGGAAATACCTACCCGGCAATCTGTGTATAGATGGAAACACCAACACCGCCATCTGTACAAACATGGAAATATCTACACCGCTATCTGTATAAACATGGAGATATCTACACTGCGGTCTGTATAAACATGGAAATTTCTACAACGGGATCTGTATAAACATGGAAATATCTACACCACGATCTGTATAAACATGGAAATATTTCCACCGCTATCTGTATAAACATGGAAATATCTACACCGCTATCTCTATAAACATGGAAATATCTACAAAGCCATCAGTATAAACATGGAAATACCTACACAGTCATGTGTAGGAACATGGAAAAATCTACAATGCCATCTGTATAAACATGGAAATATCTACAGAGCCCTCTGTATAAATATGGAAATATCTGCATAGGCATCTGTATAAACATGGAAATATCTGCACCGCTATCTCTATAAACATGTAAATATCTACACCGTGATCTGTATAAACATGGAAATATTTACACTGCTATCTGTATAGACAAGGAAATATCTACACCGTTATCTGTATAAATATGGAAATATCTACACCGCTATCTCTATAAACATGGAAATATCTACACTGCCATCTGTATAAACGTGGAAATATCTACACTGCTATCTCTATAAACATGGAAATATCTACAATGCCATCTGTAAAAACATGGAAATACCTATACAGTCATCTGTATAAACATGGAAATATCTACACCACCATCTGTATAAACATGGAAATATCTACAATGCCATCCGTATACACATGGAAATACCTACACGGCAATCTGTGTATTGTTGGATACACCAACACCGCCATCTGTACAAACATGGAAATATCTACACCGCTATCTGTATAAACATGGAGATATCTACACTGCGGTCTGTATAAACATGGAAATTTCTACACCGGTATCTGTATGAACATGGAAATATCTACACCACGATCTGTATAAACATGGAAATATTTACACCGCTATCTGTATAAACATGGAAATATCTGCACCGCTATCTCTATAAACATGGAAATATCTACAAAGCCATCTGTATAAACACGGAAATACCTACACAGTCATGTGTAGGAACATGGAAAAATCTACACTGCCATCTGTATAAACATGGAAATATCTACAGAGCCCTCTGTATAAATATGGAAATATCTGCATAGGCATCTGTATAAACATGGAAATATCTGCACCGCTATCTGTATAAACATGGAAATACCTACACCGCTGCCTCTATAAACATGGAAATATGTACACCGCTATGTGTATAAACATGGAAATATCTACACGGTCATCTGTGTAAAGATGGAAATATCAACACCGCCATCTGTACAAACATGGAAATATCAGCACCGCTATCTCTATAATCATGGAAATATCTACACCGCGGTCTGTATGAACATGGAAATAGCTAAAACGCTATCTGTATAAACATGGAAATATCTACACTGCTATCTCTATAAACCTGGAAATATCTACACCGTGATCTGTATAAACATGGAAATATTTACACTGCTATCTGTATAAACATGGAAATATCTACACCGTTATCTGTATAAATATGGAAATATCTACACCGCTATCTCTATAAACATGGAAATATCTACACCGCCATCTGTATAAACATGGAAATATCTACACTGCTATCTCTATAAACAGGGAAATATCTACAATGCCATCTGTAAAAACATGGAAATACCTATACAGTCATCTGTCTAAACATGGAAATATCTACACCACCATCTGTATAAACATGGAAATATCTACAATGCCAACTGTATACACATGGAAATACCTACACGGCAATCTGTGTATAGATCGAAACACCAACACCGCCATCTGTACAAACATGGAAATATCTACACTGCTATCTCTATAAACATGGAAATATCTACACCGCTATCTGTATAAACATGGAGATATCTACACTGCGGTCTGTATAAACATGGAAATTTCTACAGCGGTATCTGTATAAACATGGAAATATCTACACCAAGATCTGTATAAACATGGAAATATTTACACCGCTATCTGTATAAACATGGAAATATCTACACCGCTATCTCTATAAACATGGAAATATCTACAAAGCCATCTGTATAAACATGGAAACACCTACACAGTCATGTGTAGGAACATGGAAAAATCTACACTGCCATCTGTATAAACATGGAAATATCTACAGAGCCCTCTGTATAAATATGGAAATATCTGCATAGGCATCTGTATAAACATGGAAATATCTGCACCGCTATCTGTATAAACATGGAAATACCTACACCGCTGTCTCTATAAACATGGAGATATGTACACCGCTATCTGTATAAACATGGAAATATCTCCACTGCTGTCTGTATAAACATGGAAATATCTACACCGCGATCTCTATAAACATGGAAATATCTACACCGCTATCTGTATAAACATGGAAATATCTACACAGCTATCTCTATAAACATGGAAATACCTACACCGCCATCTGTATAAGCATGGAAATACCTACAAAGTCATCTGTATAAACATGGAAATATCTACACAGCCATCTGTATAAACATGGAAATATCTACACAGCCATCTGTATATACATGGAAATATCTACACAGCCATCTGTATATACATGGAAATATCTACACCGCTATCTGTATAAACATGGAAATATCTGCACCGCTATCTGTATAAACATGGAAATATCTATAAAGCCATCTGTATAAACATGGAAATACCTACACAGTCATGTGTAGGAACATGGAAAAGTTTACACTGCCATCTGTATAAACATGGAAATATCTACAGAGCCCTCTGTATAAATATGGAAATATGTGCATAGGCATCTGTATAAACATGGAAATATCTGCACCTCTATCTGTACAAACATGGAAATACCTACACCGCTGTCTCTATAAACATGGAGATATGTACACCGCTATGTGTATAAACATGGAAATATCTCCACTGCTGTCTGTATAAACATGGAAATATCTACACCGCAATCTCTGTAAACATGGAAATATCTACACTGCTATCTGTATAAACATGGAAATATCTACACAGCTATCTCTATAAACATGGAAATACCTACACCGCCATCTGTATAAACATGGAAATATCTACACAGCCATCTGTATAAACATGGAAATACCTACACAGCCATCTGTATATACATGGAAATATCTACACCACTATCTGTATAAACATGGAAATATCTACACCGCCTTCTACATATCCATGGAAATATCTGTGCCGCCTTCTGTATAAACATGGAAATATCTACACGGTCATCTGTGTAAAGATGGAAATATCAACACCGCCATCTGTACAAAGATTGAAATATCTGCACCGCTATCTGTATAAACATGGAAATATCTACAACGCGGTCTGTATAAACATGGAAATAGCTAAACCGCTATCTGTATAAACATGGAAATATCTACACTGCTATCTCTATAAACCTGGAAATATCTACACCCTGATCTGTATAAACATGGAAATATTTACACTGCTATCTGTATAGACATGGAAATATCTACACCGTAATGTGTATAAATATGGAAATATCTACACCGCTATCTCTATAAACATGGAAATATCTACAATGCCATCTGTAAAAACATGGAAATACCTATACAGTCATCTGTATAAACATGGAAATATCTACACCACCATCTGTATAAACATGGAAATATCTACAATGCCATCTGTATACACATGGAAATACCTACACAGTCATGTGTAGGAACATGGAAAAATCTACACTGCCATCTGTATAAATATGGAAATATCTACAGAGCCCTCTGTATAAATATGGAAATATCAGCATAGGCATCTGTATAAACATGGAAATATCTGGACCGCTATCTGTACAAACATGGAAATACCTACACCGCTGTCTCTATAAACATGGAAATATGTACACCGCTATGTGTATAAACATGGAAATATCTACACTGCTGTCTGTATAAACATGGAAATATCTACACCGCGATCGCTATAAACATGGAAATATCTACACCGCTATCTGTATAAACATGGAAATATCTACACAGCTATCTCTATAAACATGGAAATACCTACACCGCCATCTGTATAAACATGGAAATACCTACAAAGTCATCTGTATAAACATGGAAATATCTACACAGCCATCTGTATAAACATGGAAATATCTACACAGCCATCTGTATATACATGGAAATATCTACACCGCTATCTGTATAAACATGGAAATATCTACACCGCCTTCTACATATCCATGGAAATATCTGTGCCGCCTTCTGTATAAACATGGAAATATCTACACGGTCATCTGTGTAAAGATGGAAATATCAACACCGCCATCTGTACAAACATGGAAATATCTGCACCGCTATCTGTATAAACATGGAAATATCTACACTGCGGTCTGTATAAACATGGAAATAGCTAAACCGCTATCTGTATAAACATGGAAATATTTACACTGCTATCTGTATAAACATGGAAATATCTACACCGCCTTCTACATATCCGTGGAAATCTCTGTGCTGCCTTTTGTATGAACGTGGAAATATCTACACGGTCATCTGTGTAAAGATGGAAATATCAACACCGCCATCTGTAAAAATATGGAAATATCTGCACCGCTATCTGTATAAACGTGGAAATATCTACACCGTGGTCTGTATAAACATGGAAATAGCTAAACCGCTATCTGTATAAACATGGAAATATCTACACTGCTATCTCTATAAACCTGGAAATATCTACACCGTGATCTGTATAAACATGGAAATATTTACACTGCTATCTGTATAAACATGGAAATATCTACACCGTTATCTGTATAAATATGGAAATATCTACACCGCTATCTCTATAAACATGGAAATATCTACACCGCCATCTGCATAAACGTGGAAATATCTACACTGCTATCTCTATAAACATGGAAATATCTACAATGCCATCTGTAAAAACATGGAAATACCTATACAGTCATCTGTATAAACATGGAAATATCTACACCACCATCTGTATAAACATGGAAATATCTACAATGCCATCTGTATACACAAGGAAATACCTACACGGCAATCTGTGTATAGATGGAAACATCAACACCGCCATCTGTACAAACATGGAAATATCTACACCGCTATCTGTATAAACATGGAAATATCTACACTGCTATCTATATAAACATGGAAATATCTACAATGCCATCTGTAAAAACATGGAAATACCTACTCAGTCATCTGTATAAACATGGAAATATCTACACCACCATCTGTATAAACATGGAAATATCTACAATGCCATCTGTATACACATGGAAATACCTACACGGCAATCTGTGTATAGATGGAAACACCAACACCGCCATCTGTACAAACATGGAAATATCTACACCGCTATCTGTATAAACATGGAGATATCTACACTGCGGTCTGTATAAACATGGTAATTTCTACACCGGTATCTGTATAAACATGGAAATATCTACACCACGATCTGTATAAACATGGAAATATTTACACCGCTATCTGAATAAACATGGAAATATCTACACCGCTATCTCTATAAACATGGAAATATCTACAAAGCCATCTGTATAAACATGGAAATACCTACACAGTCATGTGTAGGAACATGGAAAAATCTACACTGCCATCTGTATAAACATGGAAATATCTACAGAGCCCTCTCTATAAATATGGAAATATCTGCATAGGCATCTGTATCAACATGGAAATATATGCACCGCTATCTGTATAAACATGGAAATACCTACACCGCTGTCTCTATAAACATGGAGATATGTACACCGCTATGTGTATAAACATGGAAATATCTCCACTGCTGTCTGTATAAACATGGAAATATCTACACCGCGATCTCTATAAACATGGAAATATCTACACCGCTATCTGTATAAACATTTAAATATCTACACAGCTATCTCTATAAACATGGAAATACCTACACCGCCATCTGTATAAACATGGAAATATCTACAAAGTCATCTGTATAAACATGGAAATATCTACACAGCCATCTGTATAAACATGGAAATATCTACACAGCCATCTGTATATACATGGAAATATCTGCACCGCTATCTGTATAAACATGGAAATATCTACACCGCCTTCTACATATCCATGGAAATATCTGTGCCGCCTTCTGTATAAACATGGAAATATCTACACGGTCATCTGTGTAAAGATGGAAATATCAACACCGCCATCTGTACAAAGATGGAAATATCTGCACCGCTATGTGTATAAACATGGAAATATCTACACCGCGGTCTGTATAAACATGGAAATAGCTAAACCGCTATCTGTATAAACATGGAAATATCTACACTGATATCTCTATAAACCTGGAAATATCTACACCGTGATCTGTATAAACATGGAAATATTTACACTGCTATCTGTATATACATGGAAATATCTACACCGTTATCTGTATAAATATGGAAATTTCTACACCGCTATCTCTACAAACATGGAAATATCTACACCGCCATCTGTATAAACGTGGAAATATCTACACTGCTATCTCTATAAACATGGAAATATCTACAATGCCATCTGTAAAAACATGGAAATACCTATACAGTCATCTGTATAAACATTGAAATATCTACACCACCATCTGCATAAACATGGAAATATCTACAATGCAATCTGTATACACATGGAAATACCTACACGGCAATCTGTGTATAGTTGGATACACCAACACCGCCATCTGTACAAACATGGAAATATCTACAGCACTATCAGTATAAACATGGAGATATCTACACTGCGGTCTGTATAAACATGGAAATTTCTACAGCGGTATCTGTATAATCATGGAAATATCTACACCACGATCTGTATAAACATGGAAATATTTACACCGCTATCTGTATTAACATGGAAATATCTACACTGCTATCTCTATAAACATGGAAATATCTACAATGCCATCTGTAAAAACATGGAAATACCTATACAGTCATCTGTATAAACATGGAAATATCTACACCACCATCTGTATAAACATGGAAATATCTACAATGCCATCTGTATAAACATGGAAATACCTACACAGTCATGTGTAGGAACATGGAAAAATCTACACTGCCATCTGTATAAACATGGAAATATCTACAGAGCCCTCTGTATAAATATGGAAATATCTGCATAGGCATCTGGGTAAACATGGAAATATCTGCACCGCTATCTGTATAAACATGGAAATACCTACACCACTGTCTCTATAAACATGGAAATATGTACACCGCTATGTGTATAAACATGGAAATATCTCCACTGCTGTCTGTATAAACATGGAAATATCTACACCGCGATCTCTATAAACATGGAAATATCTACACCGCTATCTGTATAAACATGGAAATATCTACACAGCTATCTCTATAAACATGGAAATAACTACACCGCCATCTGTATAAACATGGAAATACCTACAAAGTCCTCTGTATAAACATGGAAGTATCTACACAGCCATATGTATAAACATGGAAATATCTACACAGCCATCTGTATATACATGGAAATATCTACACCGCTATCTGTATAAACATGGAAATATTTACACCGCCTTCTACATATCAATGGAAATATCTGCGCCGCCTTCTGTATAAACATGGAAATATCTACACCACGATCTCTTTAAACATGGAAATATCTACACTGCTATCTGTATAAACATGGAAATACCTACACAGCTATCTCTATAAACATGGAAATACCTACACCGCCTTCTGTATAAACATGGAAATACCTACAAAGTCATCTATATAAACATGGAAATATCTACACAGACATCTGTATAAACATGGAAATACCTACACAGCCATCTGTATATACATGGAAATATCTACACCGCTATCTGTATAAACATGGAAATATCTACACCGCCTTCTACATATCCATGGAAATATCTGCGCCGCCTTCTCTATAAACCTGGAAATATCTACACGGTCATCTGTGTATAGATGGAAATATCAACAACGCCATCTGTACAAACATGGAAATATCTGCACCGCTATCTGTATAAACATGGAAATATCTACACCGCGGTCTGTATAAACATGGAAATAGCTAAACCGCTATCTGTATAAACATGGAAATATCTACACTGCTATCTCTATAAACCTGGAAATAACTACACCGTGATCTGTGTAAACATGGAAATATTTACACTGATATCTGTAAAAACATGGAAATATCTACACCGTTATCTGTATAAATATGGAAATATCTACACCGCTATCTCTATAAACATGGTAATATCTACAATGCCTTCTGTAAAAACATGGAAATACCTATACAGTCATCTGTATAAACATGGAAATATCTACACCACCATCTGTATAAACATGGAAATATCTACACCACGATCTGTATAAACATGGAATTATTTACACCGCTATCTCTATAAACATGGAAATATCTACACCGCTATCTCTATAAACATGGAAATATCTACAAAGCCATCTGTATAAACATGGAAATACCTACACAGTCATGTGTAGGAACATGGAAAAATCTACACTGCCATCTGTATAAACATGGAAATATCTACAGAGCCCTCTGTATAAATATGGAAATATCTGCATAGGCATCTGTGTAAACATGGAAATATCTGCACCGCTATCTGTATAAACATGGAAATACCTACACCGCTGTCTCTATAAACATGGAAATATGTACACCGCTATGTGTATAAACATGGGAATATCTACACTGCTGTCTGGATAAACATGGAAATATCTACACCGCGATCTCTATAAACATGGAAATATCTACACCGCTATCTGTATAAACATGGAAATATCTACACAGCTATCCCTATAAAAATGGAAATTTCTACACCGCGATCTCTATAAACATGGTAATATCTACACCGCTATCTGTATAAACATGGAAATATCTACACAGCTATCTGTATAAACATGGAAATACCTACACCGCCATCTGTATAAACATGGAAATACCTACAAAGTCATCTGTATAAACATGGAAATATCTACACAGCCATCTGTATAAACATGGAAATATCTACACAGCCATCTGTATATACATGGAAATATCTACACCGCTATCTGTATAAACATGGAAATATCTACACCGCCTTCTACATATACATGGAAATATCTGCGCCGCCTTCTGTATAAACATGGAAATATCTACACGGTCATCTGTGTAAAGATGGAAATATCAACATCGCCATCTGTACAAACATGGAAATATCTGCATCGCTATCTGTATAAACATGGAAATATCTACAGCGCGGTCTGTATAAACATGGAAATAGCTAAACCGCTATCTGTATAAACATGGAAATATCTACACTGCTATCTCTATAATCCTGGAAATATCTACACCGTGATCTGTATAAACATGGAAATATTTACACTGCTATCTGTATAAACATGGAAATATCTACACCGTTATCTGTATAAATATGGAAATATCTACACCGCTATCTCTATAAACATGGAAATATCTACAATGCCATCTGTATAAACGTGGAAATATCTACACTGCTATCTCTATAAACCTGGAAATATCTACAATGCCATCTGTAAAAACATGGAAATACCTATACAGTCATCTGTATAAACATGGAAATATCTACACCACCATCTATATAAACATGGAAATATCTACAATGCCATCTGTATACACATGGAAATACCTACACGGCAGTCTGTGTATAGATGGAAACAGCAACACCGCCATTTGTACAGACATAGAATTATCTACACCGCTATGTGTATAAACATGGAAATATCTTCACTGCGGTCTGTATAAACATGGAAATCTCTACACCTTTATCTGTATAAACATGGAAATATCTACACCACGATCTGTATAAACATGGAAATATTTACACCGCTATCTGTATAAACATGGAAATACCTACACCGCTATCTCTATAAACCTGGAAATATCTACAAAGCCATCTGTATAAACATGGAAATACCAACACAGTCATGTGTAGGAACATGGAAAAATCTACACTGCCATCTGTATAAACATGGAAACATCTACAGAGCCCTCTGTATAAATATGGAAATATCTGCATAGGCATCTGTATAACCATGGAAATATCTGCACCGCTAATTGTATAAAGATGGAAATACCTACACCGCTGTCTCTATAAACATGGAAATATGTACACCGCTATGTGTATAAACATGGAAATATCACCACTGCTGTCTGTATAAACATGGAAATATCTACACCGCAATCTGTATAAACATGGAAATATCTACACCGCTATCTGTATAAACATGGAAATGTCGACACAGCTATCTCTATAAACATGGAAATACCTACACCGCCATCTGTATAAACATGGAAATACCTACAAAGTCATCTGTATAAACATGGAAATATCTACACAGCCATCTGTATAAACATGGAAATATCTACACAGCCATCTGTATATACATGGAAATATCTACACCGCTATCTGTGTATACATGGAAATATCTACACCGCCTTCTACATATACATGGAAATATCAGCGCCGCCTTCTGTATAAACATGGAAATATCTACATGGTCATCTGTGTAAAGATGGAAATATCAACACCGCCATCTGTAAAACACATGGAAATATCTGCACCGCTATCTGTATAAACATGGAAATATCTACACCGTGGTCTGTATAAACATGGAAATAGCTAAACCGCTATCTGTATAAACATGGAAATATCTACACTGCTATCTCTATAAACCTGGAAATATCTACACCGTGATCTGTATAAACATGGAAATATTTACACTGCTATCTGTATAAACATGGAAATATCTACACCGTTATCTGTATAAATATGGAAATATCTACACCGCTATCTCTATAAACATGGAAATATCTACACCGCCATCTGTATAAACATGGAAATATCTACACTGCTATCTCTATAAACATGGAAATATCTACAATGCCATCTGTAAAAACATGCAAATACCTATACTGTCATCTGTATAAACATGGAAATATCTACACCACCATCTGTATAAACATGGAAATATCTACAATGCCATCTGTATACACTTGGAAATACCTACACGGCAATCTGTGTATAGATGGAAACAGCAACACCGCCATCTGTACAGACATAGAATTATCTACACCGATATCTGTATAAACATGGAAATATCTACACTGCGGTCTCTATAAACATGGAAATCTCTACACCGTTATCTGTATAAACATGGAAATATCTACACCACGATCTGTATAAACATGGAAATATTTACACCGCTATCTGTATAAACATGGAAATACCTACACCGCTGTCTCTATAAACATGGAAATATCTACAAAGCCATCTGTATAAACATGGAAATACCTAAAGAGTCATGTGTAGGAACATGCAAAAATCTACACTGCCATCTGTATAAACATGGAAATATCTACAGAACCCTCTGTATAAATATGGAAATATCTGCATAGGCATCTGTATAAACATGGAAATATCTGCACCGCTATCTGTATAAACATGGAAATACCTACACCGCTGTCTCTATAAACATGGAAATATGTACACCGCTATGTGTATAAACATGGAAATATCTCCACTGCTGTCTGTATAAACATGGAAATATCTACACCGCAATCTGTATAAACATGGAAATATCTACACCGCTATCTGTATAAACATGGAAATATCTACACAGCTATCTCTATAAACATGGAAATACCTACACCGCCATCTGTATAAACATGGAAATACCTACAAAGTCATCTGTATAAACATGGAAATATCTACACAGCCATCTGTATAAACATGGAAATATCTACACAGCCATCTGTATATACATGGAAATATCTACACCGCTATCTGTATAAACATGGAAATATCTACACCGCCTTCTACATATACATGGAAATATCTGCGCCGCCTTCTGTATAAACATGGAAATATCTACACGGTCATCTGTGTAAAGATGGAAATATCAACACCGCCATCTGTACAAACATGGAAATATCTGCACCGCTATCTGTATAAACATGGAAATATCTACACCGCGGTCTGAAGAAACATGGAAATAGCTAAACCGCTATCTGTATAAACATGGAAATATCTACACTGCTATCTCTATAAACCTGGAAATATCTACACCGTGATCTGTATAAACATGGAAATATTTACACTGCTATCTGTATAAACATGGAAATATCTACACCGTTATCTGTATAAATATGGAAATATCTACACCGCTATCTCTATAAACATGGAAATATCTGCACCGCCATCTGTATAAACGTGGAAATATCTACACTGCTACCTCTATAAACATGGAAATATCTACAATGCCATCTGTAAAAACATGGAAATACCTATACAGTCATCTGTATAAACATGGAAATATCTACACCACCATCTGTATAAACATGGAAATATCTACAATGCCATCTGTATACACATGGAAATACCTACACGGCAATCTGTGTATAGATGGAAACACCAACACCGCCATCTGTACAAACATGGAAATATCTACACCGCTATCTGTATAAACATGGAGATATCTTCACTGCGGTCTGTATAAACATGGAAATTTTTACACCGATATCTGTATAAACATGGAAATATCTACACCACGATCTGTATAAACATGGAAATATTTACACCGCTATCTGTATAAACATGGAAATATCTACACCGCTATCTCTATAAACATGGAAATATCTACAAAGCCATCTGTATAAACATGGAAATACCTACACAGTCATGTGTAGGAACATGGAAAAATCTACACTGCCATCTGTATAAACATGGAAATATCTACAGAGTCCTCTGTATAAATATGGAAATATCTGCATAGGCATCTGTATAAATATGGAAATATCTGCACCGCTATCTGTATAAACATGGAAATACCTACACCGCTGTCTCTATAAACATGGAAATATGTACACCGCTATGTGTACAAACCCGGAAATATCTCCACTGCTGTCTGTATAAACATGGAAATATCTACACTGCGATCTGTATAAACATGGAAATATCTACACCGCTACCTGTATAAACATGGAAATATATACACAGCTACCTCTATAAAAATGGAAATACCTATACAGTCATCTGTATCAACATGGAAATATCTACACCACCATCTGTATAAACATGGAAATATCTGCAATGCCATCTGTGTACACATGGAAATACCTACACGGCAATCTGTGTATAGATGGAAACACCAACACCGCCATCTGTACAAACATGGAAATATCTACACCGCTATCTGTATAAACATGGAGAAATCTACATTGCGGTCTGTATAAACATGGAAATTTCTACACCGGTATCTGTATAAACATGGAAATATCTACACCACGATCTGTATAAACATGGAAATATTTACACCGCTATCTGTATAAACATGGAAATATCTACACCGCTATCTCTATTAACATGGAAATATCTACAAAGCCATCTGTATAAACATGGAAATACCTACACAGTCATGTGTAGGAACATGGAAAAATCTACACCGCCATCTGTATAAACATGGAAATGTCTACAGAGCCTTCTGTATAAATATGGAAATATCTGCATAGGCATCTGTATCAACATGGAAATATCTGCACCGCTATCTGTATAAACATGGAAATACCTACACCGCTGTCTCTCTAAACATGGAAATATGTACACCGCTATGTGTATAAACATGGAAATATCTCCACTGCTGTCTGTATAAACATGGAAATATCTGCACCGCGATCTCTATAAACATGGAAATATGTAGACCGCTATCTGTATAAACATGGAAATATCTACACAGCTATCTCTATAAACATGGAAATACCTAAACCGCCATCTGTATATACATGGAAATACCTACAAAGTCATCTATATAAACATGGAAATATCTACACAGACATCTGTATAAACATGGAAATATCTACACAGCCATCTGTATATACATGGAAATATCTACACCGCTATCTGTATAAACATGGAAATATCTACACCGCCTTCTACATACACATGGAAATATCTGCGCCGCCTTCTGTATAAACATGGAAATATCTACATGGTCATCTGTGTAAAGATGGAAATATCAACACCACCATCTGTAAAAAACATGGAAATATCTGCACCGCTATCTGTATAAACATGGAAATATGTACACCGTGGTCTGTATAAACATGGAAATAGCTAAACCGCTATCTGTATAAACATGGAAATATCTACACTGCTATCTCTATAAACCTGGAAATATCTACACCGTGATCTGTATAAACATGGAAATATTTACACTGCTATCTGTATAAACATGGAAATATCTACACCGTTATCTGTATAAATGTGGAAATATCTACACCGCTATCTCTATAAACATGGAAATATCTACACAGCCATCTGTATAAACATGGAAATATCTACACTGCTATCTCTATAAACATGGAAATATCTACAATGCCATCTGTAAAAACATGCAAATACCTATACAGTCATCTGTATAAACATGGAAATATCTACACCACCATCTGTATAAACATGGAAATATCTACAATGCCATCTGTATACACATGGAAATACCTACACGGCAATCTGTGTATAGATGGAAACAGCAACACCGCCATCTGTACAGACATAGAATTATCTACACCGATATCTGTATAAACATGGAAATATCTACACTGCGGTCTGTATAAACATGGAAATCTGTACACCGTTATCTGTATAAACATGGAAATATCTACACCACGATCTGTATAAACATGGAAATATTTACACCGCTATCTGTATAAACATGGAAATACCTACACCGCTGTCTCTATAAACATGGAAATATCTGCAAAGCCATCTGTATAAACATGGAAATAACTAAAGAGTCATGTGTAGGAACACGGAAAAATCTACACTGCCATCTGTATAAACATGGAAATATCTACAGAACCCTCTGTATAAATATGGAAATATCTGCATAGGCATCTGTATAAACATGGAAATATCTGCACCGCTATCTGTATAAACATGGAAATACCTACACCGCTGTCTCTATAAACATGGAAATATGTACACCGCTATGTGTATAAACATGGAAATATCTCCACTGCTGTCTGTATAAACATGGAAATATCTACACCGCAATCTGTATAAACATGGAAATATCTACACCGCTATCTGTATAAACATGGAAATATCTACACAGCTATCTCTATAAACATGGAAATACCTACACCGCCATCTGTATAAACATGGAAATACCTACAAAGTCATCTGTATAAACATGGAAATATCTACACAGCCATCTGTATAAACATGGAAATATCTACACAGCCATCTGTATATACATGGAAATATCTACACCGCTATCTGTATAAATATGGAAATATCTACACCGCCTTCTACATATACATGGAAATATCTGTGCCGCCTTCTGTATAAACATGGAAATATCTACACGGTCATCTGTGTAAAGATGGAAATATCAACACCGCCATCTGTACAAACATGGAAATATCTGCACCGCTCTCTGTATAAACATGGAAATATCTACACCGCGGTCTGTAGAAACATGGAAATAGCTAAACCGCTATCTGTATAAACATGCAAATATCTACACTGCTATCTCTATAAACCTGGAAATATCTACACCGTGATCTGTATAAACATGGAAATATTTACACTGCTATCTGTATAAACATGGAAATATCTACACCGTTATCTGTATAAATATGGAAATATCTACACCGCTATCTCTATAAACATGGAAATATCTGCACCGCCATCTGTATAAACGTGGAAATATCTACACTGCTATCTCTATAAACATGGAAATATCTACAATGCCATCTGTAAAAACATGGAAATACCTATAGAGTCATCTGTATAAACATGGAAATATCTACACCACCATCTGTATAAACATGGAAATATCTACAATGCCATCTGTATACACATGGAAATACCTACACGGCAATCTGTGTATAGATGGAAACACCAACACCGCCATCTGTACAAACATGGAAATATCTACACCGCTATCTGTATAAACATGGAGATATCTACACTGCGGTCTGTATAAACATGGAAATTTTTACACCGGTATCTGTATAAACATGGAAATATCTACACCACGATCTGTATAAACATGGAAATATTTACACCGCTATCTGTATAAACATGGAAATATCTACACGACTATCTCTATAAACATGGAAATATCTACAAAGCCATCTGTATAAACATGGAAATACCTACACAGTCATGTGTAGGAACATGGAAAAATCTACACTGCCATCTGTATAAACATGGAAATATCTACAGAGTCCTCTGTATAAATATGGAAATATCTGCATAGGCATCTGTATAAATATGGAAATATCTGCACCGCTATCTGTATAAACATGGAAATACCTACACCGCTGTCTCTATAAACATGGAAATATGTACACCGCTATGTGTACAAACCCGGAAATATCTCCACTACTGTCTGTATAAACATGGAAATATCTACACTGCGATCTGTATAAACATGGAAATATCTACACCGCTACCTGTATAAACATGGAAATATATACACAGCTATCTCTATAAAAATGGAAATACCTATACAGTCATCTGTATCAACATGGAAATATCTACACCACCATCTGTATAAACATGGAAATATCTGCAATGCCATCTGTGTACACATGGAAATACCTACACGGCAATCTGCGTATAGATGGAAACACCAACACCGCCATCTGTACAAACATGGAAATATCTACACCGCTATCTGTATAAACATGGAGAAATCTACACTGCGGTCTGTATAAACATGGAAACTTCTACACCGGTATCTGTATAAACATGGAAATATCTACACCACGATCTGTATAAACATGGAAATATTTACACCGCTATCTGTATAAACATGGAAATATCTACACCGCTATCTCTATTAACATGGAAATATCTACAAAGCCATCTGTATAAACATGGAAATACCTACACAGTCATGTGTAGGAACATGGAAAAATCTACACCGCCATCTGTATAAACATGGAAATGTCTACAGAGCCCTCTGTATAAATATGGAAATATCTGCATAGGCATCTGTATCAACATGGAAATATCTGCACCGCTATCTGTATAAACATGGAAATACCTACACCGCTGTCTCTCTAAACATGGAAATATGTACACCGCTATGTGTATAAACATGGAAATATCTCCACTGCTGTCTGTATAAACATGGAAATATCTGCACCGCGATCTCTATAAACATGGAAATATGTAGACCGCTATCTGTATAAACATGGAAATATCTACACAGCTATCTCTATAAACATGGAAATACCTAAACCGCCATCTGTATATACATGGAAATACCTACAAAGTCATCTATATAAACATGGAAATATCTATACAGACATCTGTATAAACATGGAAATATCTACACAGCCATCTGTATATACATGGAAATATCTACACCGCTATCTGTATAAACATGGAAATATCTACACCGCCTTCTACATACACATGGAAATATCTGCGCCGCCTTCTATATAAACATGGAAATATCTACATGGTCATCTGTGTAAAGATGGAAATATCAACACCGCCATCTGTAAAAAACATGGAAATATCTGCACCGCTATCTGTATAAACATGGAAATATGTACACCGTGGTCTGTATAAACATGGAAATAGCTAAACCGCTATCTGTATAAACATGGAAATATCTACACTGCTATCTCTATAAACCTGGAAATATCTACACCGTGATCTGTATAAACATGGAAATATTTACACTGCTATCTGTATAAACATGGAAATATCTACACCGTTATCTGTATAAATGTGGAAATATCTACACCGCTATCTCTATAAACATGGAAATATCTGCACCGCCATCTGCATAAACATGGAAATATCTACACTGCTATCTCTATAAACATGGAAATATCTACAATGCCATCTGTAAAAACATGCAAATACCTATACAGTCATCTGTATAAACATGGAAATATCTACACCACCATCTGTATAAACATGGAAATATCTACAATGCCATCTGTATACACATGGAAATACCTACACGGCAATCTGTGTATAGATGGAAACAGCAACACCGCCATCTGTACAGACATAGAATTATCTACACCGATATCTGTATAAACATGGAAATATCTACACTGCGGTCTGTATAAACATGGAAATCTGTACACCGTTATCTGTATAAACATGGAAATATCTACACCACGATCTGTATAAACATGGAAATATTTACACCGCTATCTGTATAAACATGGAAATACCTACACCGCTGTCTCTATAAACATGGAAATATCTGCAAAGCCATCTGTATAAACATGGAAATAACTAAAGAGTCATGTGTAGGAACACGGAAAAATCTACACTGCCATCTGTATAAACATGGAAATATCTACAGAACCCTCTGTATAAATATGGAAATATCTGCATAGGCATCTGTATAAACATGGAAATATCTGCACCGCTATCTGTATAAACATGGAAATACCTACACCGCTGTCTCTATAAACATGGAAATATGTACACCGCTATGTGTATAAACATGGAAATATCTCCACTGCTGTCTGTATAAACATGGAAATATCTACACCGCAATCTGTATAAACATGGAAATATCTACACCGCTATCTGTATAAACATGGAAATATCTACACAGCTATCTCTATAAACATGGAAATACCTACACCGCCATCTGTATAAACATGGAAATACCTACAAAGTCATCTGTATAAACATGGAAATATCTACACAGCCATCTGTATAAACATGGAAATATCTACACAGCCATCTGTATATACATGGAAATATCTACACCGCTATCTGTATAAACATGGAAATATCTACACCGCCTTCTACATATACATGGAAATATCTGCGCCGCCTTCTGTATAAACATGGAAATATCTACACGGTCATCTGTGTAAAGATGGAAATATCAACACCGCCATCTGTACAAACATGGAAATATCTGCACCGCTATCTGTATAAACATGGAAATATCTACACCGCGGTCTGTAGAAACATGGAAATAGCTAAACCGCTATCTGTATAAACATGGAAATATCTACACTGCTATCTCTATAAACCTGGAAATATCTACACCGTGATCTGTATAAACATGGAAATATTTACACTGCTATCTGTATAAACATGGAAATATCTACACCGTTATCTGTATAAACATGGAAATATCTACACCGCTATCTCTATAAACATGGAAATATCTGCACCGCCATCTGTATAAACGTGGAAATATCTACACTGCTATCTCTATAAACATGGAAATATCTACAATGCCATCTGTAAAAACATGGAAATACCTATACAGTCATCTGTATAAACATGGAAATATCTACACCACCATCTGTATAAACATGGAAATATCTACAATGCCATCTGTATACACATGGAAATACCTACACGGCAATCTGTGTATAGATGGAAACACCAACACCGCCATCTGTACAAACATGGAAATATCTACACCGCTATCTGTATAAACATGGAGATATCTACACTGCGGTCTGGATAAACATGGAAACTTCTACACCGGGATCTGTATAAACATGGAAATATCTACACCACGATCTGTATAAACATGGAAATATTTACACCGCTATCTGTATAAACATGGAAATATCTACACCACTATCTCTATAAACATGGAAATATCTACAAAGCCATCTGTATAAACATGGAAATATCTACACAGTCATGTGCAGGAACATGGAAAAATCTACACTGCCATCTGTATAAAAATGGAAATATCTACAGAGCCCTCTGTATAAATATGGAAATATCTGCATAGGCATCTGTATAAACATGGATATATCTGCAGCGCTATCTGTATAAACATGGAAATACCTACACCGATGTCTCTCTAAACATGGAAATATGTACACCGCTATGTGTATAAACATGGAAATATCTCCACTGCTGTAAGTATAAACATGGAAATATCTGCACCGCGATCTCTATAAACATGGAAATATGTAGACCGCTATCTGTATAAACATGGAAATATCTACACAGCTATCTCTATAAACATGGAAATACCTAAACCGCCATCTGTATATACATGGAAATACCTACAAAGTCATCTATATAAACATGGAAATATCTACACAGACATCTGTATGAACATGGAAATATCTACACAGCCATCTGTATATACATGGAAATATCTACACCGCTATCTGTATAAACATGGAAATATCTACACCGCCTTCTACATATCCATGGAAATATCTGCGCCGCCTTCTGTATAAACATGGAAATATCTACATGGTCATCTGGGTATAGATGGAAATATCAACACCGCCATCTGTAAAAAACATGGAAATATCTGCACCGCTATCTGTATAAACATGGAAATATCTACACCGTGGTCTGTATAAACATGGAAATAGCTAAACCGCTATCTGTATAAACATGGAAATATCTACACTGCTATCTCTATAAACCTGGAAATATCTACACCGTGATCTGTATAAACATGGAAATATTTACACTGCTATCTGTATAAACATGGAAATATCTACACCGTTATCTGTATAAATGTGGAAATATCTACACCGCTATCTCTATAAACATGGAAATATCTACACCGCCATCTGTATAAACATGGAAATATCTACACTGCTATCTCTATAAACATGGAAATATCTACAATGCCATCTGTAAAAACATGCAAATACCTATACAGTCATCTGTATAAACATGGAAATATCTACAATGCCATCTGTATACACATGGAAATACCTACACGGCAATCTGTGTATAGATGGAAACAGCAACACCGCCATCTGTACAGACATAGAATTATCTACACCGATATCTGTATAAACATGGAAATATCTACACTGCGGTCTGTATAAACATGGAAATCTCTACACCGTTACCTGTATAAACATGGAAATATCTACACCACGATCTGTATAAACATGGAAATATTTACACCGCTATCTGTATAAACATGGAAATACCTACACCGCTGTCTCTATAAACATGGAAATATCTACAAAGCCATCTGTATAAACATGGAAATAACTAAAGAGTCATGTGTAGGAACACGGAAAAATCTACACTGCCATCTGTATAAACATGGAAATATCTACAGAACCCTCTGTATAAATATGGAAATATCTGCATAGGCATCTGTATAAACATGGAAATATCTGCACCGCTATCTGTATAAACATGGAAATACCTACACCGCTGTCTCTATAAACATGGAAATATGTACACCGCTATGTGTATAAACATGGAAATATCTCCACTGCTGTCTGTATAAACATGGAAATATCTACACCGCAATCTGTATAAACATGGAAATATCTACACCGCTATCTGTATAAACATGGAAATATCTACACAGCTATCTCTATAAACATGGAAATACCTACACCGCCATCTGTATAAACATGGAAATACCTACAAAGTCATCTGTATAAACATGGAAATATCTACACAGCCATCTGTATAAACATGGAAATATCTACACAGCCATCTGTATATACATGGAAATATCTACACCGCTATGTGTATAAACATGGAAATATCTACACCGCGGTCTGTATAAACATGGAAATAGCTAAACCGCTATCTGTATAAACATGGAAATATCTACACTGCTATCTCTATAAACCTGGAAATATCTACACCGTGATCTGTATAAACATGGAAGTATTTACACTGCTATCTGTATAAACATGGAAATATCTACACCGTTATCTGTATAAATATGGAAATATCTACACCGCTATCTCTATAAACATGGTAATATCTGCACCGCCATCTGTATAAACATGGAAATATCTACACTGCTATCTCTATAAACATGGAAATATCTACAATGCCATCTGTAAAAACATGGAAATACCTATACAGTCATCTGTATAAACATGGAAATATCTACACCACCATCTGTATAAACATGGAAATATCTTCAATGCCATCTGTATACACATGGAAATACCTACACGGCAATCTGTGTATAGATGGAAACACCAACACCGCCATCTGTACAAACATGGAAATATCTACACCGCTATCTGTATAAACATGGAGATATCTACACTGCGGTCTGTATAAACATGGAAATTTTTACACCGGTATCTGTATAAATATGGAAATATCTACACCACTATCTCTATAAACATGGAAATATCTACAAAGCCATCTGTATAAACATGGAAATACCTACACAGTCATGTGTAGGAACATGGAAAAATCTACACTGCCATCTGTATAAACATGGAAATATCTACAGAGACCTCTGTAAAAATATGGAAATATCTGCATAGGCATCTGTATAAACATGGAAATATCTGCACCGCTATCTGTATAAACATGGAAATACCTACACCGCTGTCTCTATAAACATGGAAATATGTACACCGCTATGTGTATAAACCCGGAAATATCTCCACTGCTTTCTGTATAAACATGGAAATATCTACACTGCGATCTGTATAAACATGGAAATATCTACACCGCTACCTGTATAAACATGGAAATATATACACAGCTATCTCTATAAACATGGAAATACCTATACAGTCATCTGTATAAACATGGAAATATCTACACCACCATCTGTATAAACATGGAAATATCTACAATGCCATCTGTATACACATGGAAATACCTACACAGTCATGTGTAGGAACATGGAAAAATCTACACTGCCATCTGTATAAACATGGAAATATCTACAGAGCCCTCTGTATAAATATGGAAATATCTGCATAGGCATCTGTATAAACATGGATATATCTGCACCGTTATCTGTCTAAACATGGAAATACCTACACCGCTATCTCTATAAATATGGAAATATGTACACCGCTATGTGTATAAACATGGAAATATCTCCACTGCTGTCTGTATAAACATGGAAATATCTACACCGCGATCTCTATAAACATGGAAATATCTACACCGCTATCTGTATAAACATGGAAATATCTACACCGCTATCTGTATAAACATGGAAATATCTACACCGCTATCTCTATAAACATGGAAATACCTACACCGCCATCTGTATAAACATGGAAATACCTACAAAGTCATCTGTATAAACATGGAAATATCTACACAGCCATCTGTATATACATGGAAATATCTACACCGTTATCTCTATAAACATGGAAATATCTACACCGCCTTCTACATATCCATGGAAATATCTGCACCGCCTTCCATATAAACATGGAAATATCTACACGGTCATCTGTGTAAAGATGGAAATATCAACAACGCCATCTGTACAAACATGGAAATATCTGCACCGCTATCTTTATAAACATGGAAATATCTACACCGCGGTATGTATAAACATGGAAATAGCTAAACCGCTATCTGTATAAACATGGAAATATCTACACTGCTATCTCTATAAACCTGGAAATATCTACACCGTGATCTGTAGAAACATGGAAATATTTACACTGCTATCTGTATAAACATGGAAATATCTACACCGTTATCTGTATAAATATGGAAATATCTACACCGCTATCCCTATAAACATGGAAATATCTACACCGCCGTCTGAATAAACATGGAAATATCTACACTGCCATCTCTATAAACATGGAAATATCTGCAATGCCATCTGTAAAAACATGGAAATACCTATACAGTCATCTGTATAAACATGGAAATATCTACACCACCATCTGTATAAACATGGAAATATCTACAATGCCATCTGTATACACATGGAAATACCTACACGGCAATCTGTGTATGGATGGAAACACCAACACCGCCATCTGTACAAACATGGAAATATCTACACCGCTATCTGTATAAACATGGAGATATCTACACTGCGGTCTTTATAAACATGGAAACTTCTACACCGGTATCTGTATAAACATGGAAATATCTACACCATGATCTGTATAAACATGGAAATATTTACACCGCTATCTGTATAAACATGGAAATATCTACACCGCTATCTCTGTAAACATGGAAATATCTACAAAGCCATCTGTATAAACATGGAAATACCTACACAGTCATGTGTAGGAACATGGAAAAATCTACACTGCCATCTGTATAAACATGGAAATATCTACAGAGCCCTCTGTATAAATATGGAAATATCTGCATAGGCATCTGTATAAACATGGATATATCTGCACCGCTATCTGTCTAAACATGGAAATACCTACACCGCTATCTCTATAAATATGGAAATATGTACACCGCTATGTGTATAAACATGGAAATATCTCCACTGCTGTCTGTATAAACATGGAAATATCTACACCGCGATCTCTATAAACATGGAAATATCTACACCGCTATCTGTATAAACATGGAAATATCTACACCGCTATCTGTATAAACATGGAAATATCTACACCGCTATCTCTATAAACATGGAAATACCTACACCGCCATCTGTATAAACATGGAAATACCTACAAAGTCATCTGTATAAACATGGAAATATCTACACAGCCATCTGTATATACATGGAAATATCTACACCGTTATCTCTATAAACATGGAAATATCTACACCGCCTTCTACATATCCATGGAAATATCTGCACCGCCTTCCATATAAACATGGAAATATCTACACGGTCATCTGTGTAAAGATGGAAATATCAACAACGCCATCTGTACAAACATGGAAATATCTGCACCGCTATCTTTATAAACATGGAAATATCTACACCGCGGTATGTATAAACATGGAAATAGCTAAACCGCTATCTGTATAAACATGGAAATATCTACACTGCTATCTCTATAAACCTGGAAATATCTACACCGTGATCTGTAGAAACATGGAAATATTTACACTGCTATCTGTATAAACATGGAAATATCTACACCGTTATCTGTATAAATATGGAAATATCTACACCGCTATCCCTATAAACATGGAAATATCTACACCGCCGTCTGAATAAACATGGAAATATCTACACTGCCATCTCTATAAACATGGAAATATCTGCAATGCCATCTGTAAAAACATGGAAATACCTATACAGTCATCTGTATAAACATGGAAATATCTACACCACCATCTGTATAAACATGGAAATAACTACAATGCCATCTGTATACACATGGAAATACCTACACGGCAATCTGTGTATAGATGGAAACACCAACACCGCCATCTGTACAAACATGGATATATCTACACTGCTATCTGTATAAACATGGAGATATCTACACTGCGGTCTGTATAAACATGGAAACTTCTACACCGGGATCTGAATAAACATGGAAATATCTACACCACGATCTGTATAAACATGGAAATATTTACACCGCTATCTGTATAAACATGGAAATATCTACACCGCTATCTATATAAACATGGAAATATCTACAAAGCCATCTGTATAAACATGGAAATATCTACACAGTCATGTGCAGGAACATAGAAAAATCTACACTGCCATCTGTATAAACATGGAAATATCTACAGAGCCCTCTGTATAAATATGGAAATATCTGCATAGGCATCTGTATAAACATGGAAATATCTGCAGCACTATCTGTATAAACATGGAAATACCTACACCGCTGTCTCTATAAACATGGAAATATGTACACCGCTATGTGTATAAACATGGAAATATCTCCACTGCTGTAAGTATAAACATGGAAATATCTACACCGCGATCTCTATAAACATGGAAATATGTACACCGCTATCTGTATAAACATGGAAATATCTACACAGCTATCTCTATAAACATGGAAATACCTACACCGCCATCTGTATATACATGGAAATACCTACAAAGTCATCTATATAAACATGGAAATATCTACACAGACATCTGTATAAACATGGAAATATCTACACAGCCATCTGTATATACATGGAAATATCTACACCGCTGTCTGTATAAACATGGAAATATCTACACCGCAGTCTGTATAAACTTGGAAATAGCTAAACCGCTATCTGTATAAACATGGAAATATCTACACAGCCATCTGTATATACATGGAAATATCTACACCGCTATGTGTATAAACATGGAAATATCTACACCGCGGTCTGTATAAACATGGAAATAGCTAAACCGCTATCTGTATAAACATGGAAATATCTACACTGCTATCTCTATAAACCTGGAAATATCTACACCGTGATCTGTATAAACATGGAAGTATTTACACTGCTATCTGTATAAACATGGAAATATCTACACCGTTATCTGTATAAATATGGAAATATCTACACCACTATCTCTATAAACATGGTAATATCTGCACCGCCATCTGTATAAACGTGGAAATATCTACAGTGCTATCTCTATAAACATGGAAATATCTACAATGCCATCTGTAAAAACATGGAAATACCTATACAGTCATCTGTATAAACATGGAAATATCTACACCACCATCTGTATAAACATGGAAATATCTTCAATGCCATCTGTATACACATGGAAATACCTACACGGCAATCTGTGTATAGATGGAAACACCAACACCGCCATCTGTACAAACATGGAAATATCTACACCGCTATCTGTATAAACATGGAGATATCTACACTGCGGTCTGTATAAACATGGAAATTTTTACACCGGTATCTGTATAAATATGGAAATATCTACACCACTATCTCTATAAACATGGAAATATCTACAAAGCCATCTGTATAAACATGGAAATACCTACACAGTCATGTGTAGGAACATGGAAAAATCTACACTGCCATCTGTATAAACATGGAAATATCTACAGAGACCTCTGTAAAAATATGGAAATATCTGCATAGGCATCTGTATAAACATGGAAATATCTGCACCGCTATCTGTATAAACATGGAAATACCTACACCGCTGTCTCTATAAACATGGAAATATGTACACCGCTATGTGTATAAACCCGGAAATATCTCCACTGCTTTCTGTATAAACATGGAAATATCTACACTGCGATCTGTATAAACATGGAAATATCTACACCGCTACCTTTATAAACATGGAAATATATACACAGCTATCTCTATAAACATGGAAATACCTATACAGTCATCTGTATAAACATGGAAATATCTACACCACCATCTGTATAAACATGGAAATATCTACAATGCCATCTGTATACACATGGAAATACCTACACAGTCATGTGTAGGAACATGGAAAAATCTACACTGCCATCTGTATAAACATGGAAATATCTACAGAGCCCTCTGCTATAAATATGGAAATATCTGCATAGGCATCTGTATAAACATGGATATATCTGCACCGTTATCTGTCTAAACATGGAAATACCTACACCGCTATCTCTATAAATATGGAAATATGTACACCGCTATGTGTATAAACATGGAAATATCTCCACTGCTGTCTGTATAAACATGGAAATATCTACACCGCGATCTCTATAAACATGGAAATATCTACACCGCTATCTGTATAAACATGGAAATATCTACACCGCTATCTGTATAAACATGGAAATATCTACACCGCTATCTCTATAAACATGGAAATACCTACACCGCCATCTGTATAAACATGGAAATACCTACAAAGTCATCTGTATAAACATGGAAATATCTACACAGCCATCTGTATATACATGGAAATATCTACACCGTTATCTCTATAAACATGGAAATATCTACACCGCCTTCTACATATCCATGGAAATATCTGCACCGCCTTCCATATAAACATGGAAATATCTACACGGTCATCTGTGTAAAGATGGAAATATCAACAACGCCATCTGTACAAACATGGAAATATCTGCACCGCTATCTTTATAAACATGGAAATATCTACACCGCGGTATGTATAAACATGGAAATAGCTAAACCGCTATCTGTATAAACATGGAAATATCTACACTGCTATCTCTATAAACCTGGAAATATCTACACCGTGATCTGTAGAAACATGGAAATATTTACACTGCTATCTGTATAAACATGGAAATATCTACACCGTTATCTGTATAAATATGGAAATATCTACACCGCTATCCCTATAAACATGGAAATATCTACACCGCCGTCTGAATAAACATGGAAATATCTACACTGCCATCTCTATAAACATGGAAATATCTGCAATGCCATCTGTAAAAACATGGAAATACCTATACAGTCATCTGTATAAACATGGAAATATCTACACCACCATCTGTATAAACATGGAAATATCTACAATGCCATCTGTATACACATGGAAATACCTACACGGCAATCTGTGTATGGATGGAAACACCAACACCGCCATCTGTACAAACATGGAAATATCTACACCGCTATCTGTATAAACATGGAGATATCTACACTGCGGTCTTTATAAACATGGAAACTTCTACACCGGTATCTGTATAAACATGGAAATATCTACACCATGATCTGTATAAACATGGAAATATTTACACCGCTATCTGTATAAACATGGAAATATCTACACCGCTATCTCTATAAACATGGAAATATCTACAAAGCCATCTGTATAAACATGGAAATACCTACACAGTCATGTGTAGGAACATGGAAAAATCTACACTGCCATCTGTATAAACATGGAAATATCTACAGAGCCCTCTGTATAAATATGGAAATATCTGCATAGGCATCTGTATAAACATGGATATATCTGCACCGCTATCTGTCTAAACATGGAAATACCTACACCGCTATCTCTATAAATATGGAAATATGTACACCGCTATGTGTATAAACATGGAAATATCTCCACTGCTGTCTGTATAAACATGGAAATATCTACACCGCGATCTCTATAAACATGGAAATATCTACACCGCTATCTGTATAAACATGGAAATATCTACACCGCTATCTGTATAAACATGGAAATATCTACACCGCTATCTCTATAAACATGGAAATACCTACACCGCCATCTGTATAAACATGGAAATACCTACAACGTCATCTGTATAAACATGGAAATATCTACACAGCCATCTGTATATACATGGAAATATCTACACCGTTATCTCTATAAACATGGAAATATCTACACCGCCTTCTACATATCCATGGAAATATCTGCACCGCCTTCCATATAAACATGGAAATATCTACACGGTCATCTGTGTAAAGATGGAAATATCAACAACGCCATCTGTACAAACATGGAAATATCTGCACCGCTATCTTTATAAACATGGAAATATCTACACCGCGGTATGTATAAACATGGAAATAGCTAAACCGCTATCTGTATAAACATGGAAATATCTACACTGCTATCTCTATAAACCTGGAAATATCTACACCGTGATCTGTAGAAACATGGAAATATTTACACTGCTATCTGTATAAACATGGAAATATCTACACCGTTATCTGTATAAATATGGAAATATCTACACCGCTATCCCTATAAACATGGAAATATCTACACCGCCGTCTGAATAAACATGGAAATATCTACACTGCCATCTCTATAAACATGGAAATATCTGCAATGCCATCTGTAAAAACATGGAAATACCTATACAGTCATCTGTATAAACATGGAAATATCTACACCACCATCTGTATAAACATGGAAATATCTACAATGCCATCTGTATACACATGGAAATACCTACACGGCAATCTGTGTATAGATGGAAACACCAACACCGCCATCTGTACAAACATGGATATATCTACACTGCTATCTGTATAAACATGGAGATATCTACACTGCGGTCTGTATAAACATGGAAACTTCTACACCGGGATCTGTATAAACATGGAAATATCTACACCACGATCTGTATAAACATGGAAATATTTACACCGCTATCTGTATAAACATGGAAATATCTACACCGCTATCTATATAAACATGGAAATATCTACAAAGCCATCTGTATAAACATGGAAATATCTACACAGTCATGTGCAGGAACATAGAAAAATCTACACTGCCATCTGTATAAACATGGAAATATCTACAGAGCCCTCTGTATAAATATGGAAATATCTGCATAGGCATCTGTATAAACATGGAAATATCTGCAGCGCTATCTGTATAAACATGGAAATACCTACACCGCTGTCTCTATAAACATGGAAATATGTACACCGCTATGTGTATAAACATGGAAATATCTCCACTGCTGTAAGTATAAACATGGAAATATCTACACCGCGATCTCTATAAACATGGAAATATGTACACCGCTATCTGTATAAACATGGAAATATCTACACAGCTATCTCTATAAACATGGAAATACCTACACCGCCATCTGTATATACATGGAAATACCTACAAAGTCATCTATATAAACATGGAAATATCTACACAGACATCTGTATAAACATGGAAATATCTACACAGCCATCTGTATATACATGGAAATATCTACACCGCTGTCTGTATAAACATGGAAATATCTACACCGCAGTCTGTATAAACTTGGAAATAGCTAAACCGCTATCTGTATAAACATGGAAATATCTACACAGCCATCTGTATATACATGGAAATATCTACACCGCTATGTGTATAAACATGGAAATATCTACACCGCGGTCTGTATAAACATGGAAATAGCTAAAACGCTATCTGTATAAACATGGAAATATCTACACTGCTATCTCTATAAACCTGGAAATATCTACACCGTGATCTGTATAAACATGGAAGTATTTACACTGCTATCTGTATAAACATGGAAATATCTACACCGTTATCTGTATAAATATGGAAATATCTACACCGCTATCTCTATAAACATGGTAATATCTGCACCGCCATCTGTATAAACGTGGAAATATCTACACTGCTATCTCTATAAACATGGAAATATCTACAATGCCATCTGTAAAAACATGGAAATACCTATACAGTCATCTGTATAAACATGGAAATATCTACACCACCATCTGTATAAACATGGAAATATCTTCAATGCCATCTGTATACACATGGAAATACCTACACGGCAATCTGTGTATAGATGGAAACACCAACACCGCCATCTGTACAAACATGGAAATATCTACACCGCTATCTGTATAAACATGGAGATATCTACACTGCGGTCTGTATAAACATGGAAATTTTTACACCGGTATCTGTATAAACATGGAAATATCTACACCACTATCTCTATAAACATGGAAATATCTACAAAGCCATCTGTATAAACATGGAAATACCTACACAGTCATGTGTAGGAACATGGAAAAATCTACACTGCCATCTGTATAAACATGGAAATATCTACAGAGACCTCTGTAAAAATATGGAAATATCTGCATAGGCATCTGTATAAACATGGAAATACCTGCACCGCTATCTGTATAAACATGGAAATACCTACACCGCTGTCTCTATAAACATGGAAATATGTACACCGCTATGTGTATAAACCCGGAAATATCTCCACTGCTGTCTGTATAAACATGGAAATATCTACACTGCGATCTGTATAAACATGGAAATATCTACACCGCTACCTGTATAAACATGGAAATATATACACAGCTATCTCTATAAACATGGAAATACCTATACAGTCATCTGTATAAACATGGAAATATCTACACCACCATCTGTATAAACATGGAAATATCTACAATGCCATCTGTATACACATGGAAATACCTACACGGCAATCTGTGTATGGATGGAAACACCAACACCGCCATCTGTACAAACATGGAAATATCTACACCGCTATCTGTATAAACATGGAGATATCTACACTGCGGTCTGGATAAACATGGAAACTTCTACACCGGTATCTGTATAAACATGGAAATATCTACACCATGATCTGTATAAACATGGAAATATTTACACCGCTATCTGTATAAACATGGAAATATCTACACCGCTATCTCTATTAACATGGAAATATCTACAAAGCCATCTGTATAAACATGGAAATACCTACACAGTCATGTGTAGGAACATGGAAAAATCTACACTGCCATCTGTATAAACATGGAAATATCTACAGAGCCCTCTGTATAAATATGGAAATATCTGCATAGGCATCTGTATAAACATGGATATATCTGCACCGCTATCTGTCTAAACATGGAAATACCTACACCGCTATCTCTATAAATATGGAAATATGTACACCGCTATGTGTATAAACATGGAAATATCTCCACTGCTGTCTGTACAAACCTGGAAATATCTACACCGCGATCTCTATAAACATGGAAATATCTACACCGCTATCTGTATAAACATGGAAATATCTACACCGCTATCTGTATAAACATGGAAATATCTACACCGCTATCTCTATAAACATGGAAATACCTACACCGCCATCTGTATAAACATGGAAATACCTACAAAGTCATCTGTATAAACATGGAAATATCTACACAGCCATCTGTATATACATGGAAATATCTACACCGTTATCTCTATAAACATGGAAATATCTACACCGCCTTCTACATATCCATGGAAATATCTGCACCGCCTTCCATATAAACATGGAAATATCTACACGGTCATCTGTGTAAAGATGGAAATATCAACAACGCCATCTGTACAAACATGGAAATATCTGCACCGTTATCTTTATAAACATGGAAATATCTACACCGCGGTATGTATAAACATGGAAATAGCTAAACCGCTATCTGTATAAACATGGAAATATCTACACTGCTATCTCTATAAACATGGAAACATCTACAATGCCATCTGTAAAAACATGGAAATACCTATACAGTCATCTGTATAAACATGGAAATATCTACACCGTTATCTGTATAAATATGGAAATATCTACACCGCTATCCCTATAAACATGGAAATATCTACACCGCCGTCTGAATAAACATGGAAATATCTACACTGCCATCTCTATAAACATGGAAATATCTGCAATGCCATCTGTAAAAACATGGAAATACCTATACAGTCATCTGTATAAACATGGAAATATCTACACCACCATCTGTATAAACATGGAAATATCTACAATGCCATCTGTATACACATGGAAATACCTACACGGCAATCTGTGTATAGATGGAAACACCAACACCGCCATCTGTACAAACATGGATATATCTACACCGCTATCTGTATAAACATGGAGATATCTACACTGCGGTCTGTATAAACATGGAAACTTCTACACCGGGATCTGTATAAACATGGAAATATCTACACAACGATCTGTATAAACATGGAAATATTTACACTGCTATCTGTATAAACATGGAAATATCTACACCGCTATCTCTATAAACATGGAAATATCTACAAAGCCATCTGCATAAACTTGGAAATATCTACACAGTCATGTGCAGGAACATGGAAAAATCTACACTGACATCTGTATAAACATGGAAATATCTACAGAGCCCTCTGTATAAATATGGAAATATCTGCATAGGCATCTGTATAAACATGGAAATATCTGCAGCGCTATCTGTATAAACATGGAAATACCTACACCGCTGTCTCTATAAACATGGAAATATGTACACCGCTATGTGTATAAACATGGAAATATCTCCACTGCTGTAAGTATAAACATGGAAATATCTACACCGCGATCTCTATAAACATGGAAATATGTACACCGCTATCTGTATAAACATGGAAATATCTACACAGCTATCTCTATAAACATGGAAATACCTACACCGCCATTTGTATATACATGGAAATACCTACAAAGTCATCTATATAAACATGGAAATATCTACACAGACATCTGTATAAACATGGAAATATCTACACAGCCATCTGTATATACATGGAAATATCTACACCGCTGTCTGTATAAACATGGAAATATCTACACCGCGGTCTGTATAAACTTGGAAATAGCTAAACCGCTATCTGTATAAACATGGAAATATCTACACAGCTATCTCTATTAACCTGGAAATATCTACACCGTGATCTGTATAAACATGGAAATATTTACACTGCTATCTGTATAAACATGGAAATATCTACACCGTTATCTGTATAAATATGGAAATATCTACACCGCTATCTCTATAAACATGGAAAAATCTACACCGCCATCTGTATAAACATGGAAATATCTACACTGCTAACTCTATAAACATGGAAATAACTACAATGCCATCTGTAAAAACATGGGAATACCTATACAGTCATCTGTAGAAACATGGAAATATCTACACCACCATCTGTATAAACATGGAAATATCTACAATGCCATCTGTATACACATGGAAATACCTACACGGCAATCTGTGTATAGATGGAAACACCAACACCGCCATCTATACAAACATGGAAATATCTACACCGCTATCTGTATAAACATGGAGATATCTACACTGCGGTCTGTATAAACATGGAAATTTTTACACCGGTATCTGTATAAACATGGAAATATCTACACCAAGATTTGTATAAACATGGAATTATTTACACCGCTATCTCTATAAACATGGAAATATCTACACCGCTATCTCTATAAACATGGAAATATCTACAAAGCCATCTGTATAAACATGGAAATACCTACACAGTCATGTGTAGGAACATGGAAAAAGCTACACTGCCATCTGTATAAACATGGAAATATCTACAGAGCCCTCTGTATAAATATGGAAATATCTGCATAGGCATCTGTGTAAACATGGAAATATCTGCACCGCTATCTGTATTAACATGGAAATACCTACACCGCTGTCTCTATAAACATGGAAATATGTACACCGCTATGTGTATAAACATGGAAATATCTCCACTGCTGTCTGGATAAACATGGAAATATCTACACCGCGATCTCTATAAACATGGAAATATCTACACCGCTATCTGTATAAACATGGAAATATCTACACAGCTATCCCTATAACAATGGAAATTTCTACACCGCGATCTCTATAAACATGGTAATATCTACACCGCTATCTGTATAAACATGGAAATATCTACACAGCTATCTGTATAAACATGGAAATACCTACACCGCCATCTGTATAAACATGGAAATAACCACAAAGTCATCTGTATAAACATGGAAATATCTACACAGCCATATGTATAAACATGGAAATATCTACACAGCCATCTGTATATACATGGAAATATCTACACCGCTATCTGTATAAACATGGAAATATCTACACCGCCTTCTACATATCCATGGAAATATCTGCGCCGCCTTCTGTATAAACATGGAAATATCTACACGGTCATCTGTGTAAAGATGGAAATATCACCGCCATCTGTACAAACATGGAAATATCTGCACCGCTATCTGTATAAACATGGAAATATCTACACCGCGGTCTGTATAAACATGGAAATAGCTAAACCGGTATCTGTATTAACATGGAAATTTCTACACTGCTATCTCTATAAACCTGGAAATATCTACACCGTGATCTGTATAAACATGGAAATATTTTCACTGCTATCTGTATAAACATGGAAATATCTACACCGTTATCTGTATAAATATGGAAATATCTACACCGCTATCTCTATAAACATGGAAATATCTACACCGCCATCTGTATAAACATGGAAATATCTACACTGCTATCTCTATAAACATGGAAATATCTACAATGCCATCTGTAAAAAAATGCAAATACCTATACTGTCATCTGTATAAACATGGAAATATCTACACCACCATCTGTATAAACATGGAAATATCTACAATGCCATCTGTATACACATGGAAATACCTACACAGCAATCTGTGTATAGATGGAAACAGCAACACCGCCATCTGTACAGACATAGAATTATCTACACCGATATCTGTATAAACATGGAAATATCTACACTGCGGTCTGTATAAACATGGAAATCTCTACACCGTTATCTGTAAAAACATGGAAATACCTATACAGTCATCTGTATAAACATGGAAATATCTACACCACCATCTGTATAAACATGGAAATATCTACAATGCCATCTGTATACACATGGAACTTCCTACACGGCAATCTGTGTTTAGATGGAAACACCAACACCGCCATCTGTACAAACATGGAAATATCTACACCGCTATCTGTATAAACTTGAAGATATCTACACTGCGTTCTGTATAAACATGGAAATTTCTACACCGGTATCTGTATAAACATGGAAATATCTACACCACGATCTGTATAAAAATGGAAATATTTACACCGCTATCTGTATAAACATGGAAATATCTACACAGCTATCTCTATAAACATGGAAATATCTACAAAGCCATCTGTATAAACATGGAAATACCCACACAGTCATGTGTAGGAACATGGAAAAATCTACACTGCCATCTGTATAAACATGGAAATATCTACAGAGCGCTCTGTATACATATGAAAATATCTGCATAGGCATCTGTTTAAACATGGAAATATCTGCACCGCTATCTGTATAAACATGGAAATACCTACACCGCTGTCTCTATAAACATGGAAATATGTACACCGCTATGTGTATAAACATGGAAATATCTCCACTGCTGTCTGTATAAAGAAGGAAATATCTACACCGCGATCTCTATAAACATGGAAATATCTACACCGCTATCTGTATAAAAATGGAAATATCTACACAGCTATCTCTATAAACATGGAAATTCCTACACCGCCATCTGTATAAACATGGAAATACCTACAAAGTCATCTGTATAAACATGGAAATATCTACACAGCCATCTGTATAAACATGGAAATATCTACAATGCCATCTGTATACACATGGAAATACCTACACGGCAATCTGTGTATAGATGGAAACAGCAACACCGCCATCTGTACAGACATAGAATTATCTACACCGCTATGTGTATAAACATGGAAATATCTACACTGCCGTCTGTATAAACATGGAAATCTCTACACCTTTATCTGTATAAACATGGAAATATCTACACCACGATCTGTATAAACATGGAAATATTTACACCGCTATCTGTATAAACATGGAAATACCTACACCGCTATCTCTATAAACCTGGAAATATCTACAAAGCCATCTGTATAAACAAGGAAATACCAACACAGTCATGTGTAGGAACATGGAAAAAGCTACACTGCCATCTGTATAAACATGGAAATATCTACAGAGCCCTCTGTATAAATATGGAAATATCTGCATAGGCATCTGTATAAACATGGAAATATCTGCACCGCTATCTGTATAAACATGGAAATACCTACACCGCTGTCTCTATAAACATGGAAATATGTACACCGCTATGTGTATAAACATGGAAATATCTCCACTGCTGTCTGTATAAACATGGAAATACCTACACCGCCATCTGTATAAACATGGAAATACCTACAAAGTCATCTGTATAAACATGGAAATATCTACACAGCCATCTGTATAAACATGGAAATATCTACACAGCCATCTGTATATACATGGAAATATCTACACCGCTATGTGTATAAACATGGAAATATCTACACCGCGGTCTGTATAAACATGGAAATAGCTAAACCGCTATCTGTATAAACATGGAAATATCTACACTGCTATCTCTATAAACCTGGAAATATCTACACCGTGATCTGTATAAACATGGAAGTATTTACACTGCTAACTGTATAAACATGGAAATATCTACACCGTTATCTATATAAATATGGAAATATCTACACCGCTATCTCTATAAACATGGTAATATCTGCACCGCCATCTGTATAAACGTGGAAATATCTACACTGCTATCTCTATAAACATGGAAATATCTACAATGCCATCTGTAAAAACATGGAAATACCTATACAGTCATCTGTATAAACATGGAAATATCTACACCACCATCTGTATAAACATGGAAATATCTTCAATGCCATCTGTATACACATGGAAATACCTACACGGCAATCTGTGTATAGATGGAAACACCAACACCGCCATCTGTACAAACATGGAAATATCTACACCGCTATCTGTATAAACATGGAGATATCTACACTGCGGTCTGTATAAACATGGAAATTTTTACACCGTTATCTGTATAAACATGGAAATATCTACACCACTATCTCTATAAACATGGAAATATCTACAAAGCCATCTGTATAAACATGGAAATACCTACACAGTCATGTGTAGGAACATGGAAAAATCTACACTGCCATCTGTATAAACATGGAAATATCTACAGAGACCTCTGTATAAATATGGAAATATCTGCATAGGCATCTGTATAAACATGGAAATATCTGCACCGCTATCTGTATAAACATGGAAATAACTACACCGCTGTCTCTATAAACATGGAAATATGTACACCGCTATGTGTATAAACCCGGAAATATCTCCACTGCTGTCTGTATAAACATGGAAATATCTACACTGCGATCTGTATAAACATGGAAATATCTACACCGCTACCTGTATAAACATGGAAATATATACACAGCTATCTCTATAAACATGGAAATACCTATACAGTCATCTGTATAAACATGGAAATATCTACACCACCATCTGTATAAACATGGAAATATCTACAATGCCATCTGTATACACATGGAAATACCTACACGGCAATCTGTGTATGGATGGAAACACCAACACCGCCATCTGTACAAACATGGAAATATCTACACCGCTATCTGTATAAACATGGAGATATCTACACTGCGGTCTGGATAAACATGGAAACTTCTACACCGGTATCTGTATAAACATGGAAATATCTACACCATGATCTGTATAAACATGGAAATATTTACACCGCTATCTGTATAAACATGGAAATATCTACACCGCTATCTCTATAAACATGGAAATATCAACAAAGCCATCTGTATAAACATGGAAATACCTACACAGTCATGTGTAGGAACATGGAAAAATCTACACTGCCATCTGTATAAACATGGAAATATCTACAGAGCCCTCTGTATAAATATGGAAATATCTGCATAGGCATCTGTATAAACATGGATATATCTGCACCGCTATCTGTCTAAACATGGAAATACCTACACCGCTATCTCTATAAATATGGAAATATGTACACCGCTATGTGTATAAACATGGAAATATCTCCACTGCTGTCTGTATAAACATGGAAATATCTACACCGCGATCTCTATAAACATGGAAATATCTACACCGCTATCTGTATAAACATGGAAATATCTACACCGCTATCTGTATAAACATGGAAATATCTACACCGCTATCTCTATAAACATGGAAATACCTACACCGCCATCTGTATAAACATGGAAATACCTACAAAGTCATCTGTATAAACATGGAAATATCTACACAGCCATCTGTATATACATGGAAATATCTACACCGTTATCTCTATAAACATGGAAATATCTACACCGCCTTCTACATATCCATGGAAATATCTGCACCGCCTTCCATATAAACATGGAAATATCTACACGGTCATCTGTGTAAAGATGGAAATATCAACAACGCCATCTGTACAAACATGGAAATATCTGCACCGCTATCTTTATAAACATGGAAATATCTACACCGCGGTATGTATAAACATGGAAATAGCTAAACCGCTATCTGTATAAACATGGAAATATCTACACTGCTATCTCTATAAACCTGGAAATATCTACACCGTGATCTGTAGAAACATGGAAATATTTACACTGCTATCTGTATAAACATGGAAATATCTACACCTTTATCTGTATAAATATGGAAATATCTACACCGCTATCCCTATAAACATGGAAATATCTACACCGCCGTCTGAATAAACATGGAAATATCTACACTGCCATCTCTATAAACATGGAAATATCTGCAATGCCATCTGTAAAAACATGGAAATACCTATACAGTCATCTGTATAAACATGGAAATATCTACACCACCATCTGTATAAACATGGAAATATCTACAATGCCATCTGTATACACATGGAAATACCTACACGGCAATCTGTGTATAGATGGAAACACCAACACCGCCATCTGTACAAACATGGATATATCTACACCGCTATCTGTATAAACATGGAGATATCTACACTGCGGTCTGTATAAACATGGAAACTTCTACACCGGGATCTGTATAAACATGGAAATATCTACACCACGATCTGTATAAACATGGAAATATTTACACCGCTATCTGTATAAACATGGAAATATCTACACCGCTATCTCTATAAACATGGAAATATCTACAAAGCCATCTGCATAAACTTGGAAATATCTACACAGTCATGTGCAGGAACATGGAAAAATCTACACTGCCATCTGTATAAACATGGAAATATCTACAGAGCCCTCTGTATAAATATGGAAATATCTGCATAGGCATCTGTATAAACATGGAAATATCTGCAGCGCTATCTGTATAAACATGGAAATACCTACACCGCTGTCTCTATAAACATGGAAATATGTACACCGCTATGTGTATAAACATGGAAATATCTCCACTGCTGTAAGTATAAACATGGAAATATCTACACCGCGATCTCTATAAACATGGAAATATGTACACCGCTATCTGTATAAACATGGAAATATCTACACAGCTATCTCTATAAACATGGAAATACCTACACCGCCATCTGTATATACATGGAAATACCTACAAAGTCATCTATATAAACATGGAAATATCTACACAGACATCTGTATAAACATGGAAATATCTACACAGCCATCTGTATATACATGGAAATATCTACACCGCTGTCTGTATAAACATGGAAATATCTACACCGCGGTCTGTATAAACTTGGAAATAGCTAAACCGCTATCTGTATAAACATGGAAATATCTACACAGCTATCTCTATTAACCTGGAAATATCTACACCGTGATCTGTATAAACATGGAAATATTTACACTGCTATCTGTATAAACATGGAAATATCTACACCGTTATCTGTATAAATATGGAAATATCTACACCGCTATCTCTATAAACATGGAAATATCTACACCGCCATCTGTATAAACATGGAAATATCTACACTGCTAACTCTATAAACATGGAAATAACTACAATGCCATCTGTAAAAACATGGGAATACCTATACAGTCATCTGTAGAAACATGGAAATATCTACACCACCATCTGTATAAACATGGAAATATCTACAATGCCATCTGTATACACATGGAAATACCTACACGGCAATCTGTGTATAGATGGAAACACCAACACCGCCATCTGTACAAACTTGGAAATATCTACACCGCTATCTGTATAAACATGGAGATATCTACACCACGATCTGTATAAACATGGAATTATTTACACCGCTATCTCTATAAACATGGAAATATCTACACCGCTATCTCTATAAACATGGAAATATCTACAAAGCCATCTGTATAAACATGGAAATACCTACACAGTCATGTGTAGGAACATGGAAAAATCTACACTGCCATCTGTATAAAAATGGAAATATCCACAGAGCCCTCTGTATAAATATGGAAATATCTGCATAGGCATCTGTATAAACAAGGAAATATCTGCACCGCTATCTGTATAAACATGGAAATAGCTACACCGCTGTCTCTATAAACATGGAAATATGTACACCGCTATGTGTATAAACATGGAAATATCTCCACTGCTGTCTGTATAAACATGGAAATATCTACACCGCGATCTGTATAAACATGGAAATATCTACACCGCTATCTGTATAAACATGGAAATATCTACACAGCTATCTCTATAAACATGGAAATACCTACACCGCCATCTGTATAAACATGGAAATACCTACAAAGTCATCTGTATAAACATGGAAATATCTACACAGCCATCTGTATAAACATGGAAATATCTACACAGCCATCTGTATATACATGGAAATATCTACACCGCTATCTGTGTATACATGGAAATATCTACACCGCCTTCCACATATACATGGAAATATCTGCGCCGCCTTCTGTATAAACATGGAAATATCTACATGGTCATCTGTGTAAAGATGGAAATATCAACACCGCCATCTGTAAAATACATGGAAATATCTGCACCGCTATCTGTATAAACATGGAAATATCTACACCGTGGTCTGTATAAACATGGAAATAGCTAAACCGCTATCTGTATAAACATGGAAATATCTACACTGCTATCTCTATAAACCTGGAAATATCTACACCGTGATCTGTATAAACATGGAAATATTTACACTGCTATCTGTATAAACATGGAAATATCTACACCGTTATCTGTATAAATATGGAAATATCTACACCGCTATCTCTATAAACATGGAAATATCTACACCGCCATCTGTATAAACATGGAAATATCTACACTGCTATCTCTATAAACATGGAAATATCTACAATGCCATCTGTAAAAACATGCAAATACCTATACTGTCATCTGTATAAACATGGAAATATCTACACCACCATCTGTATAAACATGGAAATATCTACAATGCCATCTGTATACACATGGAAATACCTACACGGCAATCTGTGTATAGATGGAAACAGCAACACCGCCATCTGTACAGACATAGAATTATCTACACCGATATCTGTATAAACATGGAAATATCTACACTGCGGTCTGTATAAACATGGAAATCTCTACACCGTTATCTGTAAAAACATGGAAATACCTATACAGTCATCTGTATAAACATGGAAATATCTACACCACCATCTGTATAAACATGGAAATATCTACAATGCCATCTGTATACACATGGAAATTCCTACACGGCAATCTGTGTTTAGATGGAAACACCAACACCGCCATCTGTACAAACATGGAAATATCTACACCGCTATCTGTATAAACTTGAAGATATCTACACTGCGTTCTGTATAAACATGGAAATTTCTACACCGGTATCTGTATAAACATGGAAATATCTACACCACGATCTGTATAAAAAAGGAAATATTTACACCGCTATCTGTATAAACATGGAAATATCTACACAGCTATCTCTATAAACATGGAAATATCTACAAAGCCATCTGTATAAACATGGAAATACCCACACAGTCATGTGTAGGAACATGGAAAAATCTACACTGCCATCTGTATAAACATGGAAATATCTACAGAGCGCTCTGTATACATATGAAAATATCTGCATAGGCATCTGTTTAAACATGGAAATATCTGCACCGCTATCTGTATAAACATGGAAATACCTACACCGCTGTCTCTATAAACATGGAAATATGTACACCGCTATGTGTATAAACATGGAAATATCTCCACTGCTGTCTGTTTAAAGAAGGAAATATCTACACCGCGATCTCTATAAACATGGAAATATCTACACCGCTATCTGTATAAAAATGGAAATATCTACACAGCTATCTCTATAAACATGGAAATTCCTACACCGCCATCTGTATAAACATGGAAATACCTACAAAGTCATCTGTATAAACATGGAAATATCTACACAGCCATCTGTATAAACATGGAAATATCTACACAGCCATCTGTATATACATGGAAATATCTACACCGCTATCTGTATAAACATGGAAATATCTACACCGCCTTCTACATATACATGGAAATATCTGCGCCGCCTTCTGTATAAACATGGAAATATCTACACAGTCATCTGTGTATAGATGGAAATATCAACACCGCCATCTGTACAAACATGGAAATATCTGCACCGCTATCTGTATAATCATGGAAATATCTACACCGCGGTCTGTATAAACATGGAAATAGCTAAACCGCTATCTGTATAAACATGGAAATATCTACACTGCTCTCTCTATAAACATGGAAACATCTAAAATGCCATCTGTAAAAACATGGAAATACCTATACAGTCATCTGTATAAACATGGAAATATCTACACCACCATCTGTATAAACATGGAAATATCTACAATGTCATCTATATACACATGGAAATACCTACATGGCAATCTGTGTATAGATGGAAACATCAACACCGCCATCTGTACAAACATGGAAATATCTACACCGCTATCTGTATAAACATGGAAATATCTACACTGCGGTCTGTATAAACATGGAAATTTCTACACCGGTATCTGTATAAACATGGAAATATCTACACCACGATCTGTATAAACATGGAAATATTTACACCGCTATCTCTATAAACATGGAAATATCTACAACGCTATCTCTATAAACATGGAAATATCTACAAAGCCATCTGTATAAACATGGAAATACCTATACAGTCATCTGTATAAACATGGAAATATCTACACCACCATCTGTATAAACATGGAAATATCTACAATGCCATCTGTATACACATGGAAATAACTACACGGCAATCTGTGTATAGATGGAAACACCAACACCGCCATCTGTACAAACATGGATATATCTACACCGCTATCTGTATAAACATGGAGATATCTACACTGCGGTCTGTATAAACATGGAAACTTCTACACCGGGATCTGTATAAACATGGAAATATCTACACCACGATCTGTATAAACATGGAAATATTTACACCGCTATCTGTATAAACATGGAAATATCTACACCGCTATCTCTATTAACATGGAAATATCTACAAAGCCATCTGTATAAACATGGAAATACCTACACAGTCATGTGTAGGAACATGGAAAAATCTACACTGCCATCTGTATAAACATGGAAATATCTACAGAGCCCTCTGTATAAATATGGAAATATCTGCATAGGCATCTGTATAAACATGGATATATCTGCACCGCTATCTGTCTAAACATGGAAATACCTACACCGCTATCTCTATAAATATGGAAATATGTACACCGCTATGTGTATAAACATGGAAATATCTCCACTGCTGTCTGTACAAACCTGGAAATATCTACACCGCGATCTCTATAAACATGGAAATATCTACACCGCTATCTGTATAAACATGGAAATATCTACACCGCTATCTGTATAAACATGGAAATATCTACACCGCTATCTCTATAAACATGGAAATACCTGCACCGCCATCTGTATAAACATGGAAATACCTACAAAGTCATCTGTATAAACATGGAAATATCTACACAGCCATCTGTATATACATGGAAATATCTACACCGTTATCTCTATAAACATGGAAATATCTACACCGCCTTCTACATATCCATGGAAATATCTGCACCGCCTTCCATATAAACATGGAAATATCTACACGGTCATCTGTGTAAAGATGGAAATATCAACAACGCCATCTGTACAAACATGGAAATATCTGCACCGTTATCTTTATAAACATGGAAATATCTACACCGCGGTATGTATAAACATGGAAATAGCTAAACCGCTATCTGTATAAACATGGAAATATCTACACTGCTATCTCTATAAACATGGAAACATCTACAATGCCATCTGTAAAAACATGGAAATACCTATACAGTCATCTGTATAAACATGGAAATATCTACACCGTTATCTGTATAAATATGGAAATATCTACACCGCTATCCCTATAAACATGGAAATATCTACACCGCCGTCTGAATAAACATGGAAATATCTACACTGCCATCTCTATAAACATGGAAATATCTGCAATGCCATCTGTAAAAACATGGAAATACCTATACAGTCATCTGTATAAACATGGAAATATCTACACCACCATCTGTATAAACATGGAAATATCTACAATGCCATCTGTATACACATGGAAATACCTACACGGCAATCTGTGTATAGATGGAAACACCAACACCGCCATCTGTACAAACATGGATATATCTACACCGCTATCTGTATAAACATGGAGATATCTACACTGCGGTCTGTATAAACATGGAAACTTCTACACCGGGATCTGTATAAACATGGAAATATCTACACCACGATCTGTATAAACATGGAAATATTTACACCGCTATCTGTATAAACATGGAAATATCTACACCGCTATCTCTATAAACATGGAAATATCTACAAAGCCATCTGCATAAACTTGGAAATATCTACACAGTCATGTGCAGGAACATGGAAAAATCTACACTGCCATCTGTATAAACATGGAAATATCTACAGAGCCCTCTGTATAAATATGGAAATATCTGCATAGGCATCTGTATAAACATGGAAATATCTGCAGCGCTATCTGTATAAACATGGAAATACCTACACCGCTGTCTCTATAAACATGGAAATATGTACACCGCTATGTGTATAAACATGGAAATATCTCCACTGCTGTAAGTATAAACATGGAAATATCTACACCGCGATCTCTATAAACATGGAAATATGTACACCGCTATCTGTATAAACATGGAAATATCTACACAGCTATCTCTATAAACATGGAAATACCTACACCGCCATCTGTATATACATGGAAATACCTACAAAGTCATCTATATAAACATGGAAATATCTACACAGACATCTGTATAAACATGGAAATATCTACACAGCCATCTGTATATACATGGAAATATCTACACCGCTGTCTGTATAAACATGGAAATATCTACACCGCGGTCTGTATAAACTTGGAAATAGCTAAACCGCTATCTGTATAAACATGGAAATATCTACACAGCTATCTCTATTAACCTGGAAATATCTACACCGTGATCAGTATAAACATGGAAATATTTACACTGCTATCTGTATAAACATGGAAATATCTACACCGTTATCTGTATAAATATGGAAATATCTACACCGCTATCTCTATAAACATGGAAATATCTACACCGCCATCTGTATAAACATGGAAATATCTACACTGCTAACTCTATAAACATGGAAATAACTACAATGCCATCTGTAAAAACATGGGAATACCTATACAGTCATCTGTAGAAACATGGAAATATCTACACCACCATCTGTATAAACATGGAAATATCTACAATGCCATCTGTATACACATGGAAATACCTACACGGCAATCTGTGTATAGATGGAAACACCAACACCGCCATCTATACAAACATGGAAATATCTACACCGCTATCTGTATAAACATGGAGATATCTACACGGCGGTCTGTATAAACATGGAAATTTTTACACCGGTATCTGTATAAACATGGAAATATCTACACCAAGATTTGTATAAACATGGAATTATTTACACCGCTATCTCTATAAACATGGAAATATCTACACCGCTATCTCTATAAACATGGAAATATCTACAAAGCCATCTGTATAAACATGGAAATACCTACACAGTCATGTGTAGGAACATGGAAAAATCTACACTGCCATCTGTATAAACATGGAAATATCTACAGAGCCCTCTGTATAAATATGGAAATATCTGCATAGGCATCTGTGTAAACATGGAAATATCTGCACCGCTATCTGTATTAACATGGAAATACCTACACCGCTGTCTCTATAAACATGGAAATATGTACACCGCTATGTGTATAAACATGGAAATATCTCCACTGCTGTCTGGATAAACATGGAAATATCTACACCGCGATCTCTATAAACATGGAAATATCTACACCGCTATCTGTATAAACATGGAAATATCTACACAGCTATCCCTATAACAATGGAAATTTCTACACCGCGATCTCTATAAACATGGTAATATCTACACCGCTATCTGTATAAACATGGAAATATCTACACAGCTATCTGTATAAACATGGAAATACCTACACCGCCATCTGTATAAACATGGAAATAACCACAAAGTCATCTGTATAAACATGGAAATATCTACACAGCCATATGTATAAACATGGAAATATCTACACAGCCATCTGTATATACATGGAAATATCTACACCGCTATCTGTATAAACATGGAAATATCTACACCGCCTTCTACATATCCATGGAAATATCTGCGCCGCCTTCTGTATAAACATGGAAATATCTACACGGTCATCTGTGTAAAGATGGAAATATCACCGCCATCTGTACAAACATGGAAATATCTGCACCGCTATCTGTATAAACATGGAAATATCTACACCGCGGTCTGTATAAACATGGAAATAGCTAAACCGGTATCTGTATTAACATGGAAATTTCTACACTGCTATCTCTATAAACCTGGAAATATCTACACCGTGATCTGTATAAACATGGAAATATTTTCACTGCTATCTGTATAAACATGGAAATATCTACACCGTTATCTGTATAAATATGGAAATATCTACACCGCTATCTCTATAAACATGGAAATATCTACACCGCCATCTGTATAAACATGGAAATATCTACACTGCTATCTCTATAAACATGGAAATATCTACAATGCCATCTGTAAAAAAATGCAAATACCTATACTGTCATCTGTATAAACATGGAAATATCTACACCACCATCTGTATAAACATGGAAATATCTACAATGCCATCTGTATACACATGGAAATACCTACACAGCAATCTGTGTATAGATGGAAACAGCAACACCGCCATCTGTACAGACATAGAATTATCTACACCGATATCTGTATAAACATGGAAATATCTACACTGCGGTCTGTATAAACATGGAAATCTCTACACCGTTATCTGTAAAAACATGGAAATACCTATACAGTCATCTGTATAAACATGGAAATATCTACACCACCATCTGTATAAACATGGAAATATCTACAATGCCATCTGTATACACATGGAACTTCCTACACGGCAATCTGTGTTTAGATGGAAACACCAACACCGCCATCTGTACAAACATGGAAATATCTACACCGCTATCTGTATAAACTTGAAGATATCTACACTGCGTTCTGTATAAACATGGAAATTTCTACACCGGTATCTGTATAAACATGGAAATATCTACACCACGATCTGTATAAAAATGGAAATATTTACACCGCTATCTGTATAAACATGGAAATATCTACACAGCTATCTCTATAAACATGGAAATATCTACAAAGCCATCTGTATAAACATGGAAATACCCACACAGTCATGTGTAGGAACATGGAAAAATCTACACTGCCATCTGTATAAACATGGAAATATCTACAGAGCGCTCTGTATACATATGAAAATATCTGCATAGGCATCTGTTTAAACATGGAAATATCTGCACCGCTATCTGTATAAACATGGAAATACCTACACCGCTGTCTCTATAAACATGGAAATATGTACACCGCTATGTGTATAAACATGGAAATATCTCCACTGCTGTCTGTATAAAGAAGGAAATATCTACACCGCGATCTCTATAAACATGGAAATATCTACACCGCTATCTGTATAAAAATGGAAATATCTACACAGCTATCTCTATAAACATGGAAATTCCTACACCGCCATCTGTATAAACATGGAAATACCTACAAAGTCATCTGTATAAACATGGAAATATCTACACAGCCATCTGTATAAACATGGAAATATCTACAATGCCATCTGTATACACATGGAAATACCTACACGGCAATCTGTGTATAGATGGAAACAGCAACACCGCCATCTGTACAGACATAGAATTATCTACACCGCTATGTGTATAAACATGGAAATATCTACACTGCCGTCTGTATAAACATGGAAATCTCTACACCTTTATCTGTATAAACATGGAAATATCTACACCACGATCTGTATAAACATGGAAATATTTACACCGCTATCTGTATAAACATGGAAATACCTACACCGCTATCTCTATAAACCTGGAAATATCTACAAAGCCATCTGTATAAACAAGGAAATACCAACACAGTCATGTGTAGGAACATGGAAAAAGCTACACTGCCATCTGTATAAACATGGAAATATCTACAGAGCCCTCTGTATAAATATGGAAATATCTGCATAGGCATCTGTATAAACATGGAAATATCTGCACCGCTATCTGTATAAACATGGAAATACCTACACCGCTGTCTCTATAAACATGGAAATATGTACACCGCTATGTGTATAAACATGGAAATATCTCCACTGCTGTCTGTATAAACATGGAAATACCTACACCGCCATCTGTATAAACATGGAAATACCTACAAAGTCATCTGTATAAACATGGAAATATCTACACAGCCATCTGTATAAACATGGAAATATCTACACAGCCATCTGTATATACATGGAAATATCTACACCGCTATCTGTGTATACATGGAAATATCTACACCGCCTTCTACATATACATGGAAATATCTGCGCCGCCTTCTGTATAAACATGGAAATATCTACATGGTCATCTGTGTAAAGATGGAAATATCAACAACGCCATCTGTAAAATACATGGAAATATCTGCACCGCTATCTGTATAAACATGGAAATATCTACACCGTGGTCTGTATAAACATGGAAATAGCTAAACCGCTATCTGTATAAACATGGAAATATCTACACTGCTATCTCTATAAACCTGGAAATATCTACACCGTGATCTGTATAAACATGGAAATATTTACACTGCTATCTGTATAAACATGGAAATATCTACACCGTTATCTGTATAAATATGGAAATATCTACACCGCTATCTCTATAAACATGGAAATATCTACACCGCCATCTGTATAAACATGGAAATATCTACACTGCTATCTCTATAAACATGGAAATATCTACAATGCCATCTGTAAAAACATGCAAATACCTATACTGTCATCTGTATAAACATGGAAATATCTACACTGCGGTCTGTATAAACATGGAAATCTCTACACCGTTATCTGTAAAAACATGGAAATACCTATACAGTCATCTGTATAAACATGGAAATATCTACACCACCATCTGTATAAACATGGAAATATCTACAATGCCATCTGTATACACATGGAAATTCCTACACGGCAATCTGTGTTTAGATGGAAACACCAACACCGCCATCTGTACAAACATGGAAATATCTACACCGCTATCTGTATAAACTTGAAGATATCTACACTGCGTTCTGTATAAACATGGAAATTTCTACACCGGTATCTGTATAAACATGGAAATATCTACACCACGATCTGTATAAAAATGGAAATATTTACACCGCTATCTGTATAAACATGGAAATATCTACACAGCTATCTCTATAAACATGGAAATATCTACAAAGCCATCTGTATAAACATGGAAATACCCACACAGTCATGTGTAGGAACATGGAAAAATCTACACTGCCATCTGTATAAACATGGAAATATCTACAGAGTGCTCTGTATACATATGAAAATATCTGCATAGGCATCTGTTTAAACATGGAAATATCTGCACCGCTATCTGTATAAACATGGAAATACCTACACCGCTGTCTCTATAAACATGGAAATATGTACACCGCTATGTGTATAAACATGGAAATATCTCCACTGCTGTCTGTATAAAGAAGGAAATATCTACACCGCGATCTCTATAAACATGGAAATATCTACACCGCTATCTGTATAAAAATGGAAATATCTACACAGCTATCTCTATAAACATGGAAATTCCTACACCGCCATCTGTATAAACATGGAAATACCTACAAAGTCATCTGTATAAACATGGAAATATCTACACAGCCATCTGTATAAACATGGAAATATCTACACAGCCATCTGTATATACATGGAAATATCTACACCGCTATCTGTATAAACATGGAAATACCTACACCGCCTTCTACATATACATGGAAATATCTGCGCCGCCTTCTGTATAAACATGGAAATATCTACACAGTCATCTGTGTATAGATGGAAATATCAACACCGCCATCTGTACAAACATGGAAATATCTGCACCGCTATCTGTATAATCATGGAAATATCTACACCGCGGTCTGTATAAACATGGAAATAGCTAAACCGCTATCTGTATAAACATGGAAATATCTACACTGCTCTCTCTATAAACATGGAAACATCTACAATGCCATCTGTAAAAACATGGAAATACCTATACAGTCATCTGTATAAACATGGAAATATCTACACCACCATCTGTATAAACATGGAAATATCTACAATGTCATCTATATACACATGGAAATACCTACATGGCAATCTGTGTATAGATGGAAACATCAACACCGCCATCTGTACAAACATGGAAATATCTACACCGCTATCTGTATAAACATGGAAATATCTACACTGCGGTCTGTATAAACATGGAAATTTCTACACCGGTATCTGTATAAACATGGAAATATCTACACCACGATCTGTATAAACATGGAAATATTTACACCGCTATCTCTATAAACATGGAAATATCTACACCGCTATCTCTATAAACATGGAAATATCTACAAAGCCATCTGTATAAACATGGAAATACCTATACAGTCATCTGTATAAACATGGAAATATCTACACCACCATCTGTATAAACATGGAAATATCTACAATGCCATCTGTATACACATGGAAATACCTACACGGCAATCTGTGTATAGATGGAAACACCAACACCGCCATCTGTACAAACATGGATATATCTACACCGCTATCTGTATAAACATGGAGATATCTACACTGCGGTCTGTATAAACATGGAAACTTCTACACCGGGATCTGTATAAACATGGAAATATCTACACCACGATCTGTATAAACATGGAAATATTTACACCGCTATCTGTATAAACATGGAAATATCTACACCGCTATCTCTATAAACATGGAAATATCTACAAAGCCATCTGTATAAACATGGAAATATCTACACAGTCATGTGCAGGAACATGGAAAAATCTACACTGCCATCTGTATAAACATGGAAATATCTACAGAGCCCTCTGTATAAATATGGAAATATCTGCATAGGCATCTGTATAAACATGGAAATATCTGCAGCGCTATCTGTATAAACATGGAAATACCTACACCGCTGTCTCTATAAACATGGAAATATGTACACCGCTATGTGTATAAACATGGAAATATCTCCACTGCTGTAAGTATAAACATGGAAATATCTACACCGCGATCTCTATAAACATGGAAATATGTACACCGCTATCTGTATAAACATGGAAATATCTACACAGCTATCTCTATAAACATGGAAATACCTACACCGCCATCTGTATATACATGGAAATACCTACAAAGTCATCTATATAAACATGGAAATATCTACACAGACATCTGTATAAACATGGAAATATCTACACAGCCATCTGTATATACATGGAAATATCTACACCGCTGTCTGTATAAACATGGAAATATCTACACCGCGGTCTGTATAAACTTGGAAATAGCTAAACCGCTATCTGTATAAACATGGAAATATCTACACAGCTATCTCTATTAACCTGGAAATATCTACACCGTGATCTGTATAAACATGGAAATATTTACACTGCTATCTGTATAAACATGGAAATATCTACACCGTTATCTGTATAAATATGGAAATATCTACACCGCTATCCCTATAAACATGGAAATATCTACACCGCCATCTGTATAAACATGGAAATATCTACACTGCTAACTCTATAAACATGGAAATAACTACAATGCCATCTGTAAAAACATGGAAATACCTATACAGTCATCTGTATAAACATGGAAATATCTACACCACCATCTGTATAAACATGGAAATATCTACAATGCCATCTGTATACACATGGAAATACCTACACGGCAATCTGTGTATAGATGGAAACACCAACACCGCCATCTGTACAAACATGGAAATATCTACCCCGCTATCTGTGTAAACATGGAGATATCTACACTACGGTCTGTATAAACATGGAAATTTTTACACCGGTATCTGTATAAACATGGAAATATCTACACCACGATCTGTATAAACATGGAAATATTTACACCGCTATCTCTATAAACATGGAAATATCTACACCGCTATCCCTATAAACATGGAAATATCTACAAAGCCATCTGTATAAACATGGAAATACCTACACAGTCATGTGTAGGAACATGGAAAAATCTACACTGCCATCTGTATAAACATGGAAATATCTACAGAGCCCTCTGTATAAATATGGAAATATCTGCATAGGCATCTGTGTAAACATGGAAATATCTGCACCGCTATCTGTATAAACATGGAAATACCTACACCGCTGTCTCTATAAACATGGAAATATGTACACCGCTATGTGTATAAACATGGAAATATCTCCACTGCTGTCTGGATAAACATGGAAATATCTACACCGCGATCTCTATAAACATGGAAATATCTACACCGCTATCTGTATAAACATGGAAATATCTACACAGCTATCCCTATAAAAATGGAAATTTCTACACCGCGATCTCTATAAACATGTAAATATCTACACCGCTATCTGTATAAACATGGAAATATCTACACAGCTATCTCTATAAACATGGAAATACCTACACCGCCATCTGTATAAACATGGAAATACCTACAAAGTCATCTGTATAAACATGGAAATATCTACACAGCCATCTGTATAAACATGGAAATATCTACACAGCCATCTGTATATACATGGAAATATCTACACCGCTATCTGTATAAACATGGAAATATCTACACCGCCTTCTACATATACATGGAAATATCTGCGCCGCCTTCTGTATAAACATGGAAATATCTACACAGTCATCTGTGTATAGATGGAAATATCAACACCGCCATCTGTACAAACATGGAAATATCTGCACCGCTATCTGTATAATCATGGAAATATCTACACCGCGGTATGTATAAACATGGAAATAGCTAAACCGCTATCTGTATAAACATGGAAATATCTACACTGCTATCTCTATAAACATGGAAATATCTACAATGCCATCTGTAAAAACATGGAAATACCTATACAGTCATCTGTATAAACATGGAAATATCTACACCACCATCGGTATAAACATGGAAATATCTACAATGCCATCTGTATACACATGGATATACCTACACGGCAATCTGTGTATAGATGGAAACACCAACACCGCCATCTGTACAAACATGGAAATATCTACACCGCTATCTGTATAAACATAGAGATATCTACACTGAGGTCTGTATAAACATGGAAACTTCTACACCGGTATCTGTATAAACATGGAAATATCTACACCACGATCTGTATAAACATGGAAATATTTACACCGCTACCTGTATAAACATGGAAATAAACACACTGCTATCTCTATAAACATGGAAATATCTACAAAGCCATCTGTATAAACATGGAAATACCTACACAGTCATGTGTAGGAACATGGAACAATCTACACTGCCATCTGTAAAAACATGGAAATATCTACAGAGCCCTCTGTATAAATATGGAATTATCTGCATAGGCATCTGGGTAAACATGGAAATATCTGCACCGCTATCTGTATAAACATGGAAATACCTACACCGCTGTCTCTATAAACATGGAAATATGTACACCGCTATGTGTATAAACATGGAAATATCTCCACTGCTGTCTGTATAAACATGGAAATATCTACACAGCTATCTCTATAAACATGGAAATACCTACACCGCCATCTGTATAAACATGGAAATACCTACAAAGTCATCTGTATAAACATGGAAATATCTACACAGCCATCGGTATAAACATGGAAATATCTACACAGCCATCTGTATATACATGGAAATATCTACACCGCTATCTGTATAAACATGGAAATATCTACAGAGACCTCTGTATAAATATGGAAATATCTGCATTGGCATCTGTATAAACATGGAAATATCTGCACCGCTATCTGTATAAACATGGAAATACCTACACCGCTGTCTCTATAAACATGGAAATATGTACACCGCTATGTGTATAAACCCGGAAATATCTCCACTGCTGTCTGTATAAACATGGAAATATCTACACTGCGATCTGTATAAACGTGGAAATATCTATACCGCTATCTGTATAAACATGGAAATATCTACACAGCTATCTCTATAAACATGGAAATACCTACACCGCCATCTGTATAAACATGGAAATACCTACAAAGTCATCTGTATAAACATGGAAATATCTACAAAGCCATCTGTATTAACATGGAAATATCTACACAGCCATCTGTATATACATGGAAATATCTACACCGCTATCTGTATAAACATGGAAATATCTACACCGCCTTCTACATATCCATGGAAATATCTGCGCCGCCTTCTGTATAAACATGGAAATATCAACACGGTCATCTGTGTATAGATGGAAATATCAACACCGCCATCTGTACAAACATGGAAATATCTGCACCGCTATCTGTATAAACATGGAAATATCTACACCGCGGTCTGAATAAACATGGAAATAGCTAAACCGCTATCTGTATAAACATGGAAATATCTACACTGCTATCTCTATAAACCTGGAAATATCTACACCGTGATCTGTAGAAACATGGAAATATTTACACTGCTATCTGTATAAACATGGAAATATCTACACCGTTATCTGTATAAATATGGAAATATCTACACCGCTATCTCTATAAACATGGAAATATCTACACCGCCATCTGTATAAACATGGAAATATCTACACTGCTATCTCTATAAACATGGAAATATCTACAATGCCATCTGTAAAAACATGGAAATACCTATAGAGTCATCTGTATAAACATGGAAATATCTACACAGCCATCTGTATAAACATGGAAATATCTACACAGCGCTCTGTATACATATGGAAATAACTGCATAGGCATCTGTATAAACATGGAAATATCTGCACCGCTATCTGTATAAACATGGAAATACCTACACCGCTGTCTCTATAAACATGGAAATATGTACACCGCTATGTGTATAAACATGGAAATATCTGCACCGCTATCTGTATAAACATGGAAATATCTACACCGCTGTCTCTATAAACATGGAAATATGTACACCGCTATGTGTATAAACATGGAAATATCTCCACTGCTGTCTGTATAAACATGGAAATATCTACACCGCGATCTCTATAAACATGGAAATATCTACACCGCTATCTGTATAAAAATGGAAATATCTACACAGCTATCTCTATAAACATGGAAATACCTACACCGCCATCTGTATAAACATGGAAATACCTACAAAGTCATCTGTATAAACATGGAAATATCTACACAGCCATCTGTATAAACATGGAAATATCTACACAGCCCTCTGTATAAACATGGAAATATCTACACCGCCTTCTACGTATCCATGGAAATATCTGCGCCGCCTTCTGTATAAACATGGAAATATATACACAGTCATCTGTGTATAGATGGAAATATCAACACCGCCATCTGTACAAACATGGAAATATCTGCACCGCTGTCTGTATAAACATGGAAATATCTACACCGCGGTCTGTATAAACATGGAAATAGCTAAACCGCTATCTGTATAAACATGGAAATATCTACACTGCTATCTCTATAAACATGGAAACATCTACAATGCCATCTGTAAATACATGGAAATACCTATACAGTCATCTGTATAAACATGGAAATATCTACACCACCATCTGTATAAACATGGAAATATCTACAATGCCATCTGTATACACATGGAAATACCTACACGGCAATCTGTGTGTTGATGGAAACACCAACACCGCCATCTGTACAAACATGGAAATATCTACACCGCTATCTGTATAAACATAGAGATATCTACACTGCGGTCTGTATAAACATGGAAATTTCTACACCGGTATCTGTATAAACATGGAAATATCTACACCACGATCTGTATAAACATGGAAATATTCACACCGCTATCTGTATAAACATGGAAATATTTACACCGCTATCTCTATAAACATGGAAATATCTGCAAAGCCATCTGTATAAACATGGAAATACCTACACAGTCATGTGTAGGAACATTCAAAAATCTACACTGACATCTGTATAAACATGGAAATATCTACAGAGCCCTCTGTATAAATATGGAAATATCTGCATAGGCATCTGTATAAACATGGAAATATCTGCACCGCTATCTGTATAAACATGGAAATACCTACACCGCTGTCTCTATAAACATGGAAATATGTACACCGCTATGTGTATAAACATGGAAATATCTCCACTGCTGTCTGTATAAACATGGAAATATCTACACCGTGATCTCTTTAAACATGGAAATATCTACACTGCTATCTGTATAAACATGGAAATATCTACACAGCTATCTCTATAATCATGGAAATACCTACACCGCCATCTGTATATACATGGAAATACCTACAAAGTCATCTATATAAACATGGAAATATCTACACAGCCATCTGTATATACATGGAAATATCTACACCGCTATCTGTATAAACATGGAAATATCGACACCGCCTTCTACATATCCATGGAAATATCGGCGCCGCCTTCTGTATAAACATGGAAATATCTACACGGTCATCTGTGTAAAGATGGAAATATCAACACCGCCATCTGTACAAACATGGAATTATCTGCACCGTTGTCTGTATAAACATGGAAATATCTACACCGCGGTCTGTATAAACATGGAAATAGCTAAACCGCTATCTGTATAAACATGGAAATATCTACACTGCTGTCTCTATAAACCTGGAAATATCTACACAGTGATATGTAAAAACATGGAAATATTTACACTGCTATCTGCATAAACATGGAAATATCTACACCGTTATCTGTATAAATATGGAAATATCTACACCGCTATCTCTATAAACATGGAAATATCTACACCGCCATCTGTATAAACATGGAAATATCTACAATGCTATCTCTATAAACATGGAAATATCTACACCGCCATCTGTATAAACATGGAAATATCTACACTGCTATCTCTATAAACATGGAAATATCTACAATGCCATCTGTAAAAACATGCAAATACCTATAGAGTCATCTGTATAAACATGGAAATATCTACACCACCATCTGTATAAACATGGAAATATCTACAATGTCATCTGTATACACATGGAAATACCTACACGGCAATCTGTGTATAGATGGAAACATCAACACCGCCATGTGTACAAACATGGAAATATCTACTCTGCTATCTCTATATACATGGAGATATCTACACTGCGGTCTGTATAAACATGGAAATTTCTACACCGGTATCTGTATAAACATGGAAATATCTACACCATGATCTGTATAAACATGGAAATATTAACACCGCTATGTGTATAAACATGGAAATATCTACACCGCTATCTCTATAAACATGGAAATATCTACAAAGCCATCTGTATAAACATGGAAATACCTACACAGTCATGTGTAGGAACATGGAAAAATCTACACTGCCATCTGTATAAACATGGAAATATCTACAGAGACCTCTGTATAAATATGGAAATATCTGCATAGGCATCTGTATAAACATGGAAATATCTGCACCGCTATCTGTATAAACATGGAAATACCTACACCGCTGTCTCTATAAACATGGAAATATGTACACTGCTATGTGTATAAACCCGGAAATATCTCCACTGCTGTCTGTATAAACATGGAAATATCTACACTGCGATCTGTATAAACATGGAAATATCTACACCGCTATCTGTATAAACATGGAAATATCTACACAGCTATCTCTATAAACATGGAAATACCTACACCGCCATCTGTATAAACATGGAAATACCTACAAAGACATCTGTATAAACATGGAAATATCTACAAAGCCATCTGTATTAACATGGAAATATCTACACAGCCATCTGTATATACATGGAAATATCTACACCGCTATGTGTATAAACATGGAAATATCTACACCGCGGTCTGTATAAACATGGAAATAGCTAAACCGCTATCTGTATAAACATGGAAATATCTACACTGCTATCTCTATAAACCTGGAAATATCTACACCGTGATCTGTATAAACATGGAAGTATTTACACTGCTATCTGTATAAACATGGAAATATCTACACCGTTATCTGTATAAATATGGAAATATCTACACCGCTATCTCTATAAACATGGTAATATCTGCACCGACATCTGTATAAACGTGGAAATATCTACACTGCTATCTCTATAAACATGGAAATATCTACAATGCCATCTGTAAAAACATGGAAATACCTATACAGTCATCTGTATAAACATGGAAATATCTACACCACCATCTGTATAAACATGGAAATATCTTCAATGCCATCTGTATACACATGGAAATGCCTACACGGCAATCTGTGTATAGATGGAAACACCAACACCGCCATCTGTACAAACATGGAAATATCTACACCGCTATCTGTATAAACATGGAGATATCTACACTGCGGTCTGTATAAACATGGAAATTTTTACACCGGTATCTGTATAAACATGGAAATATCTACACCACTATCTCTATAAACATGGAAATATCTACAAAGCCATCTGTATAAACATGGAAATACCTACACAGTCATGTGTAGGAACATGGAAAAATCTACACTGCCATCTGTATAAACATGGAAATATCTACAGAGACCTCTGTATAAATATGGAAATATCTGCATAGGCATCTGTATAAACATGGAAATATCTACACAGTCATCTGTGTATAGATGGAAATATCAACACCGCGATCTGTACAAACATGGAAATATGTACACCGCTATGTGTATAAACCCGGAAATATCTCCACTGCTGTCTGTATAAACATGGAAATATCTACACTGCGATCTGTATAAACATGGAAATATCTACACCGCTACCTGTATAAACATGGAAATATATACACTGCTATCTCTATAAACATGGAAATACCTATACAGTCATCTGTATAAACATGGAAATATCTACACCACCATCTGTATAAACATGGAAATATCTACAATGCCATCTGTATACACATGGAAATACCTACACGGCAATCTGTGTATGGATGGAAACACCAACACCGCCATCTGTACAAACATGGAAATATCTACACCGCTATCTGTATAAACATGGAGATATCTACACTGCGGTCTGGATAAACATGGAAACTTCTACACCGGTATCTGTATAAACATGGAAATATCTACACCATGATCTGTATAAACATGGAAATATTTACACCGCTATCTGTATAAACATGGAAATATCTACACCGCTATCTCTATAAACATGGAAATATCTACAAAGCCATCTGTATAAACATGGAAATACCTACACAGTCATGTGTAGGAACATGGAAAAATCTACACTGCCATCTGTATAAACATGGAAATATCTACAGAGCCCTCTGTATAAATATGGAAATATCTGCATAGGCATCTGTATAAACATGGATATATCTGCACCGCTATCTGTCTAAACATGGAAATACCTACACCGCTATCTCTATAAATATGGAAATATGTACACCGCTATGTGTATAAACATGGAAATATCTCCACTGCTGTCTGTATAAACATGGAAATATCTACACCGCGATCTCTATAAACATGGAAATATCTACACCGCTATCTGTATAAACATGGAAATATCTACACCGCTATCTGTATAAACATGGAAATATCTACACCGCTATCTCTATAAACATGGAAATACCTACACCGCCATCTGTATAAACATGAAAATACCTACAAAGTCATCTGTATAAACATGGAAATATCTACACAGCCATCTGTATATACATGGAAATATCTACACCGTTATCTCTATAAACATGGAAATATCTACACCGCCTTCTACATATCCATGGAAATATCTGCACCGCCTTCTGTATAAACACGGAAATATCTACACGGTCATCTGTGTAAAGATGGAAATATCAACACCGCCATCTGTACAAACATGGAAATATCTGCACCGCTATCTGTATAAACATGGAAATATCTACACCGCGGTCTGTATAAACATGGAAATAGCTAAACCGGTATCTGTATTAACATGGAAATTTCTACACTGCTATCTCTATAAACCTGGAAATATCTACACCGTGATCTGTATAAACATGGAAATATTTACACTGCTATCTGTATAAACATGGAAATATCTACACCGTTATCTGTATAAATATGGAAATATCTACACCGCTATCTCTAGAAACATGGAAATATCTACACCGCCATCTGTATAAACATGGAAATATCTACACTGCTATCTCTATAAACATGGAAATATCTACAATGCCATCTGTAAAAACATGGAAATACCTACACAGTCATCTGTAGAAACATGGAAATATCTACACCACCATCTGTATAAACATGGAAATATCTGCAATGCCATCTGTATACACATGGAAATACCTACACGGCAATCTGTGTATAGATGGAAACACCAACACCGCCATCTGTACAAACATGGAAATATCTACACCGCTATCTGTATCAACATGGAGAAATCTACATTGCGGTCTGTATAAACATGGAAATTTCTACACCGGTATCTGTATAAACATTGAAATATCTACACCACGATCTGTATAAACATGGAAATATTTACACCGCTATCTGTATAAACATGGAAATATCTACACCGCTATCTCTATTAACATGGAAATATCTACAAAGCCATCTGTATAAACATGGAAATACCTACACAGTCATGTGTAGGAACATGGAAAAATCTACACTGCCATCTGTATAAAAATGGAAATATCCACAGAGCCCTCTGTATAAATATGGAAATATCTGCATAGGCATCTGTATAAACAAGGAAATATCTGCACCGCTATCTGTATAAACATGGAAATAGCTACACCGCTGTCTCTATAAACATGGAAATATGTACACCGCTATGTGTATAAACATGGAAATATCTCCACTGCTGTCTGTATAAACATGGAAATATCTACACCGCGATCTGTATAAACATGGAAATATCTACACCGCTATCTGTATAAACATGGAAATATCTACACAGCTGTCTCTATAAACATGGAAATACCTACACCGCCATCTGTATAAACATGGAAATACCTACAAGGTCATCTGTATAAACATGGAAATATCTACACAGCCATCTGTATAAACATGGAAATATCTACACAGCCATCTGTATATACATGGAAATATCTACACCGCTATCTGTGTATACATGGAAATATCTACACCGCCTTCCACATATACATGGAAATATCTGCGCCGCCTTCTGTATAAACATGGAAATATCTACATGGTCATCTGTGTAAAGATGGAAATATCAACACCGCCATCTGTAAAATACATGGAAATATCTGCACCGCTATCTGTATAAACATGGAAATATCTACACCGTGGTCTGTATAAACATGGAAATAGCTAAACCGCTATCTGTATAAACATGGAAATATCTACACTGCTATCTCTATAAACCTGGAAATATCTACACCGTGATCTGTATAAACATGGAAATATTTACACTGCTATCTGTATAAACATGGAAATATCTACACCGTTATCTGTATAAATATGGAAATATCTACACCGCTATCTCTATAAACATGGAAATATCTACACCGCCATCTGTATAAACATGGAAATATCTACACTGCTATCTCTATAAACATGGAAATATCTACAATGCCATCTGTAAAAACATGCAAATACCTATACTGTCATCTGTATAAACATGGAAATATCTACACCACCATCTGTATAAACATGGAAATATCTACAATGCCATCTGTATACACATGGAAATACCTACACGGCAATCTGTGTATAGATGGAAACAGCAACACCGCCATCTGTACAGACATAGAATTATCTACACCGATATCTGTATAAACATGGAAATATCTACACTGCGGTCTGTATAAACATGGAAATCTCTACACCGTTATCTGTAAAAACATGGAAATACCTATACAGTCATCTGTATAAACATGGAAATATCTACACCACCATCTGTATAAACATGGAAATATCTACAATGCCATCTGTATACACATGGAAATTCCTACACGGCAATCTGTGTTTAGATGGAAACACCAACACCGCCATCTGTACAAACATGGAAATATCTACACCGCTATCTGTATAAACTTGAAGATATCTACACTGCGTTCTGTATAAACATGGAAATTTCTACACCGGTATCTGTATAAACATGGAAATATCTACACCACGATCTGTATAAAAAAGGAAATATTTACACCGCTATCTGTATAAACATGGAAATATCTACACAGCTATCTCTATAAACATGGAAATATCTACAAAGCCATCTGTATAAACATGGAAATACCCACACAGTCATGTGTAGGAACATGGAAAAATCTACACTGCCATCTGTATAAACATGGAAATATCTACAGAGCGCTCTGTATACATATGAAAATATCTGCATAGGCATCTGTTTAAACATGGAAATATCTGCACCGCTATCTGTATAAACATGGAAATACCTACACCGCTGTCTCTATAAACATGGAAATATGTACACCGCTATGTGTATAAACATGGAAATATCTCCACTGCTGTCTGTTTAAAGAAGGAAATATCTACACCGCGATCTCTATAAACATGGAAATATCTACACCGCTATCTGTATAAAAATGGAAATATCTACACAGCTATCTCTATAAACATGGAAATTCCTACACCGCCATCTGTATAAACATGGAAATACCTACAAAGTCATCTGTATAAACATGGAAATATCTACACAGCCATCTGTATAAACATGGAAATATCTACACAGCCATCTGTATATACATGGAAATATCTACACCGCTATCTGTATAAACATGGAAATATCTACACCGCCTTCTACATATACATGGAAATATCTGCGCCGCCTTCTGTATAAACATGGAAATATCTACACAGTCATCTGTGTATAGATGGAAATATCAACACCGCCATCTGTACAAACATGGAAATATCTGCACCGCTATCTGTATAATCATGGAAATATCTACACCGCGGTCTGTATAAACATGGAAATAGCTAAACCGCTATCTGTATAAACATGGAAATATCTACACTGCTCTCTCTATAAACATGGAAACATCTAAAATGCCATCTGTAAAAACATGGAAATACCTATACAGTCATCTGTATAAACATGGAAATATCTACACCACCATCTGTATAAACATGGAAATATCTACAATGTCATCTATATACACATGGAAATACCTACATGGCAATCTGTGTATAGATGGAAACATCAACACCGCCATCTGTACAAACATGGAAATATCTACACCGCTATCTGTATAAACATGGAAATATCTACACTGCGGTCTGTATAAACATGGAAATTTCTACACCGGTATCTGTATAAACATGGAAATATCTACACCACGATCTGTATAAACATGGAAATATTTACACCGCTATCTCTATAAACATGGAAATATCTACAACGCTATCTCTATAAACATGGAAATATCTACAAAGCCATCTGTATAAACATGGAAATACCTATACAGTCATCTGTATAAACATGGAAATATCTACACCACCATCTGTATAAACATGGAAATATCTACAATGCCATCTGTATACACATGGAAATAACTACACGGCAATCTGTGTATAGATGGAAACACCAACACCGCCATCTGTACAAACATGGATATATCTACACCGCTATCTGTATAAACATGGAGATATCTACACTGCGGTCTGTATAAACATGGAAACTTCTACACCGGGATCTGTATAAACATGGAAATATCTACACCACGATCTGTATAAACATGGAAATATTTACACCGCTATCTGTATAAACATGGAAATATCTACACCGCTATCTCTATAAACATGGAAATATCTACAAAGCCATCTGTATAAACATGGAAATATCTACACAGTCATGTGCAGGAACATGGAAAAATCTACACTGCCATCTGTATAAACATGGAAATATCTACAGAGCCCTCTGTATAAATATGGAAATATCTGCATAGGCATCTGTATAAACATGGAAATATCTGCAGCGCTATCTGTATAAACATGGAAATACCTACACCGCTGTCTCTATAAACATGGAAATATGTACACCGCTATGTGTATAAACATGGAAATATCTCCACTGCTGTAAGTATAAACATGGAAATATCTACACCGCGATCTCTATAAACATGGAAATATGTACACCGCTATCTGTATAAACATGGAAATATCTACACAGCTATCTCTATTAACATGGAAATACCTACACCGCCATCTGTATATACATGGAAATACCTACAAAGTCATCTATATAAACATGGAAATATCTACACAGACATCTGTATAAACATGGAAATATCTACACAGCCATCTGTATATACATGGAAATATCTACACCGCTGTCTGTATAAACATGGAAATATCTACACCGCGGTCTGTATAAACTTGGAAATAGCTAAACCGCTATCTGTATAAACATGGAAATATCTACACAGCTATCTCTATTAACGTGGAAATATCTACACCGTGATCTGTATAAACATGGAAATATTTACACTGCTATCTGTATAAACATGGAAATATCTACACCGTTATCTGTATAAATATGGAAATATCTACACCGCTATCTCTATAAACATGGAAATATCTACACCGCCATCTGTATAAACATGGAAATATCTACACTGCTAACTCTATAAACATGGAAATAATTACAATGCCATCTGTAAAAACATGGAAATACCTATACAGTCATCTGTAGAAACATGGAAATATCTACACCACCATCTGTATAAACATGGAAATATCTACAATGCCATCTGTATACACATGGAAATACCTACATGGCAATCTGTGTATAGATGGAAACACCAACACCGCCATCTGTACAAACATGGAAATATCAACACCGCTATCTGTATAAACATGGAGATATCTACACTGCGGTCTGTATAAACATGGAAATTTTTACACCGGTATCTGTATAAACATGGAAATATCTACACCACGATTTGTATAAACATGGAATTATTTACACCGCTATCTCTATAAACATCGAAATATCTACACCGCTATCTCTATAAACATGGAAATATCTACAAAGCCATCTGTATAAACATGGAAATACCTACACAGTCATGTGTAGGAAAATGGAAAAATCTACACTGCCATCTGTATAAACATGGAAATATCTACAGAGCCCTCTGTATAAATATGGAAATATCTGCATAGGCATCTGTGTAAACATGGAAATATCTGCACCGCTATCTGTATTAACATGGAAATACCTACACCGCTGTCTCTATAAACATGGAAATATGTACACCGCTATGTGTATAAACATGGAAATATCTCCACTGCTGTCTGGATAAACATGGAAATATCTACACTGCGATCTCTATAAACATGGAAATATCTACACCGCTATCTGTATAAACATGGAAATATCTACACAGCTATCCCTATAACAATGGAAATTTCTACACCGCGATCTCTATAAACATGGTAATATCTACACCGCTATCTGTATAAACATGGAAATATCTACACCGCTATCTGTATAAACATGGAAATATCTACACAGCTATCTCTATAAACATGGAAATACCTACACCGCCATCTGTATAAACATGGAAATACCTACAAAGTCATCTGTATAAACATGGAAATATCTACACAGCCATCTGTATAAACATGGAAATATCTACACAGCCATCTGTATATACATGGAAATATCTACACCGCTATCTGTGTATACATGGAAATATCTACACCGCCTTCTACATATACATGGAAATATCTACGCCGCCTTCTGTATAAACATGGAAAAATCTACATGGTCATCTGTGTAAAGATGGAAATATCAACACCGCCATCTGTAAAATACATGGAAATATCTGCACCGCTATCTGTATAAACATGGAAATATCTACACCGTGGTCTGTATAAACATGGAAATAGCTAAACCGCTATCTGTATAAACATGGAAATATCAACACTGCTATCTCTATAAACCTGGATATATCTACACCGTGATCTGTATAAACATGGAAATATTTACACTGCTATCTGTATAAACATGGAAATATCTACACCGTTATCTGTATAAATATGGAAATATCTACACCGCTATCTCTATAAACATGGAAATATCTACACCGCCATCTGTATAAACATGGAAATATCTACACTGCTATCTCTATAAACATGGAAATATCTACAATGCCATCTGTAAAAACATGCAAATACCTATACTCTCATCTGTATAAACATGGAAATATCTACACCACCATCTGTATAAACATGGAAATATCTACAATGCCATCTGTATACACATGGAAATACCTACACGGCAATCTCTGTATAGATGGAAACAGCAACACCGCCATCTGTACAGACATAGAATTATCTACACCGATATCTGTATAAACATGGAAATATCTACACTGCGGTCTGTATAAACATGGAAATCTCTACACCGTTATCTGTAAAAACATGGAAATACCTATACAGTCATCTGTATAAACATGGAAATATCTACACCACCATCTGTATAAACATGGAAATATCTACAATGCCATCTGTATACACATGGAAATTCCTACACGGCAATCTGTGTTTAGATGGAAACACCAACACCGCCATCTGTACAAACATGGAAATATCTACACCGCTATCTGTATAAACTTGAAGATATCTACACTGCGTTCTGTATAAACATGGAAATTTCTACACCGGTATCTGTATAAACATGGAAATATCTACACCACGATCTGTATAAAAATGGAAATATTTACACCGCTATCTGTATAAACATGGAAATATCTACACAGCTATCTCTATAAACATGGAAATATCTACAAAGCCATCTGTATAAACATGGAAATACCCACACAGTCATGTGTAGGAACATGGAAAAATCTACACTGCCATCTGTATAAACATGGAAATATCTACAGAGCGCTCTGTATACATATGAAAATATCAGCATAGGCATCTGTTTAAACATGGAAATATCTGCACCGCTATCTGTATAAACATGGAAATACCTACACCGCTGTCTCTATAAACATGGAAATATGTACACTGCTATGTGTATAAACATGGAAATATCTCCACTGCTGTCTGTATAAAGAAGGAAATATCTACACCGCGATCTCTATAAACATGGAAATATCTACACCGCTATCTGTATAAAAATGGAAATATCTACACAGCTATCTCTATAAACATGGAAATTCCTACACCGCCATCTGTATAAACATGGAAATACCTACAAAGTCATCTGTATAAACATGGAAATATCTACACAGCCATCTGTATAAACATGGAAATATCTACAATGCCATCTGTATACACATGGAAATACCTACACGGCAATCTGTGTATAGATGGAAACAGCAACACCGCCATCTGTACAGACATAGAATTATCTACACCGCTATGTGTATAAACATGGAAATATCTATACTGCGGTCTGTATAAACATGGAAATCTCTACACCTTTATCTGTATAAACATGGAAATATCTACACCACGATCTGTATAAACATGGAAATATTTACACCGCTATCTGTATAAACATGGAAATACCTACACCGCTATCTCTATAAACCTGGAAATATCTACAAAGCCATCTGTATAAACAAGGAAATACCAACACAGTCATGTGTAGGAACATGGAAAAATCTACACTGCCATCTGTATAAACATGGAAACATCTACAGAGCCCTCTGTATAAATATGGAAATATCTGCATAGGCATCTGTATAAACATGGAAATATCTGCACCGCTATCTGTATAAACATGGAAATAGCTACACCGCTGTCTCTATAAACATGGAAATATGTACACCGCTATATGTATAAACATGGAAATATCTCCACTGCTGTCTGTATAAACATGGAAATACCTACACCGCCATCTGTATAAACATGGAAATACCTACAAAGTCATCTGTATAAACATGGAAATATCTACACAGCCATCTGTATAAACATGGAAATATCTACACAGCCATCTGTATATACATGGAAATATCTACACCGCGGTCTGTATAAACATGGAAATATCTACACCGCGGTCTGTATAAACATGGAAATAGCTAAACCGCTATCTGTATAAACATGGAAATATCTACACTGCTATCTCAATAAACCTGGAAATATCTACACCGTGATCTGTATAAACATGGAAGTATTTACACTGCTATCTGTATAAACATGGAAATATCTACACCGTTATCTGTATAAATATGGAAATATCTACACCGCTATCTCTATAAACATGGTAATATCTGCACCGCCATCTGTATAAACGTGGAAATATCTACACTGCTATCTCTATAAACATGGAAATATCTACAATGCCATCTGTAAAAACATGGAAATACCTATACAGTCATCTGTATAAACATGGAAATATCTACACCACCATCTGTATAAACATGGAAATATCTTCAATGCCATCTGTATACACATGGAAATACCTACACGGCAATATGTGTATAGATGGAAACACCAACACCGCCATCTGTACAAACATGGAAATATCTACACCGCTATCTGTATAAACATGGAGATATCTACACTGCGGTCTGTATAAACATGGAAATTTTTACACCGGTATCTGTATAAACATGGAAATATCTACACCACTATCTCTATAAACATGGAAATATCTACAAAGCCATCTGTATAAACATGGAAATACCTACACAGTCATGTGTAGGAACATGGAAAAATCTACACTGCCATCTGTATAAACATGGAAATATCTACAGAGACCTCTGTATAAATATGGAAATATCTGCATAGGCATCTGTATAAACATGGAAATATCTACACAGTCATCTGTGTATAGATGGAAATATCAACACCGCCATCTGTACAAACATGGAAATATGTACACCGCTATGTGTATAAACCCGGAAATATCTCCACTGCTGTCTGTATAAACATGGAAATATCTACACTGCGATCTGTATAAACATGGAAATATCTACACCGCTACCTGTATAAACATGGAAATATATACACTGCTATCTCTATAAACATGGAAATACCTATACAGTCATCTGTATAAACATGGAAATATCTACACCACCATCTGTATAAACATGGAAATATCTACAATGCCATCTGTATACACATGGAAATACCTACACGGCAATCTGTGTATGGATGGAAACAACAACACCGCCATCTGTACAAACATGGAAATATCTACACCGCTATCTGTATAAACATGGAGATATCTACACTGCGGTCTGGATAAACATGGAAACTTCTACACCGGTATCTGTATAAACATGGAAATATCTACACCATGATCTGTATAAACATGGAAATATTTACACCGCTATCTGTATAAACATGGAAATATCTACACCGCTATCTCTATAAACATGGAAATACCTACAAAGCCATCTGTATAAACATGGAAATACCTACACAGTCATGTGTAGGAACATGGAAAAATCTACACTGCCATCTGTATAAACATGGAAATATCTACAGAGCCCTCTGTATAAATATGGAAATATCTGCATAGGCATCTGTATAAACATGGATATATCTGCACCGCTATCTGTCTAAACATGGAAATACCTACACCGCTATCTCTATAAATATGGAAATATGTACACCGCTATGTGTATAAACATGGAAATATCTCCACTGCTGTCTGTATAAACATGGAAATATCTACACCGCGATCTCTATAAACATGGAAATATCTACACCGCTATCTGTATAAACATGGAAATATCTTCTCCGCTATCTGTATAAACATGGAAATATCTACACCGCTATCTCTATAAACATGGAAATACCTACACCGCCATCTGTATAAACATGAAAATACCTACAAAGTCATCTGTATAAACATGGAAATATCTACACAGCCATCTGTATATACATGGAAATATCTACACCGTTATCTCTATAAACATGGAAATATCTACACCGCCTTCTACATATCCATGGAAATATCTGCACCGCCTTCCATATAAACATGGAAATATCTACACGGTCATCTGTGTAAAGATGGAAATATCAACAACGTCATCTGTACAAACATGGAAATATCTGCACCGCTATCTTTATAAACATGGAAATATCTACACCGCGGTATGTATAAACATGGAAATAGCTAAACCGCTATCTGTATAAACATGGAAATATCTACACTGCTATCTCTATAAACCTGGAAATATCTACACCGTGATCTGTAGAAACATGGAAATATTTACACTGCTATCTCTATAAACATGGAAATATCTACACCGTTATCTGTATAAATATGGAAATATCTACACCGCTATCCCTATAAACATGGAAATATCTACACCGCCGTCTGAATAAACATGGAAATATCTACACTGCCATCTCTATAAACATGGAAATATCTGCAATGCCATCTGTAAAAACATGGAAATACCTATACAGTCATCTGTATAAACATGGAAATATCTACACCACCATCTGTATAAACATGGAAATATCTACAATGCCATCTGTATACACATGGAAATACCTACACGGCAATCTGTGTATAGATGGAAACACCAACACCGCCATCTGTACAAACATGGATATATCTACACCGCTATCTGTATAAACATGGAGATATCTACACTGCGGTCTGTATAAACATGGAAACTTCTACACCGGGATCTGTATAAACATGGAAATATCTACACCACGATCTGTATAAACATGGAAATATTTACACCGCTATCTGTATAAACATGGAAATATCTACACCGCTATCTCTATAAACATGGAAATATCTACAAAGCCATCTGTATAAACATGGAAATATCTACACAGTCATGTGCAGGAACATGGAAAAATCTACACTGCCATCTGTATAAACATGGAAATATCTACAGAGCCCTCTGTATAAATATGGAAATATCTGCATAGGCATCTGTATAAACATGGAAATATCTGCAGCGCTATCTGTATAAACATGGAAATACCTACACCGCTGTCTCTATAAACATGGAAATATGTACACCGCTATGTGTATAAACATGGAAATATCTCCACTGCTGTAAGTATAAACATGGAAATATCTCCACTGCTGTAAGTATAAACATGGAAATATCTACACCGCGATCTCTATAAACATGGAAATATGTACACCGCTATCTGTATAAACATGGAAATATCTACACAGCTATCTCTATAAACATGGAAATACCTACACCGCCATCTGTATATACATGGAAATACCTACAAGTCATCTATATAAACATGGAAATATCTACACAGACATCTGTATAAACATGGAAATATCTACACAGCCATCTGTATATACATGGAAATATCTACACCGCTGTCTGTATAAACATGGAAATATCTACACCGCGGTCTGTATAAACTTGGAAATAGCTAAACCGCTATCTGTATAAACATGGAAATATCTACACAGCTATCTCTATTAACGTGGAAATATCTACACCGTGATCTGTATAAACATGGAAATATTTACACTGCTATCTGTATAAACATGGAAATATCTACACCGTTATCTGTATAAATATGGAAATATCTACACCGCTATCTCTATAAACATGGAAATATCTACACCGCCATCTGTATAAACATGGAAATATCTACACTGCTAACTCTATAAACATGGAAATAACTACAATGCCATCTGTAAAAACATGGAAATACCTATAAAGTCATCTGTAGAAACATGGAAATATCTACACCACCATCTGTATAAACATGGAAATATCTACAATGCCATCTGTATACACATGGAAATACCTACATGGCAATCTGTGTATAGATGGAAACACCAACACCGCCATCTGTACAAACATGGAAATATCTACACCGCTATCTGTATAAACATGGAGATATCTACACTGCGGTCTGTATAAACATGGAAATTTTTACACCGGTATCTGTATAAACATGGAAATATCTACACCACGATTTGTATAAACATGGAATTATTTACACCGCTATCTCTATAAACATGGAAATATCTACACCGCTATCTCTATAAACATGGAAATATCTACAAAGCCATCTGTATAAACATGGAAATACCTACACAGTCATGTGTAGGAACATGGAAAAATCTACACTGCCATCTGTATAAACATGGAAATATCTACAGAGCCCTCTGTATAAATATGGAAATATCTGCATAGGCATCTGTGTAAACATGGAAATATCTGCACCGCTATCTGTATTAACATGGAAATACCTACACCGCTGTCTCTATAAACATGGAAATATGTACACCGCTATGTGTATAAACATGGAAATATCTCCACTGCTGTCTGGATAAACATGGAAATATCTACACCGCGATCTCTATAAACATGGAAATATCTACACCGCTATCTGTATAAACATGGAAATATCTACACAGCTATCCCTATAACAATGGAAATTTCTACACCGCGATCTCTATAAACATGGTAATATCTACACCGCTATCTGTATAAACATGGAAATATCTACACAGCTATCTGTATAAACATGGAAATACCTACACCGCCATCTGTATAAACATGGAAATACCTACAAAGTCATCTGTATAAACATGGAAATATCTACACAGCCATATGTATAAACATGGAAATATCTACACAGCCATCTGTATATACATGGAAATATCTACACCGCTATCTGTATAAACATGGAAATATCTACACCGCCTTCTACATATCCATGGAAATATCTGCGCCGCCTTCTGTATAAACATGGAAATATCTACACGGTCATCTGTGTAAAGATGGAAATATCAACACCGCCATCTGTACAAACATGGAAATATCTGCACCGCTATCTGTATAAACATGGAAATATCTACACCGCGGTCTGTATAAACATGGAAATAGCTAAACCGGTATCTGTATTAACATGGAAATTTCTACACTGCTATCTCTATAAACCTGGAAATATCTCCACCGTGATCTGTATAAACATGGAAATATTTACACTGCTATCTGTATAAACATGGAAATATCTACACCGTTATCTGTATAAATATGGAAATATCTACACCGCTATCTCTATAAACATGGAAATATCTACACCGCCATCTGTATAAACACGGAAATATCTACACTGCTATCTCTATAAACATGGAAATATCTACAATGCCATCTGTAAAAACATGGAAATACCTACACAGTCATCTGTAGAAACATGGAAATATCTACACCACCATCTGTATAAACATGGAAATATCTGCAATGCCATCTGTATACACATGGAAATACCTACATGGCAATCTGTGTATAGATGGAAACACCAACACCGCCATCTGTACAAACATGGAAATATCTACACCGCTATCTGTATCAACATGGAGAAATCTACATTGCGGTCTGTATAAACATGGAAATTTCTACACCGGTATCTGTATAAACATGGAAATATCTACACCACGATCTGTATAAACATGGAAATATTTACACCGCTATCTGTATAAACATGGAAATATCTACACCGCTATCTCTATTAACATGGAAATATCTACAAAGCCATCTGTATAAACATGGAAATACCTACACAGTCATGTGTAGGAACATGGAAAAATCTACACTGCCATCTGTATAAAAATGGAAATATCCACAGAGCCCTCTGTATAAATATGGAAATATCTGCATAGGCATCTGTATAAACAAGGAAATATCTGCACCGCTATCTGTATAAACATGGAAATAGCTACACCGCTGTCTCTATAAACATGGAAATATGTACACCGCTATGTGTATAAACATGGAAATATCTCCACTGCTGTCTGTATAAACATGGAAATATCTACACCGCGATCTGTATAAACATGGAAATATCTACACCGCTATCTGTATAAACATGGAAATATCTACACAGCTGTCTCTATAAACATGGAAATACCTACACCGCCATCTGTATAAACATGGAAATACCTACAAGGTCATCTGTATAAACATGGAAATATCTACACAGCCATCTGTATAAACATGGAAATATCTACACAGCCATCTGTATATACATGGAAATATCTACACCGCTATCTTTGTATACATGGAAATATCTACACCGCCTTCTACATATACATGGAAATATCTGCGCCACCTTCTGTATAAACATGGAAATATCTACATGGTCATCTGTGTAAAGATGGAAATATCAACACCGCCATCTGTAAAATACATGGAAATATCTGCACCGCTATCTGTATAAACATGGAAATATCTACACCGTGGTCTGTATAAACATGGAAATAGCTAAACCGCTATCTGTATAAACATGGAAATATCTACACTGCTATCTCTATAAACCTGGAAATATCTACACCGTGATCTGTATAAACATGGAAATATTTACACTGCTATCTGTATAAACATGGAAATATCTACACCGTTATCTGTATAAATATGGAAATATCTACACCGCTATCTCTATAAACATGGAAATATCTACACCGCCATCTGTATAAACATGGAAATATCTACACTGCTATCTCTATAAACATGGAAATATCTACAATGCCATCTGTAAAAACATGCAAATACCTATACTGTCATCTGTATAAACATGGAAATATCTACACCACCATATGTATAAACATGGAAATATCTACAATGCCATCTGTATACACAGGGAAATACCTACACGGCAATCTGTGTATAGATGGAAACAGCAACACCGCCATCTGTACAGACATAGAATTATCTACACCGATATCTGTATAAACATGGAAATATCTACACTGCGGTCTGTATAAACATGGAAATCTCTACACCGTTATCTGTAAAAACATGGAAATACCTATACAGTCATCTGTATAAACATGGAAATATCTACACCACCATCTGTATAAACATGGAAATATCTACAATGCCATCTGTATACACATGGAAATTCCTACACGGCAATCTGTGTTTAGATGGAAACACCAACACCGCCATCTGTACAAACATGGAAATATCTACACCGCTATCTGTATAAACTTGAAGATATCTACACTGCGTTCTGTATAAACATGGAAATTTCTACACCGGTATCTGTATAAACATGGAAATATCTACACCACGATCTGTATAAAAATGGAAATATTTACACCGCTATCTGTATAAACATGGAAATATCTACACAGCTATCTCTATAAACATGGAAATATCTACAAAGCCATCTGTATAAACATGGAAATACCCACACAGTCATGTGTAGGAACATGGAAAAATCTACACTGCCATCTGTATAAACATGGAAATATCTACAGAGCGCTCTGTATACATATGAAAATATCTGCATAGGCATCTGTTTAAACATGGAAATATCTGCACCGCTATCTGTATAAACATGGAAATACCTACACCGCTGTCTCTATAAACATGGAAATATGTACACCGCTATGTGTATAAACATGGAAATATCTCCACTGCTGTCTGTATAAAGAAGGAAATATCTACACCGCGATCTCTATAAACATGGAAATATCTACACCGCTATCTGTATAAAAATGGAAATATCTACACAGCTATCTCTATAAACATGGAAATTCCTACACCGCCATCTGTATAAACATGGAAATACCTACAAAGTCATCTGTATAAACATGGAAATATCTACACAGCCATCTGTATAAACATGGAAATATCTACACAGCCATCTGTATATACATGGAAATATCTACACCGCTATCTGTATAAACATGGAAATATCTACACCGCCTTCTACATATACATGGAAATATCTGCGCCGCCTTCTGTATAAACATGGAAATATCTACACAGTCATCTGTGTATAGATGGAAATATCAACACCGCCATCTGTACAAACATGGAAATATCTGCACCGCTATCTGTATAATCATGGAAATATCTACACCGCGGTCTGTATAAACATGGAAATAGCTAAACCGCTATCTGTATAAACATGGAAATATCTACACTGCTCTCTCTATAAACATGGAAACATCTAAAATGCCATCTGTAAAAACATGGAAATACCTATACAGTCATCTGTATAAACATGGAAATATCTACACCACCATCTGTATAAACATGGAAATATCTACAATGTCATCTATATACACATGGAAATACCTACATGGCAATCTGTGTATAGATGGAAACATCAACACCGCCATCTGTACAAACATGGAAATATCTACACCGCTATCTGTATAAACATGGAAATATCTACACTGCGGTCTGTATAAACATGGAAATTTCTACACCGGTATCTGTATAAACATGGAAATATCTACACCACGATCTGTATAAACATGGAAATATTTACACCGCTATCTCTATAAACATGGAAATATCTACACCGCTATCTCTATAAACATGGAAATATCTACAAAGCCATCTGTATAAACATGGAAATACCTATACAGTCATCTGTATAAACATGGAAATATCTACACCACCATCTGTATAAACATGGAAATATCTACAATGCCATCTGTATACACATGGAAATAACTACACGGCAATCTGTGTATAGATGGAAACACCAACACCGCCATCTGTACAAACATGGATATATCTACACCACTATCTGTATAAACATGGAGATATCTACACTGCGGTCTGTATAAACATGGAAACTTCTACACCGGGATCTGTATAAACATGGAAATATCTACACCACGATCTGTATAAACATGGAAATATTTACACCGCTATCTGTATAAACATGGAAATATCTACACCGCTATCTCTATAAACATGGAAATATCTACAAAGCCATCTGTATAAACATGGAAATATCTACACAGTCATGTGCAGGAACATGGAAAAATCTTCACTGCCATCTGTATAAACATGGAAATATCTACAGAGCCCTCTGTATAAATATGGAAATATCTGCATAGGCATCTGTATAAACATGGAAATATCTGCAGCGCTATCTGTATAAACATGGAAATACCTACACCGCTGTCTCTATAAACATGGAAATATGTACACCGCTATGTGTATAAACATGGAAATATCTCCACTGCTGTAAGTATAAACATGGAAATATCTACACCGCGATCTCTATAAACATGGAAATATGTACACCGCTATCTGTATAAACATGGAAATATCTACACAGCTATCTCTATAAACATGGAAATACCTACACCGCCATCTGTATATACATGGAAATACCTACAAAGTCATCTATATAAACATGGAAATATCTACACAGACATCTGTATAAACATGGAAATATCTACACAGCCATCTGTATATACATGGAAATATCTACACCGCTGTCTGTATAAACATGGAAATATCTACACCGCGGTCTGTATAAACTTGGAAATAGCTAAACCGCTATCTGTATAAACATGGAAATATCTACACAGCTATCTCTATTAACGTGGAAATATCTACACCGTGATCTGTATAAACATGGAAATATTTACACTGCTATCTGTATAAACATGGAAATATCTACACCGTTATCTGTATAAATATGGAAATATCTACACCGCTATCTCTATAAACATAAAAATATCTACACCGCCATCTGTATAAACATGGAAATATCTACACTGCTAACTCTATAAACATGGAAATAACTACAATGCCATCTGTAAAAACATGGAAATACCTATACAGTCATCTGTAGAAACATGGAAATATCTACACCACCATCTGTATAAACATGGAAATATCTACAATGCCATCTGTATACACATGGAAATACCTACACGGCAATCTGTGTATAGATGGAAACACCAACACCGCCATCTCTACAAACATGGAAATATCTACACCGCTATCTGTATAAACATGGAGATATCTACACTGCGGTCTGTATAAACATGGAAATTTTTACACCGGTATCTGTATAAACATGGAAATATCTACACCACGATTTGTATAAACATGGAATTATTTACACCGCTATCTCTATAAACATGGAAATATCTACACCGCTATCTCTATAAACATGGAAATATCTACAAAGCCATCTGTATAAACATGGAAATACCTACACAGTCATGTGTAGGAACATGGAAAAATCTACACTGCCATCTGTATAAACATGGAAATATCTACAGAGCCCTCTGTATAAATATGGAAATATCTGCATAGGCATCTGTGTAAACATGGAAATATCTGCACCGCTATCTGTATTAACATGGAAATACCTACACCGCTGTATCTATAAACATGGAAATATGTACACCGCTATGTGTATGAACATGGAAATATCTCCACTGCTGTCTGGATAAACATGGAAATATCTACACTGCGATCTCTATAAACATGGAAATATCTACACCGCTATCTGTATAAACATGGAAATATCTACACAGCTATCCCTATAACAATGGAAATTTCTACACCGCGATCTCTATAAACATGGTAATATCTACACCGCTATCTGTATAAACATGGAAATATCTACACCGCTATCTGTATAAACATGGAAATATCTACACAGCTATCTCTATAAACATGGAAATACCTACACCGCCATCTGTATAAACATGGAAATACCTACAAAGTCATCTGTATAAACATGGAAATATCTACACAGCCATCTGTATAAACATGGAAATATCTACACAGCCATCTGTATATACATGGAAATATCTACACCGCTATCTGTGTATACATGGAAATATCTACACCGCCTTCTACATATACATGGAAATATCTACGCCGCCTTCTGTATAAACATGGAAATATCTACATGGTCATCTGTGTAAAGATGGAAATATCAACACCGCCATCTGTAAAATACATGGAAATATCTGCACCGCTATCTGTATAAACATGGAAATATCTACACCGTGGTCTGTATAAACATGGAAATAGCTAAACCGCTATCTGTATAAACATGGAAATATCAACACTGCTATCTCTATAAACCTGGAAATATTTACACCGTGATCTGTATAAACATGGAAATATTTACACTGCTATCTGTATAAACATGGAAATATCTACACCGTTATCTGTATAAATATGGAAATATCTACACCGCTATCTCTATAAACATGGAAATATCTACACCGCCATCTGTATAAACATGGAAATATCTACACTGCTATCTCTATAAACATGGAAATATCTACAATGCCATCTGTAAAAACATGCAAATACCTATACTGTCATCTGTATAAACATGGAAATATCTACACCACCATCTGTATAAACATGGAAATATCTACACTGCGGTCTGTATAAACATGGAAATCTCTACACCGTTATCTGTAAAAACATGGAAATACCTATACAGTCATCTGTATAAACATGGAAATATCTACACCACCATCTGTATAAACATGGAAATATCTACAATGCCATCTGTATACACATGGAAATTCCTACACGGCAATCTGTGTTTAGATGGAAACACCAACACCGCCATCTGTACAAACATGGAAATATCTACACCGCTATCTGTATAAACTTGAAGATATCTACACTGCGTTCTGTATAAACATGGAAATTTCTACACCGGTATCTGTATAAACATGGAAATATCTACACAGCTATCTCTATAAACATGGAAATATCTACAAAGTCATCTGTATAAACATGGAAATACCCACACAGTCATGTGTAGGAACATGGAAAAATCTACACTGCCATCTGTATAAACATGGAAATATCTACAGAGCGCTCTGTATACATATGAAAATATCAGCATAGGCATCTGTTTAAACATGGAAATATCTGCACCGCTATCTGTATAAACATGGAAATACCTACACCGCTGTCTCTATAAACATGGAAATATGTACACCGCTATGTGTATAAACATGGAAATATCTCCACTGCTGTCTGTATAAAGAAGGAAATATCTACACCGCGATCTCTATAAACATGGAAATATCTACACCGCTATCTGTATAAAAATGGAAATATCTACACAGCTATCTCTATAAACATGGAAATTCCTACACCGCCATCTGTATAAACATGGAAATACCTACAAAGTCATCTGTATAAACATGGAAATATCTACACAGCCATCTGTATAAACATGGAAATATCTACAATGCCATCTGTATACACATGGAAATACCTACACGGCAATCTGTGTATAGATGGAAACAGCAACACCGCCATCTGTACAGACATAGAATTATCTACACCGCTATGTGTATAAACATGGAAATATCTATACTGCGGTCTGTATAAACATGGAAATCTCTACACCTTTATCTGTATAAACATGGAAATATCTACACCACGATCTGTATAAACATGGAAATATTTACACCGCTATCTGTATAAACATGGAAATACCTACACCGCTATCTCTATAAACCTGGAAATATCTACAAAGCCATCTGTATAAACAAGGAAATACCAACACAGTCATGTGTAGGAACATGGAAAAATCTACACTGCCATCTGTATAAACATGGAAACATCTACAGAGCCCTCTGTATAAATATGGAAATATCTGCATAGGCATCTGTATAAACATGGAAATATCTGCACCGCTATCTGTATAAACATGGAAATAGCTACACCGCTGTCTCTATAAACATGGAAATATGTACACCGCTATGTGTATAAACATGGAAATATTTCCACTGCTGTCTGTATAAACATGGAAATACCTACACCGCCATCTGTATAAACATGGAAATACCTACAAAGTCATCTGTATAAACATGGAAATATCTACACAGCCATCTGTATAAACATGGAAATATCTACACAGCCATCTGTATATACATGGAAATATCTACACCGCTATGTGTATAAACATGGAAATATCTACACCGCGGTCTGTATAAACATGGAAATAGCTAAACCGCTATCTGTATAAACATGGAAATATCTACACTGCTATCTCTATAAACCTGGAAATATCTACACCGTGATCTGTATAAACATGGAAGTATTTACACTGCTATCTGTATAAACATGGAAATATCTACACCGTTATCTGTATAAATATGGAAATATCTACAACGCTATCTCTATAAACATGGTAATATCTGCACCGCCATCTGTATAAACGTGGAAATATCTACACTGCTATCTCTATAAACATGGAAATATCTACAATGCCATCTGTAAAAACATGGAAATACCTATACAGTCATCTGTATAAACATGGAAATATCTACACCACCATCTGTATAAACGTGGAAATATCTTCAATGCCATCTGTATACACATGGAAATACCTACACGGCAATATGTGTATAGATGGAAACACCAACACCGCCATCTGTACAAACATGGAAATATCTACACCGCTATCTGTATAAACATGGAGATATCTACACTGCGGTCTGTATAAACATGGAAATTTTTACACCGGTATCTGTATAAACATGGAAATATCTACACCACTATCTCTATAAACATGGAAATATCTACAAAGCCATCTGTATAAACATGGAAATACCTACACAGTCATGTGTAGGAACATGGAAAAATCTACACTGCCATCTGTATAAACATGGAAATATCTACAGAGACCTCTGTATAAATATGGAAATATCTGCATAGGCATCTGTATAAACATGGAAATATCTACACAGTCATCTGTGTATAAATGGAAATATCAACACCGCCATCTGTACAAACATGGAAATATGTACACCGCTATGTGTATAAACCCGGAAATATCTCCACTGCTGTCTGTATAAACATGGAAATATCTACACTGCGATCTGTATAAACATGGAAATATCTACACCGCTACCTGTATAAACATGGAAATATATACACTGCTATCTCTATAAACATGGAAATACCTATACAGTCATCTGTATAAACATGGAAATATCTACACCACCATCTGTATAAACATGGAAATATCTACAATGCCATCTGTATACACATGGAAATACCTACACGGCAATCTGTGTATGGATGGAAACACCAACACCGCCATCTGTACAAACATGGAAATATCTACACCGCTATCTGTATAAACATGGAGATATCTACACTGCGGTCTGGATAAACATGGAAACTTCCACACCGGTATCTGTATAAACATGGAAATATCTACACCATGATCTGTATAAACATGGAAATATTTACACCGCTATCTGTATAAACATGGAAATATCTACACCGCTATCTCTATAAACATGGAAATATCTACAAAGCCATCTGTATAAACATGGAAATACCTACACAGTCATGTGTAGGAACATGGAAAAATCTACACTGCCATCTGTATAAACATGGAAATATCTACAGAGCCCTCTGTATAAATATGGAAATATCTGCATAGGCATCTGTATAAACATGGATATATCTGCACCGCTATCTGTCTAAACATGGAAATACCTACACCGATATCTCTATAAATATGGAAATATGTACACCGCTATGTGTATAAACATGGAAATATCTCCACTGCTGTCTGTATAAACATGGAAATATCTACACCGCGATCTCTATAAACATGGAAATATCTACACCGCTATCTGTATAAACATGGAAATATCTTCTCCGCTATCTGTATAAACATGGAAATATCTACACCGCTATCTCTATAAACATGGAAATACCTACACCGCCATCTGTATAAACATGAAAATACCTACAAAGTCATCTGTATAAACATGGAAATATCTACACAGCCATCTGTATATACATGGAAATATCTACACCGTTATCTCTATAAACATGGAAATATCTACACCGCCTTCTACATATCCATGGAAATATCTGCACCGCCTTCCATATAAACATGGAAATATCTACACGGTCATCTGTGTAAAGATGGAAATATCAACAACGTCATCTGTACAAACATGGAAATATCTGCACCGCTATCTTTATAAACATGGAAATATCTACACCGCGGTATGTATAAACATGGAAATAGCTAAACCGCTATCTGTATAAACATGGAAATATCTACACTGCTATCTCTATAAACCTGGAAATATCTACACCGTGATCTGTAGAAACATGGAAATATTTACACTGCTATCTGTATAAACATGGAAATATCTACACCGTTATCTGTATAAATATGGAAATATCTACACCGCTATCCCTATAAACATGGAAATATCTACACCGCCGTCTGAATAAACATGGAAATATCTACACTGCCATCTCTATAAACATGGAAATATCTGCAATGCCATCTGTAAAAACATGGAAATACCTATACAGTCATCTGTATAAACATGGAAATATCTACACCACCATCTGTATAAACATGGAAATATCTACAATGCCATCTGTATACACATGGAAATACCTACACGGCAATCTGTGTATAGATGGAAACACCAACACCGCCATCTGTACAAACATGGATATATCTACACCGCTATCTGTATAAACATGGAGATATCTACACTGCGGTCTGTATAAACATGGAAACTTCTACACCGGGATCTGTATAAACATGGAAATATCTACACCACGATCTGTATAAACATGGAAATATTTACACCGCTATCTGTATAAACATGGAAATATCTACACCGCTATCTCTATAAACATGGAAATATCTACAAAGCCATCTGTATAAACATGGAAATATCTACACAGTCATGTGCAGGAACATGGAAAAATCTACACTGCCATCTGTATAAACATGGAAATATCTACAGAGCCCTCTGTATAAATATGGAAATATCTGCATAGGCATCTGTATAAACATGGAAATATCTGCAGCGCTATCTGTATAAACATGGAAATACCTACACCGCTGTCTCTATAAACATGGAAATATGTACACCGCTATGTGTATAAACATGGAAATATCTCCACTGCTGTAAGTATAAACATGGAAATATCTACACCGCGATCTCTATAAACATGGAAATATGTACACCGCTATCTGTATAAACATGGAAATATCTACACAGCTATCTCTATAAACATGGAAATACCTACACCGCCATCTGTATATACATGGAAATACCTACAAAGTCATCTATATAAACATGGAAATATCTACACAGACATCTGTATAAACATGGAAATATCTACACAGCCATCTGTATATACATGGAAATATCTACACCGCTGTCTGTATAAACATGGAAATATCTACACCGCGGTCTGTATAAACTTGGAAATAGCTAAACCGCTATCTGTATAAACATGGAAATATCTACACAGCTATCTCTATTAACCTGGAAATATCTACACCGTGATCTGTATAAACATGGAAATATTTACACTGCTATCTGTATAAACATGGAAATATCTACACCGTTATCTGTATAAATATGGAAATATCTACACCGCTATCTCTATAAACATGGAAATATCTACACCGCCATCTGTATAAACATGGAAATATCTACACTGCTAACTCTATAAACATGGAAATAACTACAATGCCATCTGTAAAAACATGGAAATACCTATACAGTCATCTGTAGAAACATGGAAATATCTTCACCACCATCTGTATAAACATGGAAATATCTACAATGCCATCTGTATACACATGGAAATACCTACACGGCAATCTGTGTATAGATGGAAACACCAACACCGCCATCTGTACAAACATGGAAATATCAACACCGCTATCTGTATAAACATGGAGATATCTACACTGCGGTCTGTATAAACATGGAAATTTTTACACCGGTATCTGTATAAACATGGAAATATCTACACCACGATTTGTATAAACATGGAATTATTTACACCGCTATCTCTATAAACATGGAAATATCTACACCGCTATCTCTATAAACATGGAAATATCTACAAAGCCATCTGTATAAACATGGAAATACCTACACAGTCATGTGTAGGAACATGGAAAAATCTACACTGCCATCTGTATAAACATGGAAATATCTACAGAGCCCTCTGTATAAATATGGAAATATCTGCATAGGCATCTGTGTAAACATGGAAATATCTGCACCGCTATCTGTATTAACATGGAAATACCTACACCGCTGTCTCTATAAACATGGAAATATGTACACCGCTATGTGTATAAACATGGAAATATCTCCACTGCTGTCTGTATAAACATGGAAATATCTACACTGCGATCTCTATAAACATGGAAATATCTACACCGCTATCTGTATAAACATGGAAATATCTACACAGCTATCCCTATAACAATGGAAATTTCTACACCGCGATCTCTATAAACATGGTAATATCTACACCGCCATCTGTATAAACATGGAAATACCTACAAAGTCATCTGTATAAACATGGAAATATCTACACAGCCATATGTATAAACATGGAAATATCTACACAGCCATCTGTATATACATGGAAATATCTACACCGCTATCTGTATAAACATGGAAATATCTACCCCGCCTTCTACATATCCATGGAAATATCTGCGCCGCCTTCTGTATAAACATGGAAATATCTACACGGTCATCTGTGTAAAGATGGAAATATCAACACCGCCATCTGTACAAACATGGAAATATCTGCACCGCTATCTGTATAGACATGGAAATATCTACACCGCGGTCTGTATAAACATGGAAATAGCTAAACCGGTATCTGTATTAACATGGAAATTTCTACACTGCTATCTCTATAAACCTGGAAATATCTACACCGTGATCTGTATAAACATGGAAATATTTACACTGCTATCTGTATAAACATGGAAATATCTACACCGTTATCTGTATAACTATGGAAATATCTACACCGCTATCTCTATAAACATGGAAATATCTACACCGCCATCTGTATAAACATGGAAATATCTACACTGCTATCTCTATAAACATGGAAATATCTACAATGCCATCTGTAAAAACATGGAAATACCTACACAGTCATCTGTAGAAACATGGAAATATCTACACCACCATCTGTATAAACATGGAAATATCTGCAATGCCATCTGTATACACATGGAAATACCTACACGGCAATCTGTGTATAGATGGAAACACCAACACCGCCATCTGTACAAACATGGAAATATCTACACCGCTATCTGTATCAACATGGAGAAATCTACATTGCGGTCTGTATGAACATGGAAATTTCTACACCGGTATCTGTATAAACATGGAAATATCTACACCACGATCTGTATAAACATGGAAATATTTACACCGCTATCTGTATAAACATGGAAATATCTACACCGCTATCTCTATTAACATGGAAATATCTACAAAGCCATCTGTATAAACATGGAAATACCTACACAGTCATGTGTAGGAACATGGAAAAATCTACACTGCCATCTGTATAAAAATGGAAATATCCACAGAGCCCTCTGTATAAATATGGAAATATCTGCATAGGCATCTGTATAAACAAGGAAATATCTGCACCGCTATCTGTATAAACATGGAAATAGCTACACCGCTGTCTCTATAAACATGGAAATATGTACACCGCTATGTGTATAAACATGGAAATATCTCCACTGCTGTCTGTATAAACATGGAAATATCTACACCGCGATCTGTATAAACATGGAAATATCTACACCGCTATCTGTATAAACATGGAAATATCTACACAGCTATCTCTATAAACATGGAAATACCTACACCGCCATCTGTATAAACATGGAAATACCTACAAGGTCATCTGTATAAACATGGAAATATCTACACAGCCATCTGTATAAACATGGAAATATCTACACAGCCATCTGTATATACATGGAAATATCTACACCGCTATCTGTGTATACATGGAAATATCTACACCGCCTTCTACATATACATGGAAATATCTGCGCCGCCTACTGTATAAACATGGAAATATCTACATGGTCATCTGTGTAAAGATGGAAATATCAACACCGCCATCTGTAAAATACATGGAAATATCTGCACCGCTATCTGTATAAACATGGAAATATCTACACCGTGGTCTGTATAAACATGGAAATAGCTAAACCGCTATCTGTATAAACATGGAAATATCTACACTGCTATCTCTATAAACCTGGAAATATCTACACCGTGATCTGTATAAACATGGAAATATTTACACTGCTATCTGTATAAACATGGAAATATCTACACCGTTATCTGTATAAATATGGAAATATCTACACCGCTATCTCTATAAACATGGAAATATCTACACCGCCATCTGTATAAACATGGAAATATCTACACTGCTATCTCTATAAACATGGAAATATCTAAAATGCCATCTGTAAAAACATGCAAATACCTATACTGTCATCTGTATAAACATGGAAATATCTACACCACCATCTGTATAAACATGGAAATATCTACAATGCCATCTGTATACACATGGAAATACCTACACGGCAATCTGTGTATAGATGGAAACAGCAACACCGCCATCTGTACAGACATAGAATTATCTACACCGATATCTGTATAAACATGGAAATATCTACACTGCGGTCTGTATAAACATGGAAATCTCTACACCGTTATCTGTAAAAACATGGAAATACCTATACAGTCATCTGTATAAACATGGAAATATCTACACCACCATCTGTATAAACATGGAAATATCTACAATGCCATCTGTATACACATGGAAATTCCTACACGGCAATCTGTGTTTAGATGGAAACACCAACACCGCCATCTGTACAAACATGGAAATATCTACACCGCTATCTGTATAAACTTGAAGATATCTACACTGCGTTCTGTATAAACATGGAAATTTCTACACCGGTATCTGTATAAACATGGAAATATCTACACCACGATCTGTATAAAAATGGAAATATTTACACCGCTATCTGTATAAACATGGAAATATCTACACAGCTATCTCTATAAACATGGAAATATCTACAAAGCCATCTGTATAAACATGGAAATACCCACACAGTCATGTGTAGGAACATGGAAAAATCTACACTGCCATCTGTATAAACATGGAAATATCTACAGAGCGCTCTGTATACATATGAAAATATCTGCATAGGCATCTGTTTAAACATGGAAATATCTGCACCGCTATCTGTATAAACATGGAAATACCTACACCGCTGTCTCTATAAACATGGAAATATGTACACCGCTATGTGTATAAACATGGAAATATCTCCACTGCTGTCTGTATAAAGAAGGAAATATCTACACCGCGATCTCTATAAACATGGAAATATCTACACCGCTATCTGTATAAAAATGGAAATATCTACACAGCTATCTCTATAAACATGGAAATTCCTACACCGCCATCTGTATAAACATGGAAATACCTACAAAGTCATCTGTATAAACATGGAAATATCTACACAGCCATCTGTATAAACATGGAAATATCTACACACCCATCTGTATATACATGGAAATATCTACACCGCTATCTGTATAAACATGGAAATATCTACACCGCCTTCTACATATACATGGAAATATCTGCGCCGCCTTCTGTATAAACATGGAAATATCTACACAGTCATCTGTGTATAGATGGAAATATCAACACCGCCATCTGTACAAACATGGAAATATCTGCACCGCTATCTGTATAATCATGGAAATATCTACACCGCGGTCTGTATAAACATGGAAATAGCTAAACCGCTATCTGTATAAACATGGAAATATCTACACTGCTCTCTCTATAAACATGGAAACATCTACAATGCCATCTGTAAAAACATGGAAATACCTATACAGTCATCTGTATAAACATGGAAATATCTACACCACCATCTGTATAAACATGGAAATATCTACAATGTCATCTATATACACATGGAAATACCTACATGGCAATCTGTGTATAGATGGAAACATCAACACCGCCATCTGCACAAACATGGAAATATCTACACCGCTATCTGTATAAACATGGAAATATCTACACTGCGGTCTGTATAAACATGGAAATTTCTACACCGGTATCTGTATAAACATGGAAATATCTACACCACGATATGTATAAACATGGAAATATTTACACCGCTATCTCTATAAACATGGAAATATCTACACCGCTATCTCTATAAACATGGAAATAACTACAAAGCCATCTGTATAAACATGGAAATACCTATACAGTCATCTGTATAAACATGGAAATATCTACACCACCATCTGTATAAACATGGAAATATCTACAATGCCATCTGTATACACATGGAAATAACTACACGGCAATCTGTGTATAGATGGAAACACCAACACCGCCATCTGTACAAACATGGATATATCTACACCGCTATCTGTATAAACATGGAGATATCTACACTGCGGTCTGTATAAACATGGAAACTTCTACACCGGGATCTGTATAAACATGGAAATATCTACACCACGATCTGTATAAACATGGAAATATTTACACCGCTATCTGTATAAACATGGAAATATCTACACCGCTATCTCTATAAACATGGAAATATCTACAAAGCCATCTGTATAAACATGGAAATATCTACACAGTCATGTGCAGGAACATGGAAAAATCTACACTGCCATCTGTATAAACATGGAAATATCTACAGAGCCCTCTGTATAAATATGGAAATATCTGCATAGGCATCTGTATAAACATGGAAATATCTGCAGCGCTATCTGTATAAACATGGAAATACCTACACCGCTGTCTCTATAAACATGGAAATATGTACACCGCTATGTGTATAAACATGGAAATATCTCCACTGCTGTAAGTATAAACATGGAAATATCTACACCGCGATCTCTATAAACATGGAAATATGTACACCGCTATCTGTATAAACATGGAAATATCTACACAGCTATCTCTATAAACATGGAAATACCTACACCGCCATCTGTATATACATGGAAATACCTACAAGTCATCTATATAAACATGGAAATATCTACACAGACATCTGTATAAACATGGAAATATCTACACAGCCATCTGTATATACATGGAAATATCTACACCGCTGTCTGTATAAACATGGAAATATCTACACCGCGGTCTGTATAAACTTGGAAATAGCTAAACCGCTATCTGTATAAACATGGAAATATCTACACAGCTATCTCTATTAACGTGGAAATATCTACACCGTGATCTGTATAAACATGGAAATATTTACACTGCTATCTGTATAAACATGGAAATATCTAAACCGTTATCTGTATAAATATGGAAATATCTACACCGCTATCTCTATAAACATGGAAATATCTACACCGCCATCTGTATAAACATGGAAATATCTACACTGCTAACTCTATAAACATGGAAATAACTACAATGCCATCTGTAAAAACATGGAAATACCTATACAGTCATCTGTAGAAACATGGAAATATCTACACCACCATCTGTATAAACATGGAAATATCTACAATGCCATCTGTATACACATGGAAATAACTACATGGCAATCTGTGTATAGATGGAAACACCAACACCGCCATCTGTACAAACATGGAAATATCTACACCGCTATCTGTATAAACATGGAGATATCTACACTGCGGTCTGTATAAACATGGAAATTTTTACACCGGTATCTGTATAAACATGGAAATATCTACACCACGATTTGTATAAACATGGAATTATTTACACCGCTATCTCTATAAACATGGAAATATCTACACCGCTATCTCTATAAACATGGAAATATCTACAAAGCCATCTGTATAAACATGGAAATACCTACACAGTCATGTGTAGGAACATGGAAAAATCTACACTGCCATCTGTATAAACATGGAAATATCTACAGAGCCCTCTGTATAAATATGGAAATATCTGCATAGGCATCTGTGTAAACATGGAAATATCTGCACCGCTATCTGTATTAACATGGAAATACCTACACCGCTGTCTCTATAAACATGGAAATATGTACACCGCTATGTGTATAAACATGGAAATATCTCCACTGCTGTCTGGATAAACATGGAAATATCTACACCGCGATCTCTATAAACATGGAAATATCTACACCGCTATCTGTATAAACATGGAAATATCTACACAGCTATCCCTATAACAATGGAAATTTCTACACCGCGATCTCTATAAACATGGTAATATCTACACCGCTATCTGTATAAACATGGAAATATCTACACAGCTATCTGTATAAACATGGAAATACCTACACCGCCATCTGTATAAACATGGAAATACCTACAAAGTCATCTGTATAAACATGGAAATATCTACACAGCCATATGTATAAACATGGAAATATCTACACAGCCATCTGTATATACATGGAAATATCTACACCGCTATCTGTATAAACATGGAAATATCTACACCGCCTTCTACATATCCATGGAAATATCTGCGCCGCCTTCGGTATAAACATGGAAATATCTACACGGTCATCTGTGTAAAGATGGAAATATCAACACCGCCATCTGTACAAACATGGAAATATCTGCACCGCTATCTGTATAAACATGGAAATATCTACACCGCGGTCTGTATAAACATGGAAATAGCTAAACCGGTATCTGTATTAACATGGAAATTTCTACACTGCTATCTCTATAAACCTGGAAATATCTACACCGTGATCTGTATAAACATGGAAATATTTACACTGCTATCTGTATAAACATGGAAATATCTACACCGTTATCTGTATAAATATGGAAATATCTACACCGCTATCTCTATAAACATGGAAATATCTACACCGCCATCTGTATAAACATGGAAATATCTACACTGCTATCTCTATAAACATGGAAATATCTACAATGCCATCTGTAAAAACATGGAAATACCTACACAGTCATCTGTAGAAACATGGAAATATCTACACCACCATCTGTATAAACATGGAAATATCTGCAATGCCATCTGTATACACATGGAAATACCTACACGGCAATCTGTGTATAGATGGAAACACCAACACCGCCATCTGTACAAACATGGAAATATCTACACCGCTATCTGTATCAACATGGAGAAATCTACATTGCGGTCTGTATAAACATGGAAATTTCTACACCGGTATCTGTATAAACATGGAAATATCTACACCACGATCTGTATAAACATGGAAATATTTTCACCGCTATCTGTATAAACATGGAAATATCTACACCGCTATCTCTATTAACATGGAAATATCTACAAAGCCATCTGTATAAACATGGAAATACCTACACAGTCATGTGTAGGAACATGGAAAAATCTACACTGCCATCTGTATAAAAATGGAAATATCCACAGAGCCCTCTGTATAAATATGGAAATATCTGCATACGCATCTGTATAAACAAGGAAATATCTGCACCGCTATCTGTATAAACATGGAAATAGCTACACCGCTGTCTCTATAAACATGGAAATATGTACACCGCTATGTGTATAAACATGGAAATATCTCCACTGCTGTCTGTATAAACATGGAAATATCTACACCGCGATCTGTATAAACATCGAAATATCTACACCGCTATCTGTATAAACATGGAAATATCTACACAGCTGTCTCTATAAACATAGAAATACCTACACCGCCATCTGTATAAACATGGAAATACCTACAAAGTCATCTGTATAAACATGGAAATATCTACACAGCCATCTGTATAAACATGGAAATATCTACACAGCCATCTGTATATACATGGAAATATCTACACCGCTATCTGTGTATACATGGAAATATCTACACCGCCTTCTACATATACATGGAAATATCTGCACCGCCTTCTGTATAAACATGGAAATATCTACATGGTCATCTGTGTAAAGATGGAAATATCAACACCGCCATCTGTAAAATACATGGAAATATCTGCACCGCTATCTGTATAAACATGGAAATATCTACACCGTGGTCTGTATAAACATGGAAATAGCTAAACCGCTATCTGTATAAACATGGAAATATCTACACTGCTATCTCTATAAACCTGGAAATATCTACACCGTGATCTGTATAAACATGGAAATATTTACACTGCTATCTGTATAAACATGGAAATATCTACACCGTTATCTGTATAAATATGGAAATATCTACACCGCTATCTCTATAAACATGGAAATATCTACACCGCCATCTGTATAAACATGGAAATATCTACACTGCTATCTCTATAAACATGGAATTATCTACAATGCCATCTGTAAAAACATGCAAATACCTATGCTGTCATCTGTATAAACATGGAAATATCTACACCACCATCTGTATAAACATGGAAATATCTACAATGCCATCTGTATACACATGGAAATACCTACACGGCAATCTGTGTATAGATGGAAACAGCAACACCGCCATCTGTACAGACATAGAATTATCTACACCGATATCTGTATAAACATGGAAATATCTACACTGCGGTCTGTATAAACATGGAAATCTCTACACCGTTATCTGTATAAACATGGAAATATCTACACCACGATCTGTATAAACATGGAAATATTTACACCACTATCTGTATAAACATGGAAATACCTACACCACTGTCTCTATAAACATGGAAATATCTACAAAGCCATCTGTATAAACATGGAATTACCTAAAGAGTCATGTGTAGGAACATGGAAAAATCTACACTGCCATCTGTATAAACATGGAAATATCTACAGAACCCTCTGTATAAATATGGAAATATCTGCATAGGCATCTGTATAAACATGGAAATATCTGCACCGCTATCTGTATAAACATGGAAATACCTACACCGCTGTCTCTATAAACATGGAAATATGTACACCGCTATGTGTATAAACATGGAAATATCTCCACTGCTGTCTGTATAAACATGGAAATATCTACACCGCAATCTGTATAAACATGGAAATATCTACACCGCTATCTGTATAAACATGGAAATATCTACACAGCTATCTCTATAAACATGGAAATAACTACACCGCCATCTGTATAAACATGGAAATACCTACAAAGTCATCTGTATAAACATGGAAATATCTACACAGCCATCTGTGTAAACATGGAAATATCTACACAGCCATCTGTATATACATGGAAATATCTACACCGCTATCTGTATAAACATGGAAATATCTACACCGCCTTCTACATATACATGGAAATATCTGCGCCGCCTTCTGTATAAACATGGAAATATCTACACGGTCATCTGTGTAAAGATGGAAATATCAACACCGCCATCTGTACAAACATGGAAATATCTGCACCGCTATCTGTATAAACATGAAAATATCTACACCGCGGTCTGTAGAAACATGGAAATAGCTAAACCGCTATCTGTATAAACATGGAAATATCTACACTGCTATCTCTATAAACCTGGAAATATCTACACCGTGATCTGTATAAACATGGAAATATTTACACTGCTATCTGTATAAACATGGAAATATCTACACCGTTATCTGTATAAATATGGAAATATCTACACCGCTATCTCTATAAACATGGAAATATCTGCACCGCCATCTGTATAAACGTGGAAATATCTACACTGCTATCTCTATAAACATGGAAATATCTACAATTCCATCTGTAAAAACATGGAAATACCTATACAGTCATCTGTATAAACATGGAAATATCTACACCACCATCTGTATAAACATGGAAATATCTACAATGCCATCTGTATACACATGGAAATACCTACACGGCAATCTGTGTATAGATGGAAACACCAACACCGCCATCTGTACAAACATGGAAATATCTACACCGCTATCTGTATAAACATGGAGATATCTACACTGCGGTGTGTATAAACATGGAAATTTTTACACCGGTATCTGTATAAACATGGAAATATCTACACCACGATCTGTATAAACATGGAAATATTTACACCGCTATCTGTATAAACATGGAAATATCTACACCACTATCTCTATAAACATGGAAATATCTACAAAGCCATCTGTATAAACATGGAAATACCTACACAGTCATGTGTAGGAACATGGAAAAATCTACACTGCCATCTGTATAAACATGGAAATATCTACAGAGTCCTCTGTATAAATATGGAAATATCTGCATAGGCATCTGTATAAATATGGAAATATCTGCACCGCTATCTGTATAAACATGGAAATACCTACACCGCTCTCTCTATAAACATGGAAATATGTACACCGCTATGTGTATAAACCCGGAAATATCTCCACTGCTGTCTGTATAAACATGGAAATATCTACACTGCGATCTGTATAAACATGGAAATATCTACACCGCTACCTGTATAAACATGGAAATATATACACAGCTATCTCTGTAAAAATGGAAATACCTATACAGTCATCTGTATAAACATGGAAATATCTACACCACCATCTGTATAAACATGGAAATATCTGCAATGCCATATGTGTACACATGGAAATACCTACACGGCAATCTGTGTATAGATGGAAACACCAACACCGCCATCTGTACAAACATGGAAATATCTACACCGCTATCTGTATAAACATGAAGAAAACTACATTGCGGTCTGTATAAACATGGAAATTTCTACACCGGTATCTGTATAAACATGGAAATATCTACACCACGATCTGTATAAACATGGAAATATTTACACCGCTATCTGTATAAACATGGAAATATCTACACCGCTATCTCTATTAACATGGAAATATCTACAAAGCCATCTGTATAAACATGGAAATACCTACACAGTCATGTGTAGGAACATGGAAAAATCTACACTGCCATCTGTATAAACATGGAAATGTCTACAGAGCCCTCTGTATAAATATGGAAATATCTGCATAGGCATCTGTATCAACATGGAAATATCTGCACCGCTATCTGTATAAACATGGAAATACCTACACCGCTGTCTCTCTAAACATGGAAATATGTACACCGCTATGTGTATAAACATGGAAATATCTCCACTGCTGTCTGTATAAACATGGAAATATCTACACCACGGTCTGTATAAACATGGAAATAGCTAAACCGCTATCTGTATAAACATGGAAATATCTACACTGCTATCTCTATAAACCTGGAAATATCTACACCGTGATCTGTATAAACATGGAAATATTTACACTGCTATCTGTATAAACATGGAAATATCTACACCGTTATCTGTATAAATATGGAAATATCTACACCGCTATTTCTATAAACATGGAAATATCTACACCGCCATCTGTATAAACATGGAAATATCTACACTGCTATCTCTATAAACATGGAAATATCTACAATGCCATCTGTAAAACCATGGAAATAGCTATACAGTCATCTGTATAAACATGGAAATATCTACAACACCATCGTTATAAACATGGAAATATCTACAATGCCATCTGTATACACATGGAAATACCTACACGGCAATCTGCGTATAGATGGAAACAGCAACACCGCCATCTGTACAAACCTGGAAATATCTACACGGCTATCTGTATAAACATGGAGATATCTACACTGAGGTCTGTATAAACATGGAAACTTCTACACCGGTATCTGTATAAACATGGAAATATCTACACCACGATCTGTATAAACATGGAAATATTTACACCGCTATCTGTATAAACATGGAAATAACTACACTGCTATCTCTATAAACATGGAAATATCTACAAAGCCATCTGTATAAACATGGAAATACCTACACAGTCATGTGTTGGAACATGGAAAAATCTACACTGCCATCTGTATAAACATGGAAATATCTACAGAGCCCTCTGTATAAATATGGAAATGTCTGCATAGGCATCTGGGTAAACATGGAAATATCTGCACCGCTATCTGTATAAACATGGAAATACCTACACCGCTGTCTCTATAAACATGGAAATATGTACACCGCTATGTGTATAAACATGGAAATATCTCCACTGCTGTCTGTATAAACATGGAAATATCTACACCGCGATCTCTATAAACATGGAAATATCTACACCGCCATCTGTATAAACATGGAAATATCTACACAGCTATCTCTGTAAACATGGAAATACCTACACCGCCATCTGTATAAACATGGAAATACCTACAAAGTCATCTGTATAAACATGGAAATATCTACACAGGCATCTGTATAAACATGGAAATATCCACACAGCCATCTGTATATACATGGAAATATCTACACCGCTATCTGTATAAACATGGAAATACCTACACCGCCTTCTACATAACCATGGAAATATCTGCGCCGCCTTCTGTATAAACATGGAAATATCTACACCGCGATCTCTTTAAACATGGAAATATCTACACTGCTATCTGTATAAACATGGAAATATCTACACAGCTATCTCTATAAACATGGAAATACCTACACCGCCATCTGTATAAACATGGAAATACCTACAAAGTCATCTATATAAACATGGAAATATCTACACAGACATCTGTATAAACATGGAAATATCTACACAGCCATCTGTATATACATGGAAATATCTACACCGCTATCTGTATAAACATGGAAATATCGACACCGCCTTCTACATATCCATGGAAATATCGGCGCCGCCTTCTGTATAAACATGGAAATATCTACACGGTCATCTGTGTAAAGATGGAAATATCAACACCGCCATCTGTACAAACATGGAAATATCTGCACCGCTGTCTGTATAAACATGGAAATATCTACACCGCGGTCTGTATAAACATGGAAATAGCTTAACCGCTATCTGTATAAACATGGAAATATCTACACTGCTATCTCTATAAACCTGGAAATATCTACACCGTGATCTGTATAAACATGGAAATATTTACACTGCTATCTGTATAAACATGGAAATACCTACACCGTTATCTGTATAAATATGGAAATATCTACACCGCTATTTCTATAAACATGGAAATATCTACACTGCCATCTGTATAAACATGGAAATATCTACACTGCTATCTCTATAAACATGGAAATATCTACAATGCCATCTGTAAAAACATGGAAATACCTATACAGTCATCTGTATAAACATGGAAATATCTACACCACCATCTGTATAAACATGGAAATATCTACAATGCCATCTGTATACACATGGAAATACCTACACGGCAATCTGTGTATAGATGGAAACACCAACGCCGCCATCTGTACAAACATGGAAATATCTACACCGCTATCTGTATAAACATGGAGATATCTACACTGAGGTCTGTATAAACATGGAAACTTCTACACCGGTATCTGTATAAACATGGAAATATCTACACCACGATCTGTATAAACATGGAAATATTAACACTGCTATGTGTATAAACATGGAAATATCTACACCGCTATCTCTATAAACATGGAAATATCTACAAAGCCATCTGTATAAACATGGAAATACCTACACAGTCATGTGTAGGAACATGGAAAAATCTACACTGCCATCTGTATAAACATGGAAATATCTACAGAGACCTCTGTATAAATATGGAAATATCTGCATAGGCATCTGTATAAACATGGAAATATCTGCACCGCTATCTGTATAAACATGGAAATACCTACACCGCTGTCTCTATAAACATGGAAATATGTACACCGCTATATGTATAAACCCGGAATTATCTCCACTGCTGTCTGTATAAACATGGAAATACCTACGCCGCCATCTATATAAACATGGAAATACCTACAAAGTCATCTGTATAAACATGGAAATATCTACAAAGCCATCTGTATTAACATGGAAATATCTACACAGCCATCTGTATATACATGGAAATATCTACACCGCTATCTGTATAAACATGGAAATATCTACACGATCATCTGTGTAAAGATGGAAATATCAACACCGCCATCTGTACAAACATGGAAATATCTGCACCGCTGTCTGTATAAACATGGAAATATGTACACCGCGGTCTGTATAAACATGGAAATAGCTAAACCGCTATCTGTATAAACTTGGAAATATCTACACTGCTATCTCTATAAACCTGGAAATATCTACACCGTGATCTGTATAAACATGGAAATATGTACACTGCTATCTGTATAAACATGGAAATATCTACACCGTTATCTGTATAAATATGGAAATGTCTACACCGCTATCTCTATAAACATGGAAATATCTACACCGCCATCTGTATAAACATGGAAATATCTACACTGCTATCTCTATAAACATGGAAATATCTACAATGCCATCTGTAAAAACATGGAAATACCTATACAGTCATCTGTATAAACATGGAAATATCTACACCACCATGTGTATAAACATGGAAATATCTACAATGTCATCTGTATACACATGGAAATACCTACACGGCAATCTGTGTATTGATGGAAACACCAACACCGCCATCTGTACAAACATGGAAATATCTACACCGCTATCTGTATAAACATGGAGATATCTACACTGAGGTCTGTATAAACATGGAAACTTCTACACCGGTATCTGTATAAACATGGAAATATCTACACCACGATCTGTATAAACATGGAAATATTTACACCGCTATCTGTATAAACATGGAAATATCTACACTGCTATCTCTATAAACATGGAAATATCTACAAAGCCATCTGTATAAACATGGAAATTCCTACACAGTCATGTGTAGGAACATGGAAAAATCTACACTGCCATCTGTATAAACATGGAAATATCTACAGAGCCCTCTGTATAAATATGGAAATATCTGCATAGGCATCTGTATAAACATGGAAATATCTGCACCGCTATCTGTATAAACATGGAACTACCTACACCGCTGTCTCTATAAACATGGAAATATGTACACCGCTATGTGTATAAACATGGAAATATCTCCACTGCTGTCTGTATAAACATGGAAATATCTACACCGCGATCTCTATAAACATGGAAATAAATACACCGCTATCTGTATAAACATGGAAATATCTACACAGCTATCTCTATAAACATGGAAATACCTACACCGCCATCTGTATAAACATGGAAATACCTACAAAGTCATCTGTATAAACATGGAAATATCTACACAGCCATCTGTATAAACATGGAAATATCTACACAGCCATCTGTATATACATGGAAATATCTACACCGCTATCTGTATAAACATGGAAATATCTACACCGCCTTCTACATACCCATGGAAATATCTGCGCCGCCTTCTGTATAAACCTGGAAATATCTACACGGTCTTCTGTGTATAGATGGAAATATCAACACCGCCATCTGTACAAACATGGAAATATCTGCACCGCTATCTGTATAAACATGGAAATATCTACACCGCGGTCAGTATAAACATGGAAATAGCTAAACTGCTATCTGTATAAACATGGAAATACCTACAAAGTCATCTGTATAAACATGGAAATATCTACAAAGCCATCTGTATACACTTGGAAATACCTACACGGCAATCTGTGTATTGATGGAAACACCAACACCGCCATCTGTACAAACACGGAAATATCTACACCGCTATCTGTATAAACATGGAGATATCTACACTGCGGTCTGTATAAACATGGAAATTTCTACACCGGTATCTGTATAAACATGGAAATATCTACACCACGATCTGTATAAACATGGAAATATTTACACCGCTATCTGTATAAACATGGAAATATCTACACCGCTATCTCTATAAACATGGAAATATCTACAAAGCCATCTGTATAAACATGGAAATACCTACACAGTCATGTGTAGGAACATTCAAAAATCTACACTGCCATCTGTATAAACCTGGAAATATCTACAGAGCCCTCTGTATAAATATGGAAATATCTGCATAGGCATCTGTATAAACATGGAAATATCTGCACGCTATCTGTATAAACATGGAAATACCTACACCGCTGTCTCTATAAACATGGAAATATGTACACCGCTATGTGTATAAACATGGAAATATCTCCACTGCTGTCTGTGTAAACATGGAAATATCTACACAGCTATCTCTATAAACATGGAAATACCTACACCGCCATCTGTATAAATATGGAAATACCTACAAAGTCATCTGTATAAACATGGAAATATCTACACAGCCATCTGTATAAACATGGAAATATCTACACAGCCATCTGTATATACACGGAAATATCTACACCGCTATCTGTATGAACATGGAAATATCGACACCGCCTTCTGCATATCCATGGAAATATCGGCGCCGCCTTCTGTATAAACATGGAAATATCTACACGGTCATCTGTGTAAAGATGGAAATATCAACACCGCCATCTGTAGAAACATGGAAATATCTGCACCGCTGTCAGTATAAACATGGAAATATCTACACCGCAGTCTGTATAAACATGGAAATAGCTAAACCGCTATCTGTATAAACATGGAAATATCTACACTGCTATCTCTATAAACCTGGAAATATCTACACCGTGATCTGTATAAACATGGAAATATTTACACTGCTATCTGTATAAACATGGAAAAATCTACACCGTTATCTGTATAAATATGGAAATATCTACACCGCTATCTCTATAAACATGGAAATATCTACACCGCCATCTGAATAAACATGGAAATATCTACACTGCTATCTCTATAAACATGGAAATATCTACAATGCCATCTGTAAAAACATGCAAATACCTATACAGTCATCTGTATAAACATGGAAATATCTACACCACCATCTGTATAAACATGGAAATATCTACAATGTCATCTGTATACACATGGAAATACCTACACGGCAATCTGTGTATTGATGGAAACACCAACACCGCCATCTGTACAAACATGGAAATATCTACACCGCTATCTGTATAAACATGGAGATATCTACACTGAGGTCTGTATAAACATGGAAACTTCTACACCGGTATCTGTATAAACATGGAAATATCTACACCACGATCTGTATAAACATGGAAATATTTACACCGCTATCTGTATAAACATGGAAATATCTACACTGCTATCTCTATAAACATGGAAATATCTACAAAGCCATCTGTATAAACATGGAAATTCCTACACAGTCATGTGTAGGAACATGGAAAAATCTACACTGCCATCTGTATAAACATGGAAATATCTACAGAGCCCTCTGTATAAATATGGAAATATCTGCATAGGCATCTGTATAAACATGGAAATATCTGCACCGCTATCTGTATAAACATGGAAATCCCTACACCACTGTCTCTATAAACATGGAAATATGTACACCGCTATGTGTATAAACATGGAAATATCTCCACTGCTGTCTGTATAAACATGGAAATATCTACACCGCGATCTCTATAAACATGGAAATAAATACACCGCTATCTGTATAAACATGGAAATATCTACACAGCTATCTCTATAAACATGGAAATACCTACACCGCCATCTGTATAAACGTGGGAATACCTACAAAGTCATCTGTATAAAGATGGAAATATCTACACAGCCATCTGTATAAACATGGAAATATCTACACAGCCATCTGTATATACATGGAAATATCTACACCGCTATCTGTATAAACATGGAAATATCTACACCGCCTTCTACGTATCCATGGAAATATCTGCGCCGCCTTCTGTATAAACATGGAAATATCTACACAGTCATCTGTGTATAGAAGGAAATATCAACACCGCCATCTGTACAAACATGGAAATATCTGCACCGCTATCTGTATAAACATGGAAATATCTACACTGCGGTCTGTATAAACATGGAAATAGCTAAACCGCTATCTGTATAAACATGGAAATATCTACACTGCTATCTCTATAAACATGGAAACATCTACAATGCCATCTGTAAAAACATGGAAATACCTATACAGTCATCTGTATAAACATGGAAATATCTACACCACCATCTGTATAAACATGGAAATATCTACAATGTCATCTATATACACATGGAAATACCTACACGGCAATCTGTGTATAGATGGAAACATCAACACCGCCATCTGTACAAACAAGGAAATATCTACACCGCTATCTGTATAAACATGGAAATATCTACACTGCGGTCTGTATAAACATGGAAATTTCTACACCGGTATCTGTATAAACATGGAAATATCTACACCACGATCTGTATAAACATGGAAATATTTACACCGCTATCTGTATAAACATGGAAATATCTACACCGCTATCTCTATAAACATGGAAATATCTACAAAGCCATCTGTATAAACATGGAAATACCTACACCGTCAATGGTAGGAACATTGAAAAATCTACACTGTCATCTGTATAAACATGGAAATATCTACAGAGCCCTCTGTATAAATATGGAAATATCTGCATAGGCATCTGTATAAACATGGAAATATCTACACGGTCATCTGTGTAAAGATGGAAATATCAACACCGCCATCTGTACAAACATGGAAATATCTGCACCGCTGTCTGTATAAACATGGAAATATCTACACCGCGGTCTGTATAAACATGGAAATAGCTAAACCGCTATCTGTATAAACATGGAAATATCTGCACCGCTATCTGTATAAACGTGGAAATACCTACACCGCTGTCTCTATAAACATGGAAATATGTACACCACTATGTGTATAAACATGGAAATATCTCCACTGCTGTCTGTATAAACATGGAAATATCTACACCGCGATCTCTATAAACATGGAAATATCTACACCGTGGTCTGTATAAACATGGAAATATTTACACTGCTATCTGTATAAACATGGAAATATCTACACCGTTATCTGTATAAAAATGGAAATATCTACACCGCTATCTCTATAAACATGGAAATATCTACACCGCCATCTGTATAAACATGGAAATATCTACACTGCTATCTCTATAAACATGGAAATATCTACAATGCCATCTGTAAAAACATGGAAATACCTATACAGTCATCTGTATAAACATGGAAATATCTACACCACCATCTGTATAAACATGGAAATATCTACAATGCCATCTGTATACACATGGAAATACCTACACGGCAATCTGTGTATAGATGGATACACCAACACCGCCATCTGTACAAACATGGAAATATCTACACCGCTATCTGTATAAACATGCAGATATCTACACTAATGTCTGTATAAACATGGAAACTTCTACACCGGTATGTGTATAAACATGGAAATATCTACACCACGATCTGTATAAACATGGAAATATTTACACAGCTATCTGTATAAACATGGAAATATCTACACCGCTATCTCTATAAACATGGAAATATCTACAAAGCCATCTGTATAAACATGGAAATACCTACACGGTCATGTGTAGGAACATGGAAAAATCTACACTACCATCTGTATAAACATGGAAATATCTACAGAGCCCTCTGTATAAATATGGAAATATCTGCATAGGCATCTGGGTAAACATGGAAATATCTGCACCGCTATCTGTATAAACATGGAAATACCTACACCGCTGTCTCTATCAACATGGAAATATGTACACCGCTATGTGTATAAACATGGAAATATCTCCACTGCTGTCTGTATAAACATGGAAATATATACACCCCGATCTCTATAAACATGGAAATATCTACACCGCTATCTGTATAAACATGGAAATATCTACACAGCTATCTCTATAAACATGGAAATCCCTACACCGCCATCTGTATAAACATGGAAATACCTACAAATTCATCTGTATAAACATGGAAATATCTACACAGCCATCTGTATAAACATGGAAATATCTACACAGCCATCTGTATATACATGGAAATATCTACACCGTTATCTGTATATACATGGAAATATCTACACCGCCTTCTACATATCCATGGAAATATCTGCGCCGCCTTCTGTATAAACATGGAAATATCTACACGGTCATCTATGTAAAGATGGAAATATCAACACCGCCATCTGTACAAACATGGAAAGATCTGCACCGCTATCTGTATAAACATGGAAATATCTACACCGTGGTCTGTATAAACATGGAAATAGCTAAACCGCTATCTGTATAAACATGGAAATACCTACACTGCTATCTCTATAAACCTGGAAATATCTACACCGTGATCTGTATAAACATGGAAATATCTACACTGCTATCTGTAAAAACATGGAAATATCTACACCGTTATCTGTATAAATATGGAAATATCTACACCGCTATCTCTATAAACATGGAAATATCTACACCGCCATCTGTATAAACATGGAAATATCTACACTGCTATCTCTATAAACATGGAAATATCTACAATGCCATCTGTAAAAACATGCAAATACCTATACAGTCATCTGTATAAACATGGAAATATCTACACCACCATCTGTATAAACATGGAAATATCTCCAATGCCATCTGTATACACATGGAAATACCTACACGGCAATCTGTGTATAGATGGAAACACCAACACCGCCATCTGTACAAACTTGGAAATATCTACACCGCTATCTGTATAAACATGGAGATATCTACACTACGGTCTGTATAAACATGGAAATTTCTACACCGGTATCTGTATAAACATGGAAATATCTACACCACGATCTGTATAAACATGGAAATATTTACACCGCTATCTCTATAAACATGGAAATATCTACACCGCTATCTCTATAAACATGGAAATATCTACAAAGCCATCTGTATAAACATGGAAATACCTACACAGTCATGTGTAGGAACATGGAAAAATATACACTGCCATCTGTATAAACATGGAAATATCTACAGAGCCCTCTGTATAAATATGGAAATATCGTCATAGGCATCTGTATTCACATGGAAATATCTGCACCGCTATCTGTATAAACATGGAAATACCTACACCGCTGTCTCTATAAACATGGAAATATGTACACCGCTATGTGTATAAACATGGAAATATCTCCACTGCTGTCTGTATAAACATGGAAATATCTACACCGCGATCTCTATAAACATGGAAATATCTATACCGCTATCTGTATAAACATGGAAATATCTACACAGTTATCTCTATAAACATGGAAATACCTACACCGCCATCTGTATAAACATGGAAATAACTACAAAGTCATCTGTATAAACATGGAAATATCTACACAGCCATCTGTATAAACATGGAAATATCTACACAGCCATCTGTATATACATGGAAATATCTACACCGCTACATGTATAAACATGGAAATATCTACACCGCCTTCTACATATACATGGAAATATCTGCGCCGCCTTCTGTATAAACATGGAAATATCTACACGGTCATCTGTGTAAAGATGGAAATATCAACACCGCCATCTGTACAAACATGGAAATATGTGCACCGCTATCTGTATAAACAGGAAATATCTACACCGTGGTCTGTATAAACATGGAAATAGCTAAACCGCTATCTGTATAAACATGGAAATATCTACACTGCTATCTCTATAAACCTGGAAATATCTACACCGTGATCTGTATAAACATGGAAATATTTACACTGCTATCTGTATAAACATGGAAATATCTACACCGTTATCTGTATAAATATGGAAATATCTACACCGCTATCTCTATAAACATGGAAATATCTACACCGCCATCTGTATAAACATGGAAATATCTACACTGCTATCTCTATAAACATGGAAATATCTACAACGCCATCTGTAAAAACATGCAAATACCTATACAGTCATCTGTATAAACATGGAAATATCTACACCACCATCTGTATAAACATGGAAATATCTACAATGCCATCTGTATACACATGGAAATACCTACACGGCAATCTGTGTATAGATGGAAACACCAACACCGCCATATGTAGAAACATGGAAATATCTACACCGCTATCTGTATAAACATGGAGATATGTACACTGCGGTCTGTATAAACATGGAAATTTCTACACCGGTATCTGTATAAACATGGAAATATCTACACCACGATCTGTATAAACATGGAAATATTTACACCGCTATCTGTATAAACATGGAAATATCTACACCGCTATCTCTATAAACATGGAAAAATCTACAAAGCCATCTGTATAAACATGGAAATACCTACACAGTCATGTGTAGGAACATGGAAAAATATACACTGCCATCTGTATAAACATGGTAAATATCTACAGAGCCCTCTGTATAAATATGGAAATATATGCATAGGCATCTGTATTAACATGGAAATATCTGCACCGCTATCTGTATAAACATGGAAATACCTACACCGCTGTCTTTATAAATATGGAAATATGTACACCGCTATGTGTATAAACATGGAAATATCTCCACAGCTGTCTGTATAAACATGGAAATATCTACACCGCGATCTCTATAAACATGGAAATATCTACACCGCTATCTGTATAAACATGGAAATATCTACACAGCCATCTGTATAAACATGGAAATATGTACACAGCCATCTGTATATACATGGAAATATCTACACCGCTACATGTATAAACATGGAAATATCTACACCGCCTTCTACATATCCATGGAAATATCTGTGCCGCCTTCTGTATAAACATGGAAATATCTACACGGTCATCTGTGTAAAGATGGAAATATCAACACCGCCATCTGTACAAACATGGAAATATCTGCACCGCTATCTGTATAAACATGGAAATATCTACACCGTGGTCTGTATAAACATGGAAATAGCTAAACCGCTATCTGTATGAACATGTTAATATCTACACTGCTATCTCTATAAACCTGGAAATATCTACACCGTGATCTGTATAAACATGGAAATATTTACACTGCTATCTGTATAAACATGGAAATATCTACACCGTTATCTGTATAAATATGGAAATATCTACACCGCTATCTCTATAAACATGGAAATATCTACACCGCCATCTGTATAAACATGGAAATATCTACACGGCTATCTCTATAAACATGGAAATATCTACAATGCCATCTGTAAAAACATGGAAATATCTATACATTCATCTGTATAAACATGGAAATATCTACACCACCATCTGTATAAACATGGAAATATCTACAATGCCATCTGCATACACATGGAAATACCTACACGGCAATCTGCGTATAGATGGAAACACCAACACCGCCATCTGTACAAACATGGAAATATCTACACCGCTGTCTGTATAAACATGGAGATATCTACACTGAGGTCTGTATAAACATGGAAACTTCTACACCGATATCTGTATAAACATGGAAATATCTACACCACGATCTGTATAAACATGGAAATATTTACACCGCTATCTGTATAAACATGGAAATATCTACACCGCTATCTCTATAAACATAGAAATATCTACAAAGCCATCTGTATAAACATGGAAATACCTACACAGTCATGTGTAGGAACATGGAAAAATCTACACTGCCATCAGTATTAACATGGAAATATCTACACAGCCCTCTGTATAAATATGGAAATATCTGCATAGGCATCTGTATAAACATGGAAATATCTGCACCACTATCTGTATAAACATGGAAATACCTACACCGCTGTCTCTATAAACATGGAAATATGTACACCGCTATGTGTATAAACATGGAAATATCTCCACTGCTGTCTGTATAAACATGGAAATATCTACACCGCGATCTCTATAAACATGGAAATATCTACACTGCTATCTGTATAAACATGGAAATATCTACACAGCTATCTCTATAAACATGGAAATACCTACACCGCCATCTGTATAAACATGGAAATACCTACAAAGTCATGTATATAAACATGGAAATATCTACAAAGACATCTGTATAAACATGGAAATATCTACACAGCCATCTGTATATACATGGAAATATCTATACCGCTGTCTGTATAAACATGGAAATATATACACCGCCTTCTACATATCCATGGAAATATCTGTGCCGCCTTCTGTATAAACATGGAAATATCTACACGGTCATCTGTGTAAAGATGGAAATATCAATGCCGCCATCTGTACAAACATGGCAATATCTGCACCGCTGTCTGTATAAACATGGAAATATCTACACCGCGGTCTGTATAAACATGGAAATAGCTAAACCGCTATCTGTATAAACATGGAAATATCTACACTGCTATCTCTATAAACCTGGAAATATCTACACCGTGATCTGTATAAACATGGAAATATTTACACTGCTATCTGTATAAACATGGAAATATCTACAACGTTATCTGTATAAATATGGAAATATCTACACTGCTATCTCTATAAACATGGAAATATCTACACCGCCATCTGTATAAACATGGAAATATCTACACTGCTATCTCTATAAACATGGAAATATCTACAATGCCATCTGTAAAAACATGGAAATATCTCTACAGTCATCTGTATAAACATGGAAATATCTACACCACCATCTGTATAAACATGGAAATATCTACAATGCCATCTGTATACACATGGATATACCTACACGGCAATCTGTGAATAGATGGAAACACCAACACCGCCACCTGTACAAACATGGAAATATCTACATCGCTATCTGTATAAACATGGAGATATCTACACTGCGGTCTGTATAAACATGGAAATTTCTACACCGGTATCTGTGTAAACATGGAAATATCTACACCACGATCTGTATAAACATGGAAATATTTACACCGCTATCTGTATAAACATGGAAATATCTACACCGCTATCTCTATAAACATGGAAATATCTAGAAAGCCATCTGTATAAACATGGAAATACCTACACAGTCATGTGTAGGAACATGGAAAAATCTACACTGCCATCTGTATAAACATGGAAATATCTACAGAGCCCTCTCTATAAATATGGAAATATCAGCTTAGACATCTGTATAAACATGGAAATATCTGCACCGCTATCTGTATAAACATGGAAATACCTACACCGCTGTCTCTATAAACATGGAAATATGTACACCGCTATGTGTATAAACATGGAAATATCTCCACTGCTGTCTGTATAAACATGGAAATATCTACACCGTGATCTGTATAAACATGGAAATATCTACACCGCTATCTGTATAAACATGGAAATATCTACACAGCTATCTCTATAAACATGGAAATATCTACAACGCCATCTGTATAAACATGGAAATACCTACACCGCCATCTGTATAAACATGGAAATACCTACAAAGTCATCTGTATACACATGGAAATATCTACACAGCCCTCTGTATAAACATGGAAATATCTACACCGTTATCTGTATAAATATGGAAATATCTACACCGCTATCTCTATAAACATGGAAATATCTACACGGCCATCTGTATAAACATGGAAATATCTACACTGCTATCTCTATAAACATGGAAATACAAACAATGCCATCTATAAAAACATGGAAATACCTATACAGTCATCTGTATAAACATGGAAATATCTACACCACCATCTGTATAAACATGGAAATATCTACAATGCCATCTGTATACACATGGAAATACCTACACGGCAATCTGTGTATTGATGGAAACACCAACACCGCCAACTGCACAAACATGGAAATATCTACACCGCTATCTGTATAAACATGGAGATATCTACACTGCAGTCTGTATAAACATGGAAATTTCTACACCGGTATCTGTAGAAACATGGAAATATCTACACCACGATCTGTATAAACATGGAAATATTTACACCGCTATCTGTATAAACATGGAAATATCTACACCGCTATCTCTATAAACATGGAAATATCTACAAAGCCATCTGTATAAACATGGAAATACCTACACAGTCATGTGTAGGAACATGGAAAAATCTACACTGCCATCTGTATAAACATGGAAATATCTACCGAGCCCTCTGTATAAATATGGAAATATCTGCATAGGCATCTGTATAAACATGGAAATATCTGCACCTCTATCTGTATAAACATGGAAATACCTACACCGCTGTCTCTATAAACATGGAAATATGTACACCGCTATGTGTATAATCATGGAAATATCTCCACTGCTGTCTGTATAAACATGGAAATATCTACACCGCGATCTCTATAAAGATGGAAATATCTACACTGCTATCTGTATAAACATGGAAATATCTACACAGCTATCTCTATAAACATGGAAATACCTACACCGCCATCTGTATAAACATGGAAATACCTACAAAGTCATCTATATAAACATGGAAATATCTACACAGCCATCTGTATAAACATGGAAATATCTACACAGCCATCTGTATATACATGGAAATATCTACACCGCTATCTGTATAAACATGGAAATATCTACACCGCCTTCTACATATCCATGGAAATATCTGCGCCGCCTTCTGTATAAACATGGAAATATCTACACGGTCATCTGTGTAAAGATGGAAATATCAACACTGCCATCTGTACAAACATGGAAATATCTGCACCGCTGTCTGTATAAACATGGAAATATCTACACCGCGGTCTGTATAAACATGGAAATAGCTAAACCGCTATCTGTATGAACATGGAAATATCTACACTGCTATCTCTATAAACCTGGAAATATCTACACCGTGATCTGTATAAACATGGAAATATTTACACTGCTATCTGTATAAACATGGAAATATCTACACCGTTATCTGTATAAATATGGAAATATCTACACCGCTATCTCTATAAACATGGAAATATCTACACCGCCATCTGTATAAACATGGAAATATCTACACGGCTATCTCTATAAACATGGAAATATCTACAATGCCATCTGTAAAAACATGGAAATACCTATACAGTCATCTGTATAAACATGGAAATATCTACACCACCATCTGTATAAACATGGAAATATCTACAATGCCATCTGCATACACATGGAAATACCTACACGGCAATCTGTGTATAGATGGAAACACCAACACCGCCATCTGTACAAACATGGAAATATCTACACCGCTGTCTGTATAAACATGGAGATATCTACACTGAGGTCTGTATAAACATGGAAACTTCTACACCGATATCTGTATAAACATGGAAATATCTACACCACGATCTGTATAAACATGGAAATATTTACACCGCTATCTGTATAAACATGGAAATATCTACACCGCTATCTCTATAAACATAGAAATATCTACAAAGCCATCTGTATAAACATGGAAATACCTACACAGTCATGTGTAGGAACATGGAAAAATCTACACTGCCATCAGTATTAACATGGAAATATCTACACAGCCCTCTGTATAAATATGGAAATATCTGCATAGGCATCTGTATAAACATGGAAATATCTGCACCACTATCTGTATAAACATGGAAATACCTACACCGCTGTCTCTATAAACATGGAAATATGTACACCGCTATGTGTATAAACATGGAAATATCTCCACTGCTGTCTGTATAAACATGGAAATATCTACACCGCGATCTCTATAAACATTTAAATATCTACACTGCTATCTGTATAAACATGGAAATATCTACACAGCTATCTCTATAAACATGGAAATACCTACACCGCCATCTGTATATACATGGAAATACCTACAAAGTCATCTATATAAACATGGAAATATCTACACAGACATCTGTATAAACATGGAAATATCTACACAGCCATCTGTATATACATGGAAATATCTACACCGCTGTCTGTATAAACATGGAAATATCTACACCGCGGTCTGTATAAACTTGGAAATAGCTAAACCGCTATCTGTATAAACATGGAAATATCTACACAGCTATCTCTATTAACCTGGAAATATCTACACCGTGATCTGTATAAACATGGAAATATTTACACTGCTATCTGTATAAACATGGAAATATCTACACCGTTATCTGTATAAATACGGAAATATCTACACCGCTATCTCTATAAACATGGAAATATCTACACCGCCATCTGTATAAACATGGAAATATCTACACTGCTAACTCTATAAACATGGAAATAACTACAATGCCATCTGTAAAAACATGGAAATACCTATACAGTCATCCGTAGAAACATGGAAATATCTACACCACCATCTGTATAATCATGGAAATATCTGCAATGCCATCTGTGTACACATGGAAATACCTACACGGCAATCTGTGTATAGATGGAAACACCAACACTGCCATCTGTACAAACATGGAAATATCTACACCGCTATCTGTATAAACATGGAGAAATCTACATTGCGGTCTGTATAAACATGGAAATTTCTACACCGGTATCTGTATAAACATGGAAATATCTACACCACGATCTGTATAAACATGGAAATATTTACACCGCTATCTGTATAAACATGGAAATATCTACACCGCTATCTCTATTAACATGGAAATATCTACAAAGCCATCTGTATAAACATGGAAATACCTACACAGTCATGTGTAGGAACATGGAAAAATCTACACTGCCATCTGTATAAACATGGAAATGTCTACAGAGCCCTCTGTATAAATATGGAAATATCTGCATAGGCATCTGTATCAACATGGAAATATCTGCACCGCTATCTGTATAAACATGGAAATACCTACACCGCTGTCTCTCTAAACATGGAAATATGTACACCGCTATGTGTATAAACATGGAAATATCTCCACTGCTGTCTGTATAAACATGGAAATATCTACACCGCGATCTGTATAAACATGGAAATATCTACACCGCTATCTGTATAAACATTGAAATATCTACACAGCTATCTCTATAAACATGGAAATACCTACACCGCCATCTGTATAAGCATGGAAATACCTACAAAGTCATCTGTATAAACATGGAAATATCTACACAGCCATCTCTATAAACATGGAAATATCTACACAGCCATCTGTATATACATGGCAATATCTACACCGCTATCTGTATAAACATGGAAATATCTACACCGCCTTCTACATATCCATGGAAATATCTGCGCCACCTTCTGTATAAACATGGAAATATCTACATGGTCATCTGTGTAAAGATGGAAATATCAACACCGCCATCTGTAAAAAACATGGAAATAGCTGCACCGCTATCTGTATAAACATGGAAATATCTACACCGTGGTCTGTATAAACATGGAAATAGCTAAACCGCTATCTGTATAAACATGGAAATATTTACCCTGCTATCTGTATAAACATGGAAATATCTACACCGTTATCTGTATAAATATGGAAATATCTACACCGCTATCTCTATAAACATGGAAATATCTACACCGCCATCTGTATAAACATGGAAATATCTACACTGCTATCTCTATAAACATGGAAATATCTACAATGCCATCTGTAAAAACATGCAAATACCTATACAGTCATCTGTATAAACATGGAAATATCTACACCACCATCTGTATAAACATGGAAATATCTACAATGCCATCGGTATACACATGGAAATACCTACACGGCAATCTGTGTATAGATGGAAACAGCAACACCGCCATCTGTACAGACATAGAATTATCTACACCGATATCTGTATAAACATGGAAATATCTACACTGCGGTCTGTATAAACATGGAAATCTCTACACCGTTATCTGTATAAACATGGAAATATCTACACCACGATCTGTATAAACATGGAAATATTTACACTGCTATCTGTATAAACATGGAAATACCTACACCGCTGTCTCTATAAACATGGAAATATCTACAAAGCCATCTGTATAAACATGGAAATACCTAAAGAGTCATGTGTAGGAACATGGAAAAATCTACACTGCCATCTGTATAAACATGGAAATATCTACAGAACCCTCTGTATAAATATGGAAATATCTGCATAGGCATCTGTATAAACATGGAAATATCTGCACCGCTATCTGTATAAACATGGAAATACCTACACCGCTGTCTCTATAAACATGGAAATATGTACACCGCTATGTGTATAAACATGGAAATATCTCCACTGCTGTCTGTATAAACATGGAAATATCTACACCGCAATCTGTATAAACATGGAAATATCTACACCGCTATCTGTATAAACATGGAAATATCTACACAGCTATCTCTATAAACATGGAAATACCTACACCGCCATCTGTATAAACATGGAAATACCTACAAAGTCATCTGTATAAACATGGAAATATCTACACAGCCATCTGTATAAACATGGAAATATCTACACAGCCATCTGTATATACATGGAAATATCTACACCGCTATCTGTATAAACATGGAAATATCTACACCGCCTTCTACATGTACATGGAAATATCTGCGCCGCCTTCTGTATAAACATGGAAATATCTACACGGTCATCTGTGTAAAGATGGAAATATCAACACCGCCATCTGTACAAACATGGAAATGTCTGCACCGCTATCAGTATAAACATGGAAATATCTACACCGCGGTCTGTATAAACATGGAAATAGCTAAACCGCTATCTGTATAAACATGGAAATATCTACACTGCTATCTCTATAAACATGGAAACATCTACAATGCCATCTGTAAAAACATGGAAATACCTATACAGTCATCTGTATAAACATGGAAATATCTACACCACCATCTGTATAAACATGGAAATATCTACAATGTCATCTATATACACATGGAAATACCTACACGGCAATCTGTGTATAGATGGAAACATCAACACCGCCATCTGTACAAACATGGAAATATCTACACCGCTATCTGTATAAACATGGAAATATCTACACTGCGGTCTGTATAAACATGGAAATTTCTACACCGGTATCTGTATAAACATGGAAATATCTACACCACGATCTGTATAAACATGGAAATATTTGCACCGCTATCTGTATAAACATGGAAATATCTACGCCGCTATCTCTATAAACATGGAAATATCTACAAAGCCATCTGTATAAACATGGAAATACCTACACAGTCAATGGTAGGAACATGGAAAAATCTACAATGCCATCTGTATAAACATGGAAATATCTACAGAGCCCTCTGTATAAATATGGAAATATCTGCATAGGCATCTGTATAAACATGGTAATATCTGCACCGCTATCGGTATAAACATGGAAATACCTACACCGCTGTCTCTATAAACATGGAAATATGTACAACGCTATGTGTATAAACATGGAAATATCTCCACTGCTGTCTGTATAAACATGGAAATATCTACACCGTGATCTGTATAAACATGGAAATATCTACACCGCTATCTGTATAAACATGGAAATATCTACACAGCTAACTCTATAAACATGGAAATACCTACACCGCCATCTGTATAAACATGGAAATACCTACAAAGTCATCTGTATAAACATGGAAATATCTACACAGCCATCTGTATACACATGGAAATATCTACACAGCCATCTGTATATACATGGAAATATCTACAACGCTATCTGTATAAACATGGAAATATCTACACCGCCTTCTACATATCCATGGAAATATCTGCGCCGCCTTCTGTATAAACCTGGAAATATCTACACGGTCATCTGTGTATAGATGGAAATATCAACAACGCCATCTGTACAAACATGGAAATATCTGCACCGCTATCTGTATAAACATGGAAATATCTACACCGCGGTCTGTATAAACATGGAAATAGCTAAACCGCTATCTGTATAAACATGGAAATATCTACACTGCTATCTCTATAAACCTGGAAATATCTACACCGTGATCTGTATAAACATGGAAATATTTACACTGCTATCTGTATAAACATGGAAATATCTACACCGTTATCTGTATAAATATGGAAATATCCACACCGCTATCTCTATAAACATGGAAATATCTACACCGCCATCTGTATAAACATGGAAATATCTACACTGCTATCTCTATAAACCTGGAAATATCTACAATGCCATCTGTAAAAACATGGAAATACCTATACAGTCATCTGTATAAACATGGAAATATCTACACCACCATCTGTATAAACATGGAAATATCTACAATGTCATCTGTATACACATGGAAATATCTACACGGCAATCTGTGTATAGATGGAAACACCAACACCGCCATCTGTACAAACATGGAAATATCTACACCGCTATCTGTATAAACATGGAGATATCTACACTGAGGTCTGTATAAACATGGAAACTTCTACACCGGTATCTGTATAAACATGGAAATATCTACACCACGATCTCTATAAACATGGAAATATTTACACCGCTATCTGTATAAACATGGAAATATCTACACTGCTATCTCTATAAACATGGAAATATCTACAAAGCCATCTGTATAAACATGGAAATACCTACACAGTCATGTGTAGGAACATGGAAAAATCTACACTGCCATCTGTATAAACATGGAAATATCTACAGAGTCCTCTGTATAAATATGGAAATATCTGCATAGGCATCTGTATAAACATGGAAATATCTGCACCGCTATCGGTATAAAAATGGAAATACCTACACCGCTGTCTCTATAAACATGGAAATATATACACCGCTATGTGTATAAACATGGAAATATCTCCACTGCTGTCTGTATAAACATGGAAATATCTACACCGCGATCTCTATAAACATGGAAATATCTACACCGCTATCTGTATAAACATGGAAATATCTACACAGCTATCTCTATAAACATGGAAATACCTACACAGCCATCTGTATAAACATGGGAATACCTACAAAGTCATCTGTATAAACATGGGAATATCTACACAGCCATCTGTATAAACATGGAAATATCTACACAGCCATCTGTATATACATGGAAATATCTACCCCCCTATCTGTATAAACAGGGAAATATCTACACCGCCTTCTACATATCCATGGAAATATCTGCGCCGCCTTCTGTATAAACCTGGAAATATCTACACGGTCATCTGTGTATAGATGGAAATATCAACAACACCATCTGTACAAACATGGAAATATGTGCACCGCTATCTGTATAAACATGGAAATATCTACACCGCGGTCTGTATAAACATGGAAATAGCTAAACCGCTATCTGTATAAACATGGAAATATCTACACTACTATCTCTCTAAACCTGGAAATATCTACACCGTGATCTGTATAAACATGGAAATATTTACACTGCTATCTGTATAAACATGGTAATATCTACACTGTTATCTGTATAAATATGGAAATATCTACACCGCTATCTCTATAAACATGGAAATATCTACACCGCCATCTGTATAAACGTGGAAATATCTACACTGCTATCTCTATAAACATGGAAATATCTACAATGCCATCTGTAAAAACATGGAAATACCTATACAGTCATCTGTATAAACATGGAAATATCTACACCACCATCTGTATAAACATGGAAATATCTACAATGCCATCTGTATACACATGGAAATAACTACACGGCAATCTGTGTATAGATGGAAACATCAACACCGCCATCTATACAAACATGGAAATATCTACACTGCTATCTGTATATACATGGAGATGTCTCCACTGCGGTCTGTATAAACATGGAAATTTGTACACCGGTATCTGTATAAACATGGAAATATCTACACCACGATCTGTATAAACATGGAAATATTAACATCGCTATGTGTATAAACATGGAAATATCTACACCGCTATCTCCATAAACATGGAAATATCTACAAAGCCATCTGTATAAACATGGAAATACCTACACAGTCATGTGTAGGAACATGGAAAAATATACACTGCCATCTGTATAAACATGGAAATATCTACAGAGACCTCTGTGTAAATATGGAAATATCTGCATAGGCATCTGTATAAACATGGAAATATCTGCACCGCTATCTGTATAAACATGGAAATACCTACACCGCTGTCTCTATAAACATGGAAATATGTACACCGCTATGTGTATAAACCCGGAAATATCTCCAATGCTGTCTGTATAAACATGGAAATATCTACACCGCGATCTGTATAAACATGGAAATATCTACACAGCTATCTCTATAAACATGGAAATACCTACACCGCCATCTGTATAAACATGGAAATACCTACAAAGTCATCTGTATAAACATGGAAATATCTACAAAGCCATCTGTATTGACATGGAAATATCTACACAGCCATCTGTATATACATGGAAATATCTACACCGCTATCTGTGTAAACATGGAAATATCTACACGGTCATCTGTGTAAAGATGGAAATATCAACACCGCCATCTGTACAAACATGGAAATATCGGCACCGCTGTCTGTATAAACATGGAAATATCTACACCGCGGTCTGTATAAACATGGAAATAGCTAAACCGCTATCTGTATAAACATGGAAATATCTACACTGCTATCTCTATAAACCTGGAAATATCTACACCGTGATCTGTATAAACATGGAAATATCTACAGATCCCTCTGTATAAATATGGAAATATCTGCATAGGCATCTGTATAAACATGGATATATATGCACCGCTATCTGTCAAAACATGGAAATACCTACACCGCTGTCTCTATAAATATGGAAATATGTACACCGCTATGTGTATAAACATGGAAATATCTCCACTGCTGTCTGTATAAACATGGAAATATCTACACCGCGATCTCTATAAACATGGAAATATCTACACCGCTATCTGTATAAACATGGAAATATCTACACCGCTATCTGTATAAACATGGAAATATCTACACAGCTATCTCTATAAACATGGAAATACCTACACCGCCATCTGTATAAACATGGAAATACCTACAAAGTCATCTGTATAAACATGGAAATATCTACACAGCCATCTGTATAAACATGGAAATATCTACACAGCCATCTGTATATACATGGAAATATCTACACCGTTATCTCTATAAACATGGAAATATCTACACCGCCTTCTACATATCCATGGAAATATCTGTGCCGCCTTCCGTATAAACATGGAAATATCTACAAGGTCATCTGTGTAAAGATGGAAATATCAACACCGCCATCTGTACAAACATGGAAATATCTGCACCGCTATCTTTATAAACATGGAAATATCTACACCGCGGTATGTATAAACATGGAAATAGCTAAACCGCTATCTGTATAAACATGGAAATATCTACACTGCTATCTCTATAAACCTGGAAATATCTACACCGTGATCTGTATAAACATGGAAATATTTACACTGCTATCTGTATAAACATGGAAATATCTACACCGTTATCTGTATAAATATGGCAATATCTACACCGCTATCTCAATAATCATGGAAATATCTACACCGCCGTCTGAATAAACATGGAAATATCTACACTGCTATCTCTATAAACATGGAAATATCTGCAATGCCATCTGTAAAAACATGGAAATACCTATACAGTCATCTGTATAAACATGGAAATATCTACACCACCATCTGTATAAACATGGAAATATCTACAATGTCGTCTGTATACACATGGAAATACCTACACGGCAATCTGTGTATTGATGGAAACACCAACACCGCCATCTGTACAAACATGGAAATATCTACACCGCTATCTGTATAAACATGGAGATATCTACACTGCGGTATGTATAAACATGGAAATTTCTACACCGGTATCTGTATAAACATGGAAATATCTACACCACGATCTGTATAAACATGGAAATATTCACACCGCTATCTGTATAAACATGGAAATATCTACACCGCTATCTCTATAAACATGGAAATATCTACAAAGCCATCTGTATAAACATGGAAATACCTACACTGTCATGTGTAGGAACATGGAAAAATCTACACTGCCATCTGTATAAACATGGAAATATCTACAGAGACCTCGGTATAAATATGGAAATATCTGCATAGGCATCTGTATAAACATGGAAATATCTGCACCGCTATCTGTATAAACATGGAAATACCTACACCGCTGTCTCTATAAACATGGAAATATGTACACCGCTATGTGTATAAACATGGAAATATCTCCACTGCTGTCTGTATAAACATGGAAATATCTACACCGCAATCTCTATAAACATGGAAATATCTACACCGCTATCTGTATAAACATGGAAATATCTACACCACCATCTGTATAAACATGGAAATATCTACACCGCCATCTGTATAAACATGGAAATACCTACAAAGTCATCTGTATAAACATGGAAATATCTATAAAGCCATCTGTACAAACATGGAAATATCTACACAGCCATCTGTATATACATGGAAATATCTACACCGCTATCTGTATAAACATGGAAATATCTACACGGTCATCTGTGTAAAGATGGAAATATCAACACCGCCATCTGTACAAACATGGAAATATCTGCACCGCTGTCTGAATAAACATGGAAATATCTACACCGCGGTCTGTATAAACATGGAAATAGCTAAACCGCTATCTGTATAAACATGGAAATATCTACACTGCTATCTCTTTAAAGCTGGAAATATCTACACCGTGATCTGTATAAACATGGAAATATTTACACTGCTATCTGTATAAACATGGAAATATCTACACCGTTATCTGTATAAATATGGAAATAACTACACCGCTATTTCTATAAACATGGAAATATCTACACCGCCATCTGTATAAACATGGAAATATCTACACTGCTATCTCTATAAACATGGAAATATCTACAATGCCATCTGTAAAACCATGGAAATACCTATACAGTCATCTGTATAAACATGGAAATATCTACAACACCATCGGTATAAACATGGAAATATCTACAATGCCATCTGTATACACATGGAAATACCTACACGGCAATCTGCGTATAGATGGAAACAACAACACCGCCATCTGTACAAACATGGAAATATCTACACCGCTATCTGTATAAACATGGAGATATCTACACTGAGGTCTGTATAAACATGGAAACTTCTACACCGGTATCTGTATAAACATGGAAATATCTACACCACGATCTGTATAAACATGCAAATATTTACACCGCTATCTGTATAAACATGGAAATAACTACACTGCTATCTCTATAAACATGGAAATATCTACAAAGCCATCTGTATAAACATGGAAATACCTACACAGTCATGTGTTGGAACATGGAAAAATCTACACTGCCATCTGTATAAACATGGAAATATCTACAGAGCCCTCTGTATAAATATGGAAATATCTGCAGAGGCATCTGGGTAAACATGGAAATATCTGCACCGCTATCTGTATAAACATGGAAATACCTACACCGCTGTCTCTATAAACATGGAAATATGTACACCGCTATGTGTATAAACATGGAAATATCTCCAATGCTGTCTGTATAAACATGGAAATATCTACACCGCGATCTCTATAAACATGGAAATATCTACACCGCCATCTGTATAAACATGGAAATATCTACACAGCTATCTCTATAAACATGGAAATACCTGCACCGCCATCTGTATAAACATGGAAATACCTACAAAGTCATCTGTATAAACATGGAAATATCTACACAGCCATCTGTATAAACATGGAAATATCTACACAGCCATCTGTATATACATGGAAATATCTACACCGCTATCTGTATAAACATGGAAATATATACACCGCCTTCTACATAACCATGGAAATATCTGCGCCGCCTTCTGTATAAACATGGAAATATCTACACCGCGATCTCTTTAAACATGGAAATATCTACACTGCTATCTGTATAAACATGGAAATATCTACCCAGCTATCTCTATAAACATGGAAATACCTACACCGCCATCTGTATAAACATGGAAATACCTACAAAGTCATCTATATAAACATGGAAATATCTACACAGACATCTGTATAAACATGGAAATATCTACACAGCCATCTGTATATACATGGAAATATCTACACCGCTATCTGTATAAACATGGAAATATCGACACCGCCTTCTACATATCCATGGAAATATCGGCGCCGCCTTCTGTATAAACATGGAAATATCTACACGGTCATCTGTGTAAAGATGGAAATATCAACACCGCCATCTGTACAAACATGGAAATATCTGCACCGCTGTCTGTATAAACATGGAAATATCTACACCGCGGTCTGTATAAACATGGAAATAGCTAAACCGCTATCTGTATAAACATGGAAATATCTACACTGCTATCTCTATAAACCTGGAAATATCTACACCGTGATCTGTATAAACATGGAAATATTTACACTGCTATCTGTATAAACATGGAAATATCTACACCGTTATCTGTATAAATATGGAAATATCTACACCGCTATCTCTATAAACATGGAAATATCTACACCGCCATCTGTATAAACATGGAAATATCTACACTGCTATCTCTATAAACATGGAAATATCTACAATGCCATCTGTAAAAACATGGAAATACCTATACAGTCATCTGTATAAACATGGAAATATCTACACCACCATCTGTATAAACATGGAAATATCTACAATGCCATCTGTATACACATGGAAATACCTACACGGCAATCTGTGTATAGATGGAAACACCAACGCCGCCATCTGTACAAACATGGAAATATCTACACCGCTATCTGTATAAACATGGAGATATCTACACTGAGGTCTGTATAAACATGGAAACTTCTACACCGGTATCTGTATAAACATGGAAATATCTACACCACGATCTGTATAAACATGGAAATATTAACACCGCTATGTGTATAAACATGGAAATATCTACACCGCTATCTCTATAAACATGGAAATATCTACAAAGCCAACTGTATAAACATGGAAATACCTACACAGTCATGTGTAGGAACATGGAAAAATCTACACTGCCATCTGTATAAACATGGAAATATCTACAGAGACCTCTGTATAAATATGGAAATATCTTCATAGGCATCTGTATAAACATGGAAATATCTGCGCCGCTATCTGTATAAACATGGAAATACCTACACCGCTGTCTCTATAAACATGGAAATATGTACCCCGCTATGTGTATAAACCCGGAAATATCTCCACTGCTGTCTGTATAAACATGGAAATAGCTACACCGCCATCTGTATAAACATGGAAATACCTACAAAGTCATCTGTATAAACATGGAAATATCTACAAAGCCATCTGTATTAACATGGAAATATCTACACAGCCATCTGTATATACATGGAAATGTCTACACCGCTATCTGTATAAACATGGAAATATCTACACGGTCATCTGTGTAAAGATGGAAATATCAACACCGTCATCTGTACAAACATGGAAATATCTGCACCGCTGTCTGTATAAACATGGAAATATCTACACCGCGGTCAGTATAAACATGGAAATAGCTAAACCGCTATCTGTATAAACATGGAAATATCTACACTGCTATCTCTATAAACCTGGAAATATCTACACCGTGATCTGTATAAACATGGAAATATTTACACTGCTATCTGTATAAACATGGAAATATCTACACCGTGATCTGTATAAATATGGAAATATCTACACCGCTATCTCTATAAACATGGAAATATCTACACCGCCATCTGTATAAACATGGAAATATCTACACTGCTATCTCTATAAACATGGAAATATCTACAATGCCATCTGTAAAACCATGGAAATACCTATACAGTCATCTGTATAAACATGGAAATATCTACACCACCATCGGTATAAACATGGAAATATCTACAATGCCATCTGTATACACATGGAAATACCTACACGGCAATCTGCGTATAGATGGAAACAGCAACACCGCCATCTGTACAAACATGGAAATATCTACACCGCTATCTGTATAAACATGGAGATATCTACACTGAGGTCTGTATAAACATGGAAACTTCTACACCGGGATCTGTATAAACATGGAAATATCTACACCACGATCTGTATAAACATGGAAATATTTACACCGCTATCTGTATAAACATGGAAATAACTACACTGCTATCTCTATAAACATGGAAATATCTACAAAGCCATCTGTATAAACATGGAAATACCTACACAGTCATGTGTTGGAACATGGAAAAATCTACACTGCCATCTGTATAAACATGGAAATATCTACAGAGCCCTCTGTATAAATATGGAAATATCTGCATAGGCATCTGGGTAAACATGGAAATATCTGCACCGCTATCTGTATAAACATGGAAATACCTACACCGCTGTCTCTATAAACATGGAAATATGTACACCGCTATGTGTATAAACATGGAAATATCTCCACTGCTGTCTGTATAAACATGGAAATATCTACACCACGGTCTGTATAAACATGGAAATAGCTAAACCGCTATCTGTATAAACATGGAAATATCTACACTGCTATCTCTATAAACCTGGAAATATCTACACCGTGATCTGTATAAACATGGAAATATTTACACTGCTATCTGTATAAACATGGAAATATCTACACCGTTATCTGTATAAATATGGAAATATCTACACCGCTATTTCTATAAACATGGAAATATCTACACCGCCATCTGTATAAACATGGAAATATCTACACTGCTATCTCTATAAACATGGAAATATCTACAATGCCATCTGTAAAACCATGGAAATAGCTATACAGTCATCTGTATAAACATGGAAATATCTACACCACCATCGGTATAAACATGGAAATATCTACAATGCCATCTGTATACACATGGAAATACCTACACGGCAATCTGCGTATAGATGGAAACAGCAACACCGCCATCTGTACAAACATGGAAATATCTACACCGCTATCTGTATAAACATGGAGATATCTACACTGAGGTCTGTATAAACATGGAAACTTCTACACCGGTATCTGTATAAACATGGAAATATCTACACCACGATCTGTATAAACATGGAAATATTTACACCGCTATCTGTATAAACATGGAAATAACTACACTGCTATCTCTATAAACATGGAAATATCTACAAAGCCATCTGTATAAACATGGAAATACCTACACAGTCATGTGTTGGAACATGGAAAAATCTACACTGCCATCTGTATAAACATGGAAATATCTACAGAGCCCTCTGTATAAATATGGAAATGTTTGCATAGGCATCTGGGTAAACATGGAAATATCTGCACCGCTATCTGTATAAACATGGAAATACCTACACCGCTGTCTCTATAAACATGGAAATATGTACACCGCTATGTGTATAAACATGGAAATATCTCCACTGCTGTCTGTATAAACATGGAAATATCTACACCGCAAACTCTATAAACATGGAAATATCTACACCGCCATCTGTATAAACATGGAAATGTCTACACAGCTATCTCTATAAACATGGAAATACCTACACCGCCATCTGTATAAACATGGAAATACCTACAAAGTCATCTGTATAAACATGGAAATATCTACACAGGCATCTGTATAAACATGGAAATATCTACACAGCCATCTGTATATACATGGAAATATCTACACCGCTATCTGTATAAACATGGAAATATCTACACCGCCTTCTACATAACCATGGAAATATCTGCGCCGCCTTCTGTATAAACATGGAAATATCTACACCGCGATCTCTTTAAACATGGAAATATCTACACTGCTATCTGTATAAACATGGAAATATCTACACAGCTATCTCTATAAACATTTAAATACCTACACCGCCATCTGTATAAACATGGAAATACCTACAAAGTCATCTATATAAACATGGAAATATCTACACAGACATCTGTATAAACATGGAAATATCTACACAGCCATCTGTATATACATGGAAATATCTGCACCGCTATCTGTATAAACATGGAAATACCTACACCGCTGTCTCTATAAACATGGAAATATGTACACCGCTATGTGTATAAACATGGAAATATCTCCACTGCTGTCTGTATAAACATGGAAATATCTACACAGCTATCTCTATAAACATGGAAATACCTACACCGCCATCTGTATAAACATGGAAATACCTACAAAGTCATCTGTATAAACATGGAAATATCTACACAGCCATCTGTATAAACATGGAAATATCTACACCGCCATCTGTATATACATGGAAATATCTACACCGCTATCTGTATAAACATGGAAATATCTACAGAGACCTCTGTATAAATATGGAAATATCTGCATAGGCATGTGTATAAACATGGAAATATCTGCACCGCTATCTGTATAAACATGGAAATACCTACACCGCTGTCTCTATAAACATGGAAATATGTACACCGCTATGTGTATAAACCCGGAAATATCTCCACTGCTGTCTGTATAAACATGGAAATATCTACACTGCGATCTGTATAAACGTGGAAATATCTATACCGCTATCTGTATAAACATGGAAATATCTACACAGCTATCTCTATAAACATGGAAATACCTACACCGCCATCTGTATAAACTTGGAAATACCTACAAAGTCATCTGTATAAACATGGAAATATCTACAAAGCCATCTGTATTAACATGGAAATATCTACACAGCCATCTGTATATACATGGAAATATCTACACCGCTATCTGTATAAACATGGAAATATCTACACCGCCTTCTACATATCCATGGAAATATCTGCGCCGCCTTCTGTATAAACATGGAAATATCAACACGGTCATCTGTGTATAGATGGAAATATCAACACCGCCATCTGTACAAACATGGAAATATCTGCACCGCTATCTGTATAAACATGGAAATATCTACACCGCGGTCTGAATAAACATGGAAATAGCTAAACCGCTATCTGTATAAACATGGAAATATCTACACTGCTATCTCTATAAACCTGGAAATATCTACACCGTGATCTGTAGAAACATGGAAATATTTACACTGCTATCTGTATAAACATGGAAATATCTACACCGTTATCTGTATAAATATGGAAATATCTACACCGCTATCTCTATAAACATGGAAATATCTACACCGCCATCTGTATAAACATGGAAATATCTACACTTCTATCTCTATAAACATGGAAATATCTACAATGCCATCTGTAAAAACATGGAAATACCTATAGAGTCATCTGTATAAACATGGAAATATCTACACAGCCATCTGTATAAACATGGAAATATCTACACAGCGCTCTGTATACATATGGAAATAACTGCATAGGCATCTGTATAAACATGGAAATATCTGCACCGCTATCTGTATAAACATGGAAATACCTACACCGCTGTCTCTATAAACATGGAAATATGTACACCGCTATGTGTATAAACATGGAAATATCTCCACTGCTGTCTGTATAAACATGGAAATATCTACACCGCGATCTCTATAAACATGGAAATATCTACACCGCTATCTGTATAAAAATGGAAATATCTACACAGCTATCTCTATAAACATGGAAATACATACACCGCCATCTGTATAAACATGGAAATACCTACAAAGTCATCTGTATAAACATGGAAATATCTACACAGCCATCTGTATAAACATGGAAATATCTACACAGCCATCTGTATATACATGGAAATATCTACACCGCTATCTGTATAAACATGGAAATATCTACACCGCCTTCTACGTATCCATGGAAATATCTGCGCCGCCTTCTGTATAAACATGGAAATATATACACAGTCATCTGTGTATAGATGGAAATATCAACACCGCCATCTGTACAAACATGGAAATATCTGCACCGCCGTCTGTATAAACATGGAAATATCTACACCGCGGTCTGTATAAACATGGAAATAGCTAAACCGCTATCTGTATAAACATGGAAATATCTACACTGCTGTCTCTATAAACCTGGAAATATCTACACCGTGATCTGTAAAAACATGGAAATATTTACACTGCTATCTGCATAAACATGGAAATATCTACACCGTTATCTGTATAAATTTGGAAATATCTACACCGCTATCTCTATAACCATGGAAATATCTACACCGCCATCTGTATAAACATGGAAATATCTACACTGCTATCTCTATAAACATGGAAATATCTACAATGCCATCTGTAAAAACATGCAAATACCTATACAGTCATCTGTATAAACATGGAAATATCTACACCACCATCTGTATAAACATGGAAATATCTACAATGTCATCTGTATACACATGGAAATACCTACACGGCAATCTGTGTATAGATGGAAACATCAACACCGCCATGTGTACAAACATGGAAATATCTACTCTGCTATCTCTATATACATGGAGATATCTACACTGCGGTCTGTATAAACATGGAAATTTCTACACCGGTATCTGTATAAACATGGAAATATCTACACCACGATCTGTATAAACATGGAAATATTAACACCACTATGTGTATAAACATGGAAATATCTACACCGCTATCTCTATAAACATGGAAATATCTACAAAGCCATCTGTATAAACATGGAAATACCTACACAGTCATGTGTAGGAACATGGAAAAATCTACACTGCCATCTGTATAAACATGGAAATATCTACAGAGACCTCTGTATAAATATGGAAATATCTGCATAGGCATCTGTATAAACATGGAAATATCTGCACCGCTATCTGTATAAACATGGAAATACCTACACCGCTGTCTCTATAAACATGGAAATATGTACACTGCTATGTGTATAAACCCGGAAATATCTCCACTGCTGTCTGTATAAACATGGAAATATCTACACTGCGATCTGTATAAACATGGAAATATCTACACCGCTATCTGTATAAACATGGAAATATCTACACAGCTATCTCTATAAACATGGAAATACCTACACCGCCATCTGTATAAACATGGAAATACCTACAAAGTCATCTGTATAAACATGGAAATATCTACAAAGCCATCTGTATTAACATGGAAATATCTACACAGCCATCTGTATATACATGGAAATATCTACACCGCTATCTGTATAAACATGGAAATATCTACAGGGTCATCTGTGTAAACATGGAAATATCAACACCGCCATCTGTAGAAACATGGAAATATCTGCACCGCTGTCTGTATAAACATGGAAATATCTACTCCACGGTCTGTATAAACACGGAAATAGCTAAACCGCTATCTGTATAAACATGGAAATATCTACACTGCTATCTCTCTAAACCTGGAAATATCTACACCGTGATCTGTATAAACATGGAAATATTTACACTGCTATCTGTGTACACATGGAAATATCTACACCGTTATCTGTATAAATATGGAAATATCTACACCGCTATCTCTATAAACATGGAAATATCTACACCGCCGTCTGTATAAACATGGAAATATCTACACTGCTATCTCTATGAACATGGAAATATCTACAATGCCATCTGTAAAAACATGCAAATACCTATACAGTCATCTGTATAAACACGGAAATATCTACACCACCATCTGTATAAACATGGAAATATCTACAATGCCATCTGTATACACATGGAAATACCTACACGGCAATCTGTGTATTGATGGAAACACCAACACCGCCATCTGTACAAACGTGGAAATATCTACACCGCTATCTGTATAACCATGGAGATATCTACACTGCGGTCTGTATAAACATGGAAATTTCTACACCGGTATCTGTATAAACATGGAAATATCTACACCACGATCTGTATAAACATGGAAATATTTACACCACTATCTGTATAAACATGGAAATATCTACACCGCTATCTCTATAAACATGGAAATATCTACAAAGCCATCTGTATAAACATGGAAATACCTACACAGTCATGTGTAGGAACATTCAAAAATCTACACTGCCATCTGTATAAACCTGGAAATATCTACAGAGCCCTCTGTATAAATATGGAAATATCTGCATAGGCATCTGTATAAACATGGAAATGTCTGCACCGCTATCTGTATAAACATGGAAATACCTACACCGCTGTCTCTATAAACATGCAAATATGTACACCGCTATGTGTATAAACATGGAAATATCTCCACTGCTGTCTGTATAAACATGGAAATATCTACACCGCGATCTCTTTAAACATGGAAATATGTACACTGCTATCTGTATAAACATGGAAATATCTACACAGCTATCTTTATAAACATGGAAATACCTACACCGCCATCTGTATAAACATGGAAATACCTACAAAGTCATCTGTATAAACATGGAAATATCTACACAGCCATCTGTATAAACATGGAAATATCTACACAGCCATCTGTATATACACGGAAATATCTACACCGCTATCTGTATGAACATGGAAATATCGACACCGCCTTCTACATATCCATGGAAATATCGGCGCCGCCTTCTGTATAAACATGGAAATATCTACACGGTCATCTGTGTAAAGATGGAAATATCAACACCGCCATCTGTACAAACATGGAAATATCTGCACCGCTGTCTGTATAAACATGGAAATATCTACACCGCGGTCTGTAGAAACATGGAAATAGCTAAACCGCTATCTGTATAAACATGGAAATATCTACACTGCTATCTCTATAAACCTGGAAATATCTACACCGTGATCTGTATAAACATGGAAATATGTACACTGCTATCTGTATAAACATGGAAATATCTACACCGTTATCTATATAAATATGGAAATATCTACACCGCTATCTCTATAAACATGGAAATATCTACACCGCCATCTGTATAAACATGGAAATATCTACACTGCCATCTCTATAAACATGGAAATATCTACAATGCCATCTGTAAAAACATGGAAATACCTATACAGTCATCTGTATAAACATGGAAATATCTACACCACCATCTGTATAAACATGGAAATATCTACAATGTCATCTGTATACACATGGAAATACCTAGACGGCAATCTGTGTATTGATGGAAACACCAACACCGCCATCTGTACAAACATGGAAATATCTACACCGCTATCTGTATAAACATGGAGATATCTACACTGAGGTCTGTATAAACATGGAAACTTCTACACCGGTATCTGTATAAACATGGAAATATCTACACCACGATCTGTATAAACATGGAAATATTTACACCGCTATCTCTATAAACATGGAAATATCTACACTGCTATCTCTATAAACATGGAAACATCTACAATGCCATCTGTAATAACATGGAAATACCTACACAGTCATCTGTATAAACATGGAAAAATCTACACCACCATCTGTATAAACATGGAAATATCTACAATGTCATCTATATACACATGGAAATACCAACACGGCAATCTGTGTATAGATGGAAACATCAACACCGCCATCTGTACAAACATGGAAATATCTACACCGCTATCTGTATAAACATGGAAATATCTACACTGCGGTCTGTATAAACATGGAAATTTCTACACCGGTATCTGTATAAACATGGAAATATCTACACCACGATCTGTATAGACATGGAAATATTTACACCGCTATGTGTATAAACATGGAAATATCTACACCGCTATCTCTATAAACATGGAAATATCTACAAAGCCATCTGTATAAACATGGAAATACCTACACAGTCATGTGTAGGAACATGGAAAAATCTACACTGCCATCTGTATAAACATGGAAATATCTACAGAGACCTCTGTATAAATATGGAAATATCTGCATAGGCATCTGTATAAACATGGAAATATCTGCACCGCTATCTGTATAAACATGGAAATACCTACACCGCTGTCTCTATAAACATGGAAATATGTACACTGCTATGTGTATAAACCCGGAAATATCTCCACTGCTGTCTGTATAAACATGGAAATATCTACACTGCGATCTGTATAAACATGGAAATATCTACACCGCTATCTGTATAAACATGGAAATATCTACACAGCTATCTCTATAAACATGGAAATACCTACACCGCCATCTGTATAAACATGGAAATACCTACAAAGTCATCTGTATAAACATGGAAATATCTACAAAGCCATCTGTATTAACATGGAAATATCTACACAGCCATCTGTATATACATGGAAATATCTACACCGCTATCTGTATAAACATGGAAATATCTACAGGGTCATCTGTGTAAACATGGAAATATCAACACCGCCATCTGTACAAACATGGAAATATCTGCACCGCTGTCTGTATAAACATGGAAATATCTACACCACGGTCTGTATAAACACGGAAATAGCTAAACCGCTATCTGTATAAACATGGAAATATCTACACTGCTATCTCTCTAAACCTGGAAATATCTACACCGTGATCTGTATAAACATGGAAATATTTACACTGCTATCTGTGTACACATGGAAATATCTACACCGTTATCTGTATAAATATGGAAATATCTACACCGCTATCTCTATAAACATGGAAATATCTACACCGCCGTCTGTATAAAAATGGAAATATCTACACTGCTATCTCTATAAACATGGAAATATCTACAATGCCATCTGTAAAAACATGCAAATACCTATACAGTCATCTGTATAAACACGGAAATATCTACACCACCATCTGTATAAACATGGAAATATCTACAATGCCATCTGTATACACATGGAAATACCTACACGGCAATCTGTGTATTGATGGAAACACGAACACCGCCATCTGTACAAACATGGAAATATCTACACCGCTATCTGTATAAACATGGAGATATCTACACTGCGGTCTGTATAAACATGGAAATTTCTACACCGGTATCTGTATAAACATGGAAATATCTACACCACGATCTGTATAAACATGGAAATATTTACACCGCTATCTGTATAAACATGGAAATATCTACACCGCTATCTCTATAAACATGGAAATATCTACAAAGCCGTCTGTATAAACATGGAAATACCTACACAGTCATGGGTAGGAACATTCAAAAATCTACACTGCCATCTGTATAAACCTGGAAATATCTACAGAGCCCTCTGTATAAATATGGAAATATCTGCATAGGCCTCTGTATAAACATGGAAATATCTGCACCGCTATCTGTATAAACATGGAAATACCTACACCGCTGTCTCTATAAACATGGAAATATGTACACCGCTACGTGTATAAACATGGAAATATCTCCACTGCTGTCTGTATAAACATGGAAATATCTACACAGCTATCTCTATAAACATGGAAATACCTACACCGCCATCTGTATAAACATGGAAATACCTACAAAGTCATCTGTATAAACATGGAAATATCTACACAGCCATCTGTATAAACATGGAAATATCTACACAGCCATCTGTATATACACGGAAATATCTACACCGCTATCTGTATGAACATGGAAATATCGACACCGCCTTCTACATATCCATGGAAATATCGGCGCCGCCTTCAGTATAAACATGGAAATATCTACACGGTCATCTGTGTAAAGATGGAAATATCAACACCGCCATCTGTACAAACATGGAAATATCTGCACCGCTGTCTGTATAAACATGGAAATATCTACACCGCGGTCTGTATAAACATGGAAATAGCTAAACCGCTATCTGTATAAACATGGAAATATCTACACTGCTATCTCTATAAACCTGGAAATATCTACACCGTGATCTGTATAAACATGGAAATATTTACACTGCTATCTGTATAAACATGGAAATATCTACACCGTTATCTGTATAAATATGGAAATATCTACACCGCTATCTCTATAAACATGGAAATATCTACACCGCCATCTGTATAAACATGGAAATATCTACACTGCTATCTCTATAAACATGGAAATATCTACAATGCCATCTTTAAAAACATGGAAATACCAATACACTCATCTGTATAAACATGGAAATATCTACACCACCATCTGTATAAACATGGAAATATCTACAATGTCATCTGTATACACATGGAAATACCTACACGGCAATCTGTGTATTGATGGAAACACCAACACCGCCATCTGAACAAACATGGAAATATCTACACCGCTATCTGTATAAACATGGAGATATCTACACTGAGGTCTGTATAAACATGGAAACTTCTACACCGGTATCTGTATAAACATGGAAATATCTACACCACGATCTGTATAAACATGGAAATATTTACACCGCTATCTGTATAAACATGGAAATATCTACACTGCTATCTCTATAAACATGGAAATATCTACAAAGCCATCTGTATAAACATGGAAATTCCTACACAGTCATGTGTAGGAACATGGAAAAATCTACACTGCCATCTGTATAAACATGGAAATATCTACAGAGCCCTCTGTATAAATATGGAAATATCTGCATAGGCATCTGTATAAGCATGGAAATATCTGCACCGCTATCTGTATAAACATGGAAATACCTACACCGCTGTCTCTATAAACATGGAAATATGTACACCGCTATGTGTATAAACATGGAAATATCTCCACTGCTGTCTGTATAAACATGGAAATATCTACAGCGCGATCTCTATAAACATGGAAATAAATACACCGCTATCTGTATAAACATGGAAATATCTACACAGCTATCTCTATAAACATGGAAATACCTACACCGCCATCTGTATAAACATGGGAATACCTACAAAGTCATCTCTATAAACATGGAAATATCTACACAGCCATCTGTATAAACATGGAAATATCTACACAGCCATCTGTATATACATGGAAATATCTACACCGCTATGTGTATAAACATGGAAATATCTACACCGCAGTCTGTATAAACATGGAAATAGCTAAACCGCTATCTGTATAAACATGGAAATATCTACACTGCTATCTCTATAAACCTGGAAATATCTACACCGTGATCTGTATAAACATGGAAGTATTTACACTGCTATGTGTATAAACATGGAAATATCTACACCGTTATCTGTATAAATATGGAAATATCTACACCGCTATCTCTATAAACATGGTAATATCTGCACCGCCATCTGTATAAACGTGGAAATACCTACACAGTCATGTGTAGGAACATGGAAAAATCTACACTGCCATCTGTATAAACATGGAAATATCTACAGAGCGCTCTGTATACATATGAAAATATCTGCATAGGCATCTGTTTAAACATGGAAATATCTGCACCGCTATCTGTATAAACATGGAAATACCTACACCGCTGTCTCTATAAACATGGAAATATGTACACCGCTATGTGTATAAACATGGAAATATCTCCACTGCTCTCTGTATAAAGAAGGAAATATCTACACCGCGATCTCTATAAACATGGAAATATCTACACCGCTATCTGTATAAAAATGGAAATATCTACACAGCTATCTCTATAAACATGGAAATTCCTACACCGCCATCTCTATAAACATGGAAATACCTACAAAGTCATCTGTATAAGCATGGAAATATCTACACAGCCATCTTTATAAACATGGAAATATCTACACAGCCATCTGTATATACATGGAAATATCTACACCGCTATCTGTATAAACATGGAAATATCTCCACTGCTGTCTGGATAAACATGGAAATATCTACACTGCGATCTCTATAAACATGGAAATATCTACACCGCTATCTGTATAAACATGGAAATATCTACACAGCTATCCCTATAACAATGGAAATTTCTACACCACGATCTCTATAAACATGGTAATATCTACACCGCTATCTGTATAAACATGGAAATATCTACACAGCCATCTGTATATACATGGAAATATCTACACCGCTATCTGTATAAACATGGAAATATCTACACCGCCTTCTACATATCCATGGAAATATCTGCGCTGCCTTCTGTATAAACATGGAAATATCTACACGGTCATCTGTGTAAAGATGGAAATATCAACACCGCCATCTGTACAAACATGGAAATATCTGCACCGCTATCTGTATAAACATGGAAATATCTACACCGCGGTCTGTATAAACATGGAAATAGCTAAACCGTTATCTGTATTAACATGGAAATTTCTACACTGCTATCTCTATAAACCTGGAAATATCTACACCGTGATCTGTATAAACATGGAAATATTTACACTGCTATCTGTATAAACATGGAAATATCTACACCGTTATCTGTATAAATATGGAAATATCTACACCGCTATCTCTATAAACATGGAAATATCTACACCGTTATCTGTATAAACATGGAAATATCTACACTGCTATCTCTATAAACATGGAAATATCTACAATGCCATCTGTAAAAACATGGAAATACCTACACAGTCATCTGTATAAACATGGAAATATCTACACCACCATCTGTATAAACATGGAATTATCTGCAATGCCATCTGTATACACATGGAAATACCTACACGGCAATCTGTGTATAGATGGAAACACCAACACCGCCATCTGTACAAACATGGAAATATCTACACCGCTATCTGTATCAACATGGAGAAATCTACATTGCGGTCTCTATAAACATGGAAATTTCTACACCGGTATCTGTATAAACATGGAAATATCTACACCACGATCTGTATAAACATGGAAATATTTACACCGCTATCTGTATAAACATGGAAATATCTACACCGCTATCTCTATTAACATGGAAATATCTACAAAGCCATCTGTATAAACATGGAAATACCTACACAGTCATGTGTAGGAACATGGAAAAATCTACACTGCCATCTGTATAAAAATGGAAATATCCACAGAGCCCTCTGTATAAATATGGAAATATCTGCATAGGCATCTGTATAAACAAGGAAATATCTGCACCGCTATCTGTATAAACATGGAAATAGCTACACCGCTGTCTCTATAAACATGGAAATATGTACACCGCTATGTGTATAAACATGGAAATATCTCCACTGCTGTCTGTATAAACATGGAAATATCTACACCGCGATCTGTATAAACATGGAAATATCTACACCGCTATCTGTATAAACATGGAAATATCTACACAGCTATCTCTATAAACATGGAAATACCTACACCGCCATCTGTATAAACATGGAAATACCTACAAAGTCATCTGTATAAACATGGAAATATCTACACAGCCATCTGTATAAACATGGAAATATCTACACAGCCATCTGTATATACATGGAAATATCTACACCGCTATCTGTGTATACATGGAAATATCTACACCGCCTTCTACATATACATGGAAATATCTGCGCCGCCTTCTGTATAAACATGGAAATATCTACATGGTCATCTGTGTAAAGATGGAAATATCAACACCGCCATCTGTAAAATACATGGAAATATCTGCACCGCTATCTGTATAAACATGGAAATATCTACACCGTGGTCTGTATAAACATGGAAATAGCTAAACCGCTATCTGTATAAACATGGAAATATCTACACTGCTATCTCTATAAACCTGGAAATATCTACACCGTGATCTGTATAAACATGGAAATATTTACACTGCTATCTGTATAAACATGGAAATATCTACACCGTTATCTGTATAAATATGGAAATATCTACACCGCTATCTCTATAAACATGGAAATATCTACACCGCCATCTGTATAAACATGGAAATATCTACACTGCTATCTCTATAAACATGGAAATATCTACAATGCCATCTGTAAAAACATGCAAATACCTATACTGTCATCTGTATAAACATGGAAATATCTACACCACCATCTGTATAAACATGGAAATATCTACAATGCCATCTGTATACACATGGAAATACCTACACGGCAATCTGTGTATAGATGGAAACAGCAACACCGCCATCTGTACAGACATAGAATTATCTACACCGATATCTGTATAAACATGGAAATATCTACACTGCGGTCTGTATAAACATGGAAATCTCTACACCGTTATCTGTAAAAACATGGAAATACCTATACAATCATCAGTATAAACATGGAAATATCTACACCACCATCTGTATAAACATGGAAATATCTACAATGCCATCTGTATACACATGGAAATTCCTACACGGCAATCTGTGTTTAGATGGAAACACCAACACCGCCATCTGTACAAACATGGAAATATCTACCCCGCTATCTGTATAAACTTGAAGATATCTACACTGCGTTCTGTATAAACATGGAAATTTCTACACCGGTATCTGTATAAACATGGAAATATCTACACCACGATCTGTATAAAAATGGAAATATTTACACCGCTATCTGTATAAACATGGAAATATCTACACAGCTATCTCTATAAACATGGAAATATCTACAAAGCCATCTGTATAAACATGGAAATACCCACACAGTCATGTGTAGGAACATGGAAAAATCTACACTGCCATCTGTATAAACTTGGAAATATCTACAGAGCGCTCTGTATACATATGAAAATATCTGCATAGGCATCTGTTTAAACATGGAAATATCTGCACCGCTATCTGTATAAACATGGAAATACCTACACCGCTGTCTCTATAAACATGGAAATATGTACACCGCTATGTGTATAAACATGGAAATATTTCCACTGCTGTCTGTATTAAGAAGGAAATATCTACACCGCGATCTCTATAAACATGGAAATATCTACACCGCTATCTGTATAAAAATGGAAATATCTACACAGCTATCTCTATAAACATGGAAATTCCTACACCGCCATCTGTATAAACATGGAAATACCTACAAAGTCATCTGTATAAACATGGAAATATCTACACAGCCATCTGTATAAACATGGAAATATCTACACAGCCATCTGTATATACATGGAAATATCTACACCGCTATCTGTATAAACATGGAAATATCTACACCGCCTTCTACATATACATGGAAATATCTGCGCCGCCTTCTGTATAAACATGGAAATATCTACACAGTCATCTGTGTATAGATGGAAATATCAACACCGCCATCTGTACAAACATGGAAATATCTGCACCGCTATCTGTATAATCATGGAAATATCTACACCGCGGTCTGTATAAACATGGAAATAGCTAAACCGCTATCTGTATAAACATGGAAATATCTACACTGCTCTCTCTATAAACATGGAAACATCTACAATGCCATCTGTAAAAACATGGAAATACCTATACAGTCATCTGTATAAACATGGAAATATCTACACCACCATCTGTATAAACATGGAAATATCTACAATGTCATCTATATACACATGGAAATACCTACATGGCAATCTGTGTATAGATGGAAACATCAACACCGCCATCTGTACAAACATGGAAATATCTACACCGCTATCTGTATAAACATGGAAATATCCACACTGCGGTCTGTATAAACATGGAAATTTCTACACCGGTATCTGTATAAACATGGAAATATCTACACCACGATCTGTATAAACATGGAAATATTTACACCGCTATCTCTATAAACATGGAAATATCTACACCGCTATCTCTATAAACATGGAAATATCTACAAAGCCATCTGTATAAACATGGAAATACGTACACAGTCAATGGTAGGACCATGGAAAAATCTACACTGCCATCTGTATAAACATGGAAATATCTACAGAGCCCTCTGTATAAATATGGAAATATCTGCATAGGCATCTGTATAAACATGGAAATATCTGCACCGCTATCGGTATAAACATGGAAATACGTACACCGCTGTCTTTATAAACATGGAAATATGTACAACGCTATGTGTATAAACATGCAAATATCTCCACTGCTGTCTGTATAAACATGGAAATATCTACACCGTGATCTGTATAAACATGGAAATATCTACACCGCTATCAGTATAAACATGGAAATATCTACACAGCTATCTCTATAAACATGGAAATACCTACACCGCCATCTGTATAAACATGGAAATACCTACAAAGTCATCTGTATTAACATGGAAATATCTACAGAGCCATCTGTATAAACATGGAAATATCTACACAGCCATCTGTATATACATGGAAATATCTACCCCGCTATCTGTATAAATATGGAAATATCTACACGGCCTTCTACATATCCATGGAAATATCTGCGCCGCCTTCTGTATAAACCTGGAAATATCTACACGGTCATCTGTGTATAGATGGAAATATCAACAACGCCATCTGTAGAAACATGGAAATATCTGCACCGCTATCTGTATAAACATGGAAATATCTACACCGCGGTCTGTATAAACATGGAAATAGCTAAACCGCTATCTGTATAAACATGGAAATATCTACACTGCTATCTCTATAAACCTGGAAACATCTACACCGTGATCTGTATAAACATGGAAATATCTACACCTTTATCTGTATAAATATGGAAATATCTACACCGCTATCTCTATAAACATGGAAATATCTGCACCGCCATCTGTATAAACGTGGAAATATCTATACTGCTATCTCTATAAACATGGAAATATCTACAATGCCATCTGTAAAAACATGGAAATACCTATACAGTCATGTGTATAAACATGGAAATATCTACACCACCATCTGTATAAACATGGAAATATCTACAATGCCATCTGTATACACATGGAAATACCTACACGGCAATCTGTGTATAGACGGAAACACCAACACCGCCTTCTGTACAAACATGGAAATATCTACACTGCTATCTGTATAAACATGGAGATATCTAAACTGTGGTCTGTATAAACATGGAAATTTTTACACCGGTATCTGTATAAACATGGAAATATCTACACCACTATCTCTATAAACATGGAAATATCTACAAAGCCATCTGTATAAACATGGAAATACCTACACAGTCATGTGTAGGAACATGGAAAAATCTACACTGCCATCTGTATAAACATGGAAATATCTACAGAGACCTCTGTATAAATATGGAAATATCTGCATAGGCATCTGTATAAACATGGAAATATCTGCACCGCTATCTCTATAAACATGGAAATACCTACACCGCTGTCTCTATAAACATGGAAATATGTACACCGCTATGTGTATGAACCCGGAAATATCTCCACTGCTGTCTGTATAAACATGGAAATAACTACACCGCTACCTGTATAAACATGGAAATATATACACAGCTATCTCTATAAACATGGAAATACCTATACAGTCATCTGTATAAACATGGAAATATCTACACCACCATCTGTATAAACATGGAAATATCTACAATGCCATCTGTATACACATGGAAATACCTACACGGCAATCTGTGTATGGATGGAAACACCAACACCGCCATCTGTACAAACATGGAAATATCTACACCGCTATCTGTATAAACATGGAGATATCTACACTACGGTCTGTATAAACATGGAAACTTCTACACCGGGATCTGTATAAACATGGAAATATCTACACCATGATCTGTATAAACATGGAAATATTTACACCGCTATCTGTATAAACATGGAAATATCTACACCGCTATCTCTATAAACATGGAAATATCTACAAAGCCATCTGTATAAACATGGAAATACCTACACAGTCATGTGTAGGAACATGGAAAAATCTACACTGCCATCTGTATAAACATGGAAATATCTACAGAGCCCTCTGTATAAATATGGAAATATCTGCATAGGCATCTGTATAAACATGGATATATCTGCACCGCTATCTGTCTAAACATGGAAATACCTACACCGCTATCTCTATAAATATGGAAATATGTACACCGCTATGTGTATAAACATGGAAATATCTCCACTGCTGTCTGTATAAACATGGAAATATCTACACCGCGATCTCTATAAACATGGAAATATCTACACCGCTATCTGTATAAACATGGAAATATCTACACCGCTATCTGTATAAACATGGAAATACCTACACCGCTATCTCTTTAAACATGGAAATACCTACACCGCCATCTGTATAAACATGGAAATACCTACAAAGTCATCTGTATAAACATGGAAATATCTACACAGCCATCTGTATATACATGGAAATATCTACACCGTTATCTCTATAAACATGGAAATATCTACACCGCCTTCTACATATCCATGGAAATATCTGCACCGCCTTCCATATAAACATGGAAATATCTACACGGTCATCTGTGTAAAGATGGAAATATCAACACCGCCATCTGTACAAACATGGAAATATCTGCACCGCTATCTTTATAGACATGGAAATATCTACACCGCGGTATGTATAAACATGGAAATAGCTAAACCGCTATCTGTATAAACATGGAAATATCTACACTGCTATCTCTATAAACCTGGAAATATCTACACCGTGATCTGTAGAAACATGGAAATATTTACACTGCTATCTGTATAAACATGGAAATATCTACACCGTTATCTGTATAAATATGGAAATATCTACACCGCTATCTCTATAAACATGGAAATATCTACACCGCCGTCTGAACAAACATGGAAATATCTACACTGCCATCTCTATAAACATGGAAATATCTGCAATGCCATCTGTAAAAACATGGAAATACCTATACAGTCATCTGTATAAACATGGAAATATCTACACCACCATCTGTATAAACATGGAAATATCTACAATGCCATCTGTATACACATGGAAATATCTACACGGCAATCTGTGTATAGATGGAAACACCAACACCGCCATCTGTACAAACATGGAAATATCTACACCGCTATCTGTATAAACATGGAGATATCTACACTGCGGTCTGTATAAACATGGAAGTTTTTACACCGGTATCTGTATAAACATGGAAATATCTACACCACGATCTGTAAAAACATGGAAATATTTACACCGCTATCTCTATAAACATGGAAATATCTACACCGCTATCCCTATAAACATGGAAATATCTACAAAGCCATCTGTATAAACATGGAAATACCTACACAGTCATGTGTAGGAACATGGAATAATCTACACTGCCATCTGTATAAACATGGAAATATCTACAGAGCCCTCTGTATAAATATGGAAATATCTGCATAGGCATCTGTGTAAACATGGAAATATCTGCACCGCTATCTGTATAAACATGGAAATACCTACACCGCTGTCTCTATAAACATGGAAATATGTACACCGCTATGTGTATAAACATGGAAATATCTCCACTGCTGTCTGTATAAACATGGAAATATCTACACCGCGATCTGTATAAACATGGAAATATCTACACCGCTATCTGTATAAACATGGAAATATCTACACAGCTATCTCTATAAACATGGAAATACCTACACCGCCATCAGTATAAACATGGAAATACCTACAAAGTCATCTGTATAAACATGGAAATATCTACACATCCATCTCTATAAACATGGAAATATCTACACAGCCATCTGTATATACATGGAAATATCTACACCGCTATCTGTATAAACATGGAAATATCTACACCGCCTTCTACATATACATGGAAATATCTGCACCACCTTCTGTATAAACATGGAAATATCTACATGGTCATCTGTGTAAAGATGGAAATATCAACACCGCCATCTGTAAAAAACATGGAAATAGCTGCACCGCTATCTGTATAAACATGGAAATATGTACACCGTGGTCTGTATAAACATGGAAATAGCTAAACCGCTATCTGTATAAACATGGAAATATCTATACTGCTATCTCTATAAACCTGGAAATATCTACACCGTGATCTGTATAAACATGGAAATATTTACACTGCTATCTGTATAAACATGGAAATATCTACACCGTTATCTGTATAAATATGGAAATATCTACACCGCTATCTCTATAAACATGGAAATATCTACACCGCCATCTGTATAAACATGGAAATATCTACACTGCTATCTCTATAAACATGGAAATATCTACAATGCCATCTGTAAAAACATGCAAATACCTATACAGTCATCTGTATAAACATGGAAATATCTACACCACCATCTGTATAAACATGGAAATATCTACAATGCCATCTGTATACACATGGAAATACCTACACGGCAATCTGTGTATAGATGGAAACAGCAACACCGCCATCTGTACAGACATAGAATTATCTACACCGATATCTGTATAAACATGGAAATATCTACACTGCGGTCTGTATAAACATGGAAATCTCTACACCGTTATCTGTATAAACATGGAAATATCTACACCACGATCTGTATAAACATGGAAATATTTACACCGCTATCTGTATAAACATGGAAATACCTACACCGCTGTCTCTATAAACATGGAAATATCTACAAAGCCATCTGTATAAACATGGAAATACCTAAAGAGTCATGTGTAGGAACATGGAAAAATCTACACTGCCATCTGTATAAACATGGAAATATCTACAGAACCCTCTGTATAAATATGGAAATATCTGCATAGGCATCTGTATAAACATGGAAATATCTGCACCGCTATCTGTATAAACATGGAAATACCTACACCGCTGTCTCTATAAACATGGAAATATGTACACCGCTATGTGTATAAACATGGAAATATCTCCACTGCTGTCTGTATAAACATGGAAATATCTACACCGCAATCTGTATAAACATGGAAATATCTACACCGCTATCTGTATAAACATGGAAATATCTACACAGCTATCTCTATAAACATGGAAATACCTACACCGCCATCTGTATAAACATGGAAATACCTACAAAGTCATCTGTATAAACATGGAAATATCTACACAGCCATCTGTATAAACATGGAAATATCTACACAGCCATCTGTATATACATGGAAATATCTACACCGCTATCTGTATAAACATGGAAATATCTACACCGCCTTCTACATATACATGGAAATATCTGCGCCGCCTTCTGTATAAACATGGAAATATCTACACGGTCATCTGTGTAAAGATGGAAATATCAACACCGCCATCTGTACAAACATGGAAATATCTGCACCGCTATCTGTATAAACATGGAAATATCTACACCGCGGTCTGTAGAAACATGGAAATAGCTAAACCGCTATCTGTATAAACATGGAAATATCTACACTGCTATCTCTATAAACCTGGAAATATCTACACCGTGATCTGTATAAACATGGAAATATTTACACTGCTATCTGTATAAACATGGAAATATCTACACCGTTATCTGTATAAATATGGAAATATCTACACCGCTATCTCTATAAACATGGAAATATCTGCACCGCCATCTGTATAAACGTGGAAATATCTACACTGCTATCTCTATAAATATGGAAATATCTACAATGCCATCTGTAAAAACATGGAAATACCTATACAGTCATCTGTATAAACATGGAAATATCTACACCACCATCTGTATAAACATGGAAATATCTACAATGCCATCTGTATACACATGGAAATACCTACACGGCAATCTGTGTATAGATGGAAACACCAACACCGCCATCTGTACAAACATGGAAATATCTACACCGCTATGTGTATAAACATGGAGATACCTACACTACGGTGTGTATAAACATGGAAATTTTTACACCGGTATCTGTATAAACATGGAAATATCTACACCACGATCTGTATAAACATGGAAATATTTACACCGCTATCTGTATAAACATGGAAATATCTACACCACTATCTCTATAAACATGGAAATATCTACAAAGCCATCTGTATAAACATGGAAATACCTACACAGTCATGTGTAGGAACATGGAAAAATCTACACTGCCATCTGTATAAACATGGAAATATCTACAGAGTCCTCTGTATAAATATGGAAATATCTGCATAGGCATCTGTATAAATATGGAAATATCTGCACCGCTATCTGTATAAACATGGAAATACCTACACCGCTGTCTCTATAAACATGGAAATATGTACACCGCTATGTGTATAAACCCGGAAATATCTCCACTGCTGTCTGTATAAACATGGAAATATCTACACTGCGATCTGTATAAACATGGAAATATCTACACCGCTACCTGTATAAACATGGAAATATATACACAGCTATCTCTATAAAAATGGAAATACCTATACAGTCATCTGTATAAACATGGAAATATCTACACCACCATCTGTATAAACATGGAAATATCTGCAATGCCATCTGTGTACACATGGAAATACCTACACGGCAATCTGTGTATAGATGGTAACACCAACACCGCCATCTGTACAAACATGGAAATATCTACACCGCTATCTGTATAAACATGAAGAAATCTACATTGCGGTCTGTATAAACATGGAAATTTCTACACCGGTATCTGTATAAACATGGAAATATCTACACCACGATCTGTATAAACATGGAAATATTTACACCGCTATCTGTATAAACATGGAAATATCTACACCGCTATCTCTATTAACATGGAAATATCTACAAAGCCATCTGTATAAACATGGAAATACCTACACAGTCATGTGTAGGAAAATGGAAAAATCTACACTGCCATCTGTATAAACATGGAAATGTCTACAGAGCCCTCTGTATAAATATGGAAATATCTGCATAGGCATCTGTATCAACATGGAAATATCTGCACCGCTATCTGTATAAACATGGAAATACCTACACCGCTGTCTCTCTAAACATGGAAATATGTACACTGCTATGTGTATAAACATGGAAATATCTCCACTGCTGTCTGTATAAACATGGAAATATCTACACCGCGATCTGTATAAACATGGAAATATCTACACCGCTATCTGTATAAACATGGAAGTATCTACACAGCTATCTCTATAAACATGGAAATACCTACACCGCCATCTGTATAAACATGGAAATACCTACAAAGTCATCTGTATAAACATGGAAATATCTACACAGCCATCTCTATAAACATGGAAATATCTACACAGCCATCTGTATATACATGGCAATATCTACACCGCTATCTGTATAAACATGGAAATATCTACACCGCCTTCTACATATACATGGAAATATCTGCGCCACCTTCTGTATAAACATGGAAATATCTACATGGTCATCTGTGTAAAGATGGAAATATCAACACCGCCATCTGTAAAAAACATGGAAATAGCTGCACCGCTATCTGTATAAACATGGAAATATCTACACCGTGGTCTGTATAAACATGGAAATAGCTAAACCGCTATCTGTATAAACATGGAAATATCTACACTGCTATCTCTATAAACCTGGAAATATCTACACCGTGATCTGTATAAACATGGAAATATTTACACTGCTATCTGTATAAACATGGAAATATCTACACCGTTATCTGTATAAATATGGAAATATCTACACCGCTATCTCTATAAACATGGAAATATCTACACCGCCATCTGTATAAACATGGAAATATCTACACTGCTATCTCTATAAACATGGAAATATCTACAATGCCATCTGTAAAAACATGCAAATACCTATACAGTCATCTGTATAAACATGGAAATATCTACACCACCATCTGTATAAACATGGAAATATCTACAATGCCATCGGTATACACATGGAAATACCTACACGGCAATCTGTGTATAGATGGAAACAGCAACACCGCCATCTGTACAGACATAGAATTATCTACACCGATATCTGTATAAACATGGAAATATCTACACTGCGGTCTGTATAAACATGGAAATCTCTACACCGTTATCTGTATAAACATGGAAATATCTACACCACGATCTGTATAAACATGGAAATATTTACACCGCTATCTGTATAAACATGGAAATACCTACACCGCTGTCTCTATAAACATGGAAATATCTACAAAGCCATCTGTATAAACATGGAAATACCTAAAGAGTCATGTGTAGGAACATGGAAAAATCTACACTGCCATCTGTATAAACATGAAAATATCTACAGAACACTCTGTATAAATATGGAAATATCTGCATAGGCATCTGTATAAACATGGAAATATCTGCACCGCTATCTGTATAAACATGGAAATACCTACACCGCTGTCTCTATAAACATGGAAATATGTACACCGCTATGTGTATAAACATGGAAATATCTCCACTGCTGTCTGTATAAACATGGAAATATCTACACCGCAATCTGTATAAACATGGAAATATCTACACCGCTATCTGTATAAACATGGAAATATCTACACAGCTATCTCTATAAACATGGAAATACCTACACCGCCATCTGTATAAACATGGAAATACCTACAAAGTCATCTGTATAAAATGGAAATATCTACACAGCCATCTGTATAAACATGGAAACTTCTACACCGGTATCTGTATGAACATGGAAATATCTACACCACGATCTGTATAAACATGGAAATATTAACACCGCTATGTGTATAAACATGGAAATATCTACACCGCTATCTCTATAAACATGGAAATATCTACAAAGCCATCTGTATAAACATGGAAATACCTACACAGTCATGTGTAGGAACATGGAAAAATCTACACTGCCATCTGTATAAACATGAAAATATCTACAGAGACCTCTGTATAAATATGGAAATATCTGCATAGGCATCTGTATAAACATGGAAATATCTGCACCGCTATCTGTATAAACATGGAAATACCTACACCGCTGTCTCTATAAACATGGAAATATGTACACCGCTATATGTATAAACCCGGAAATATCTCCACTGCTGTCTGTATAAACATGGAAATACCTACACCGCCATCTGTATAAACATGGAAATACCTACAAAGTCATCTGTATAAACATGGAAATATCTACAAAGCCATCTGTATTAACATGGAAATATCTACACAGCCATCTGTATATACATGGAAATATCTACACCGCTATATGTATAAACATGGAAATATCTACACGGTCATCTGTGTAAAGATGGAAATATCAACACCGCCATCTGTACAAACATGGAAATATCTGCACCGCTGTCTGTATAAACATGGAAATATCTACACCGCGGTCTGTATAAACATGGAAATAGCTAAACCGCTATCTGTATAAACATGGAAATATCTACACTGCTATCTCTATAAACCTGGAAATATCTACACCGTGATCTGTATAAACATGGAAATATTTACACTGCTATCTGTATAAACATGGAAATATCTACACCGTTATCTGTATAAATATGGAAATATCTACACCGCTATCTCTATAAACATGGAAATATCTACACCGCCATCTGTATAAACATGGAAATATCTACACTGCTATCTCTATAAACATGGAAATATCTACAATGCCATCTGTAAAAACATGGAAATACCTATACAGTCATCTGTATAAACATGGAAATATCTACACCACCATCGGTATAAACATGGAAATATCTACAATGCCATCTGTATACACATGGAAATACCTACACGGCAATCTGTGTATAGATGGAAACACCAACACCGCCATCTGTACAAACATGGAAATATCTACACCGCTATCTGTATAAACATGGAGATATCTACACTGAGGTCTGTATAAACATGGAAACTTCTACACCGGTATCTGTATAAACATGGAAATATCTACACCACGATCTGTATAAAAATGGAAATATTAACACCGCTATGTGTATAAACATGGAAATATCTACACCGCTATCTCTATAAACATGGAAATATCTACAAAGCCATCTGTATAAACATGGAAATACCTACACAGTCATGTGTAGGAACATGGAAAAATCTACACTGCCATCTGTATAAACATGGAAATATCTACAGAAACCTCTGTATAAATATGGAAATATCTGCATAGGCATCTGTATAAACATGGAAATATCTGCACCGCTATCTGTATAAACATGGAAATACCTACACCGCTGTCTCTATAAACATGGAAATATGTACACCGCTATATGTATAAACCCGGAATTATCTCCACTGCTGTCTGTATAAACATGGAAATACCTACACCGCCATCTGTATAAACATGGAAATACCTACAAAGTCATCTGTATAAACATGGAAATATCTACAAAGCCATCTGTATTAACATGGAAATATCTACACAGCCATCTGTATATACATGGAAATATCTACACCACTATCTGTATAAACATGGAAATATCTACACGGTCATCTGTGTAAAGATGGAAATATCAACACCGCCATCTGTACAAACATGGAAATATCTGCACCGCGGTCTGTATAAACATGGAAATAGCTAAACCGCTATCTGTATAAACATGGAAATACCTACACTGCTATCTCTATAAACCTGGAAATATCTACACCGTGATCTGTATAAACATGGAAATATTTACACTGCTATCTGTATAAACATGGAAATATCTACACCGTTATCTGTATAAATATGGAAATATCTACACCGCTATCTCTATAAACATGGAAATATCTACACCGCCATCTGTATAAACTTGGAAATATCTACACTGCTATCTCTATAAACATGGAAATATCTACAATGCCATCTGTAAAAACATGGAAATACCTATACAGTCATCTGTATAAACATGGAAATATCTACACCACCATCGGTATAAACATGGAAATATCTACAATGCCATCTGTATACACATGGATATACCTACACGGCAATCTGTGTATAGATGGAAACACCAACACCGCCATCTGTACAAACATGGAAATATCTACACCGCTATCTGTATAAACATGGAGATATCTACACTGAGGTCTGTATAAACATGGAAACTTCTACACCGGTATCTGTATAAACATGGAAATATCTACACCACGATCTGTATAAACATGGAAATATTTACACCGCTATCTGTATAAACATGGAAATAACTACACTGCTATCTCTATAAACATGGAAATATCTACAAAGCCATCTGTATAAACATGGAAATACCTACACAGTCATGTGTAGGAACATGGAACAATCTACACTGCCATCTGTATAAACATGGAAATATCTACAGAGCCCTCTGTATAAATATGGAAATATCTGCATAGGCATCTGGGTAAACATGGAAATATCTGCACCGCTATCTGTATAAACATGGAAATACCTACACCGCTGTCTCTATAAACATGGAAATATGTACACCGCTATGTGTATAAACATGGAAATATCTCCACTGCTGTCTGTATAAACATGGAAATATCTACACAGCTATCTCTATAAACATGGAAATACCTACACCGCCATCTGTATAAACATGGAAATACCTACAAAGTCATCTGTATAAACATGGAAATATCTACACAGCCATCTGTATAAACATGGAAATATCTACACAGCCATCTGTATATACATGGAAATATCTACACCGCTATCTGTATAAACATGGAAATATCTACAGAGACCTCTGTATAAATATGGAAATATCTGTATAGGCATCTGTATAAACATGGAAATATCTGCACCGCTATCTGTATAAACATGGAAATACCTACACCGCTGTCTCTATAAACATGGAAATATGTACACCGCTATGTGTATAAACCCGGAAATATCTCCACTGCTGTCTGTATAAACATGGAAATATCTACACTGCGATCTGTATAAACATGGAAATATCTATACCGCTATCTGTATAAACATGGAAATATCTACACAGCTATCTCTATAAACATGGAAATACCTACACCGCCATCTGTATAAACATGGAAATACCTACAAAGTCATCTGTATAAACATGGAAATATCTACAAAGCCATCTGTATTAACATGGAAATATCTACACAGCCATCTGTATATACATGGAAATATCTACCCCGCTATCTGTATAAACATGGAAATATCTACACCGCCTTCTACATATCCATGGAAATATCTGCGCCGCCTTCTGTATAAACATGGAAATATCAACACGGTCATCTGTGTATAGATGGAAATATCAACACCGCCATCTGTACAAACATGGAAATATCTGCACCGCTATCTGTATAAACATGGAAATATCTACACCGCGGTCTGAATAAACATGGAAATAGCTAAACCGCTATCTGTATAAACATGGAAATATCTACACTGCTATCTCTATAAACCTGGAAATATCTACACCGTGATCTGTAGAAACATGGAAATATTTACACTGCTATCTGTATAAACATGGAAATATCTACACCGTTATCTGTATAAATATGGAAATATCTACACCGCTATCTCTATAAACATGATAATATCTACACCGCCATCTGTATAAACATGGAAATATCTACACTGCTATCTCTATAAACATGGAAATATCTACAATGCCATCTGTAAAAACATGGAAATACCTATAGAGTCATCTGTATAAACATGGAAATATCTACACAGCCATCTGTATAAACATGGAAATATCTACAGAGCGCTCTGTATACATATGGAAATAACTGCATAGGCATCTATATAAACATGGAAATATCTGCACCGCTATCTGTATAAACATGGAAATACCTACACCGCTGTCTCTATAAACATGGAAATATGTACACCGCTATGTGTATAAACATGGAAATATCTGCACCCCTATCTGTATAAACATGGAAATACCTACACCGCTGTCTCTATAAACATGGAAATATGTACACCGCTATGTGTATAAACATGGAAATATCTCCACTGCTGTCTGTATAAACATGGAAATATCTACACCGCGATCTCTATAAACATGGAAATATCTACACCGCTTTCTGTATAAAAATGGAAATATCTACACAGCTATCTCTATAAACATGGAAATACCTTCACCGCCATCTGTATAAACATGGAAATACCTACAAAGTCATCTGTATAAACATGGAAATATCTACACAGCCATCTGTATAAACATGGAAATATCTACACAGCCATCTGTATATACATGGAAATATCTAAACCGCTATCTGTATAAACATGGAAATATCTACACCGCCTTCTACGTATCCATGGAAATATCTGCGCCGCCTTCTGTATAAACATGGAAATATATACACAGTCATCTGTGTATAGATGGAAATATCAACACCGCCATCTGTACAAACATGGAAATATCTGCACCGCTGTCTGTATAAACATGGAAATATCTACACCGCGGTCTGTATAAACATGGAAATAGCTAAACCGCTATCTGTATAAACATGGAAATATCTACACTGCTATCTCTATAAACATGGAAACATCTACAATGCCATCTGTAAACACATGGAAATACCTATACAGTCATCTGTATAAACATGGAAATATCTACACCACCATCTGTATAAACATGGAAATATCTACAATGCCATCTGTATACACATGGAAATACCTACACGGCAATCTGTGTGTTGATCGAAACACCAACACCGCCATCTGTACAAACATGGAAATATCTACACCGCTATCTGTATAAACATAGAGATATCTACACTGCGGTCTGTATAAACATGGAAATTTCTACACCGGTATCTGTATAAACATGGAAATATCTACACCACGATCTGTATAAACATGGAAATATTCACACCGCTATCTGTATAAACATGGAAATATTTACACCGCTATCTCTATAAACATGGAAATATCTACAAAGCCATCTGTATAAACATGGAAATACCTACACAGTCATGTGTAGGAACATTCAAAAATCTACACTGACATCTGTATAAACCTGGAAATATCTACAGAGCCCTCTGTATTAATATGGAAATATCTGCATAGGCATCTGTATAAACATGGAAATATCTGCACCGCTATCTGTATAAACATGGAAATACCTACACCGCTGTCTCTATAAACATGGAAATATGTACACCGCTATGTGTATAAACATGGAAATATCTCCACTGCTGTCTGTATAAACATGGAAATATCTACACCGCGATCTGTATATACATGGAAATATCTACACCGCTATCTGTATAAACATGGAAATATCTACACCGCGATCTGTATATACATGTAAATATCTACACCTCTATCTGTATAAACATGGAAATATCTACACAGCTATCTCTATAAACATGGAAATACCTACACCGCCATCTGCATAAACATGGAAATACCTACAAAGTCATCTGTATAAACATGGAAATATCTACACAGCCATCTGTATAAACATGGAAATATCTACACAGCCATCTGTATATACATGGAAATATCTACACCGCCCTCTGTATAAACATGGAAATATCTACACCGCCTTCTACATATCCATGGAAATATCTGTGCCGCCTTCTGTATAAACATGGAAATATCTACACGGTCATCTGTGTAAAGATGGAAATATCAACACCGCCATCTGTACAAACATGGAAATATCTGCACCGCTATCTGTATAAACATGGAAATATCTACACCGTGGTCTGTATAAACATGGAAATAGCTAAACCGCTATCTGTATAAACATGGAAATATCTACACTGCTATCTCTATAATCCTGGAAATACCTACACCGTGATCTGTATAAACATGGAAATATTTACACCGCTATCTCTATAAACATGGAAATATCTACACCGCCATCTGTATAAACATGGAAATATCTACACTGCTATCTCTATAAACATGGAAATATCTACAATGCCATCTGTAAAAACATGGAAATACCTATACAGTCATCTGTATAAACATGGAAATATCTATAATGCCATCTGTATACACATGGAAATACCTACACGGCAATCTGTGTATTGATGGAAACACCAACACCGCCATCTGTACAAACATGGAAATATCTATACCGCTATCTGTATAAACATGGAGATATCTACACTGCGGTCTGTATAAACATGGAAATTTCTACACCGGTATCTGTATAAACATGGAAATATCTACACCACGATCTGTATAAACAAGGAAATATTTACACCGCTATCTGTATAAACATGGAAATATCTACACCGCTATCTCTATAAACATGGAAATACCTACAAAGCCATCTGTATAAACATGGAAATACCTTCACAGTCATGTGTAGGAACATGGAAAAATCTACACTGCCATCTGTATAAACATGGAAATATCTACAGAGCCCTCTGTTTAAATATGGAAATATCTGCATAGGCATCTGTATAAACATGGAAATATCTGCACCGCTATCTGTATAAACATGGAAATACCTACACCGCTGTCTCTATAAACATGGAAATCTGTACACCGCTATGTGTATAATCATGGAAATATCTCCACTGCTGTCTGTATAAACATGGAAATATCTACACCGCGATCTCTATAAACATGGAAATATCTACACTGCTATCTGTATAAACATGGAAATATCTACACAGCTATCTCTATAAACATGGAAATACCTACACCGCCATCTGTATAAACATGCAAATACCTACAAAGTCATCTATATAAACATGGAAATATCTACACAGACATCTGTATAAACATGGAAATATCTACACAGCCATCTGTGTATACATGGAAATATCTACACCGCTATCTGTATAAACATGGAAATATCTACACTGCTATCTCTATAAACCTGGAAATATCTACACCGTGATCTGTAAAATCATGGAAATATTTACACTGCTATCTGTATAAACATGGAAATATCTACTCCGTTATCTGTATAAATATGGAAATATCTACACCGCTATCTCTATAAACATGGAAATATCTACACCGCCATCTGTATAAACATGGAAATATCTACACTGCTATCTCTATAAACATGGAAATATCTACAATGCCATCTGTAAAAACATGGAAATACCTATACAGTCATCTGCATAAACATGGAAATATCTACACCACCATCTGTATAAACATGGAAATATCTACAATGCCATCTGTATACACATGGAAATACCTACACGGCAATCTGTGTATTGATGGAAACACCAACACCGCCACCTGTACAAACATGGAAATATCTTCACCGCTATCTGTATAAACATGGAGATATCTACACAGCGGTCTGTGTAAACATGGAAATTTCTACACCGGTATCTGTATAAACATGGAAATATCTACACCACAATCTGTATAAACATGGAAATATTTACACCGCTATCTGTATAAACATGGAAATATCTACACCGCTATCTCTATAAACATGGAAATATCTACAAAGCCATCTGTATAAACATGGAAATACCTACACAGTCATGTGTAGGAACATGGAAAAATCTACACTACCATCTGTATAAACATGGAAATATCTACAGAGCCCTCTGTATAAATATGGAAATATCTTCATAGGCATCTGTATAAACATGGAAATATCTGCACCGCTATCTGTATAAACATGGAAATACCTACACCGCTGTCTCTATAAACATGGAAATATGTACACCGCTATGTGTATAAACATGGAAATATCTGCACTGCTGTCTGTATAAACATGGAAATATCTACACCGCGATCTCTATAAACATGGAAATATCTACACCGCTATCTGTATAAACATGGAAATATCTACACAGCTATCTCTATAAACATGGAAATACCTACACCGCCATCTCTATAAACATGGAAATACCTACAAAGTCATCTGTATAAACATGGAAATATCTACAGAGCCATATGTATAAACATGGAAATATCTACACAGCCATCTGTATATACATGGAAATATCTACACCGTTATCTGTATAAACATGGAAATATCTAAACCGCCTTCTACATATACATGGAAATATCTGTGCCGCCTTCTCTATAAACATGGAAATATCTACACGGTCATCTGTGTAAAGATGGAAATATCAACACCGCCATCTGTACAAACCTGGAAATATCTGCACCGCTATCTGTATAAACATGGAAATATCTACACCGTGGTCTGTAAAAACATGGAAATAGCTAAACCGCTATCTGTATAAACATGGAAATATCTACACCGTTATCTGTATAAATATGGAAATATCTACACCGCTATCTCTATAAACATGGAAATATCTACACCGCCATCTGTATAAACATGGAAATATCTACACTGCTATCTCTATAAACATGGAAATATCTACAATGCCATCTGTAAAAACATGGAAATACCTATACAGTCATCTGTATAAACATGGAAATATCTACACCACCATCTGTATAAACATGGAAATATCTACAATGCCATCTGTATACACATGGAAATACCTACACGGCAATCTGTGTATTGATGGAAACACCAACACCGCCATCTGTACAAACATGGAAATATCTACACCACTATCTGTATAAACATGGAGATATCTACACTGCGGTCTGTATAAACATGGAAATTTCTACACCGGTATCTGTATAAACATGGAAATATCTACACCACGATCTGTATAAACATGGAAATATTTACACCGCTATCTATACAAACATGGAAATATCTACACCGCTATCTCTATAACCATGGAAATATCTACAAAGCCATCTGTATAAACATGGAAATACCTACACAGTCATGTGTAGGAACATGGAAAAATCTACACTGCCATCTGTATAAACATGGAAATAACTACAGAGCCCTCTGTATAAATATGGAAATATCTGCATAGGCATCTGTATAAACATGGAAATATCTGCACCGCTATCTGTAAAAACATGGAAATACCTACACCGCCATCTGTATAAACATGGAAATACCTACAAAGTCATCTGTATAAACATGGAAATATCTACAGAGCCATCTGTATAAACATGGAAATATCTACACAGCCATCTGTATATACATGGAAATATCTACACTGTTATCTGTATAAACATGGAAATATCTAAACCGCCTTCTACATATACATGGAAATATCTGTGCCGCCTTCTCTATAAACATGGAAATATCTACACGGTCATCTGTGTAAAGATGGAAATATCAACACCGCCATCTGTACAAACCTGGAAATATCTGCACCGCTATCTGTATAAACATGGAAATATCTACACCGTGGTCTGTATAAACATGGAAATAGCTAAACCGCTATCTGTATAAACATGGAAATATCTAAACCGTTATCTGTATAAATATGGAAATATCTACACCGCTATCTCTATAAACATGGAAATATCTACACCGCCATCTGTATAAACATGGAAATATCTACACTGCTATCTCTATAAACATGGAAATATCTACAATGCCATCTGTAAAAACATGGAAATACCTATACAGTCATCTGTATAAACATGGAAATATCTACACCACCATCTGTATAAACATGGAAATATCTACAATGCCATCTGTATACACATGGAAATACCTACACGGCAATCTGTGTATTGATGGAAACACCAACACCGCCATCTGTACAAACATGGAAATATCTACACCGCTATCTGTATAAACATGGAGATATCTTCACTGCGGTCTGTATAAACATGGAAATTTCTACACCGGTATCTGTATAAACATGGAAATATCTACACCACGATCTGTATAAACATGGAAATATTTACACCGCTATCTATACAAACATGGAAATATCTACACCGCTATCTCTATAACCATGGAAATATCTACAAAGCCATCTGTATAAACATGGAAATAACTACACAGTCATGTGTAGGAACATGGAAAAATCTACACTGCCATCTGTATAAACATGGAAATAACTACAGAGCCCTCTGTATAAATATGGAAATATCTGCATAGGCATCTGTATAAACATGGAAATATCTGCACCGCTATCTGTAAAAACATGGAAATACCTACACCGCTGTCTCTATAAACATGGAAATATGTACACAGCTATGTGTATAAACATGGAATTATCTCCACTGCTGTCTGTATAAACATGGAAATATCTACACCGCGATCTGTATAAACATGGAAATATCTACACCGCGATCTGTATATACATGGAAATATCTACACCTCTATCTGTATAAACATGGAAATATCTACACAGCTATCTCTATAAACATGGAAATACCTACACCGCCATCTGTATAAACATGGAAATACCTACAAAGTCATCTGTATAAACATGGAAATATCTACACAGCCATCTGTATAAACATGGAAATATCTACACAGCCATCTGTATATACATGGAAATATCTACACCGCCATCTGTATAAACATGGAAATATCTACACCGCCTTCTATATATCCATGGAAATATCTGTGCCGCCTTCTGTATAAACATGGAAATATCTACACGGTCATCTGTGTAAAGATGGAAATATCAACACCGCCATCTGTACAAACATGGAAATATCTGCACCGCTATCTGTATAAACATGGAAATATCTACACCGTGGTCTGTATAAACATGGAAATAGCTAAACCGCTATCTGCATAAACATGGAAATATCTACACTGCTATCTCTATAAACCTGGAAATACCTACACCGTGATCTGTATAAACATGGAAATATTTACACTGCTATCTGTATAAACATGGAAATATCTACACCGTTATCTGTATAAATATGGAAATATCTACACCGCTATCTCTATAAACATGGAAATATCTACACCGCCATCTGTATAAACATGGAAATATCTACACTGCTATCTCAATAAACATGGAAATATCTACAATGCCATCTGTAAAAACATGGAAATACCTATACAGTCATCTGTAGAAACATGGAAATATCTACACCACCATCTGTATATACATGGAAATATCTACAATGTCATCTGTATACACATGGAAATACCTACACGGCAATCTGTGTATTGATGGAAACACCAACACCGCCATCTGTACAAACATGGAAATATCTATACCGCTATCTGTATAAACATGGAGATATCTACACTGCGGTCTGTATAAACATGGAAATTTCTACACCGGTATCTGTATAAACATGGAAATATCTACACCACGATCTGTATAAACAAGGAAATATTTACACCGCTATCTGCATAAACATGGAAATATCTACACCGCTATCTCTATAAACATGGAAATATCTACAAAGCCATCTGTATAAACATGGAAATACCTACACAGTCATGTGTAGGAACATGGAAAAATCTACACTGCCATCTGTATAAACATGGAAATATCTACAGAGCCCTCTGTATAAATATGGAAATATCTGCATAGGCATCTGTATAAACAAGGAAATATCTGCACCGCTATCTGTATAAACATGGAAATACCTACACCGCTGTCTCTATAAACATGGAAATATGTACACCGCTATGTGTATATTCATGGAAATATCTCCACTGCTGTCTGTATAAACATGGAAATATCTACACCGCGATCTCTATAAACATGGAAATATCTACACTGCTATCTGTATAAACATGGAAATATCTACACAGCTATCTCTATAAACATGAAAATACCTACACCGCCATCTGTATAAACATGGAAATACCTACAAAGTCATCTATATAAACATGGAAATATCTACACAGACATCTGTATAAACATGGAAATATCTACACAGCCATCTGTGTATACATGGAAATATCTACACCGCTATCTGTATAAACATGGAAATATCTACACCGCCTTCTACATATCCATGGAAATATCTGCGCCGCCTTCTGTATAAACATGGAAATATCTACACGGTCATCTGTGTAAAGATGGAAATATCAACACCGCCATCTGTACAAACATGGAAATATCTGCACCGCTGTCTGTATAAACATGGAAATATCTACACCGCGGTCTCTATAAACATGGAAATAGCTAAACCGCTATCTGTATAAACGTGGAAATATCTACACTGCTATCTCTATAAACCTGGAAATATCTACACCGTGATCTGTATAAACATGGAAATATTTACACTGCTATCTGTATAAACACGGAAATATCTACACCGTTATCTGTATAAATATGGAAATATCTACACCGCTATCTCTAGAAACGTGGAAATATCTACACCGCCATCTGTATAAACATGGAAATATCTACACTGCTATCTCTATAAACATGGAAATATCTACAATGCCATCTGTAAAAACATGGAAATACCTATACAGTCATCTGTATAAACATGGAAATATCTACACCACCATCTGTATAAACATGGAAATATCTACAATGCCATCAGTATACACATGGAAATACCTACACGGCAATCTGTGTATAGATGGAAACACCAACACCGCCATCTGTACAAACTTGGAAATATCTACACCGCTATCTGTATAAACATGGAGATATCTACACTGAGGTCTGTATAAACATGGAAACTTCTACACCGGTATCTGTATAAAGATGGAAATATCTACACCACGATCTGTATAAACATGGAAATATTTACACCGCTATCTGTATAAACATGGAAATATCTACACCGCTATCTCTATAAACATGGAAATATCTACAAAGCCATCTGTATAAACATGGAAATACCTACACAGTCATGTGTAGGAACATGGAAAAATCTACACTGCCATCTGTATAAACATGGAAATATCTACAGAGCCCTCTGTATAAATATGGAAATATCTGCATAGGCATCTGTATAAACATGGAAATATCTGCACCGCTATCTGTATAAACATGGAAATACCTACACCGCTGTCTCTATAAACATGGAAATATGTACACCGCTATGTGTATAAACATGGAAATATCTCCACTGCTGTCTGTATAAACATGGAAATATCTACACCGTGATCTGTATGAACATGGAAATATCTACACCGCTATCTGTATAAACATGGAAATATCTACACAGCTATCTCTATAAACATGGAAATATCTACAACGCCATCTGTATAAACATGGAAATACCTACACCGCCATCTGTATAAACATGGAAATACCTACAAAGTCATCTGTATAAACATGGAAATATCTACACAGCCCTCTGTATAAACATGGAAATATCTACACCGTTATCTGTATAAATATGGAAATATCTACACCGCTATCTCTATAAACATGGAAATATCTACACGGCCATCTGTATAAACATGGAAATATCTACACTGCTATCTCTATAAACATGGAAATACGAACAATGCCATCTATAAAAACATGGAAATACCTATACAGTCATCTCTATAAACATGGAAATATCTACACCACCATCTGTATAAACATGGAAATATCTACAATGCCATCTGTATACACATGGAAATACCTACACGGCAATCTGTGTATTGATGGAAACACCAACACCGCCAACTGTACAAACATGGAAATATCTACACCGCTATCTGTATAAACATGGAGATATCTACACTGCAGTCTGTATAAACATGGAAATTTCTACACCGGTATCTGTATAAACATGGAAATATCTACACCACGATCTGTATAAACATGGAAATATTTACACCGCTATCTGTATAAACATGGAAATATCTACACCGCTATCTCTATAAACATGGAAATATCTACAAAGCCATCTGTATAAACATGGAAATACCTACACAGTCATGTGTAGGAACATGGAAAAATCTACACTGCCATCTGTATAAACATGGAAATATCTACCGAGCCCTCTGTATAAATATGGAAATATCTGCATAGGCATCTGTATAAACATGGAAATATCTGCACCGCTATCTGTATAAACATGGAAATACCTACACCGCTGTCTCTATAAACATGGAAATATGTACACCGCTATGTGTATAATCATGGAAATATCTGCACTGCTGTCTCTATAAACATGGAAATATCTACACCGCGATCTCTATAAAGATGGAAATATCTACACTGCTATCTGTATAAACATGGAAATATCTACACAGCTATCTCTATAAACATGGAAATACCTACACCGCCATCTGTATAAACATGGAAATACCTACAAAGTCATCTATATAAACATGGAAATATCTACACTGCTATCTGTATAAACATGGAAATATCTACACAGCTATCTCTATAAACATGGAAATACCTACACCGCCATCTGTATAAACATGGAAATACCTACAAAGTCATCTGTATCAACATGGAAATATCTACACAGCCATCTGTATAAACATGGAAATATCTACACAGCTATCTGTATATACATGGAAGTTTCTACACCGCTATCTGTATAAACATGGAAATATCTACACCGCCTTCTACATATCCATGGAAATATCTGCGCCGCCTTCTGTATAAACATGGAAATATCTACACGGTCATCTGTGTAAAGATGGAAATATCAACACCGCCATCTGAACAAACACGGAAATATCTGCACCGCTATCTGTATAAACATGGAAATATCTACACCGCGGTCTGTATAAACATGGAAATAGCTAAACCGCTATCTGTATAAACATGGAAATATCTACACTGCTATCTCTATAAACCTGGAAATATCTACACCGTGATCTGTAAAAACATGGAAATATTTACACTGCTATCTGTATAAACATGGAAATATCTACACCGTTATCTGTATAAATATGGAAATATCAACACCGCTATCTCTATAAACATGGAAATATCTACACCGCCATCTGTATAAACATGGAAATATCTACACTGCTATCTCTATAAACATGGAAATATCTACAATGCCATCTGTAAAAACATGGAAATACCTATACAGTCATCTGTATAAACATGGAAATGTCTACACCACCATCTGTATAAACATGGAAATATCTACAATGCCATCTGTATACACATGGAAATACCTACACGGCAATCTGTGTATTGATGGAAACACCAACACCGCCACCTGTACAAACATGGAAATATTTTCACCGCTATCTGTATAAACATGGAGATATCTACACTGCGGTCTGTATAAACATGGAAATTTCTACACCGGTATCTGTATAAACATGGAAATATCTACACCACGATCTGTATAAACATGGAAATATTTACACCGCTATCTGTATAAACATGGAAATATCTACACTGCTATCTCTATAAACATGGAAATATCTACAAAGCCATCTGTATAAACATGGAAATACCTACACAGTCATGTGTAGGAACATGGAAAAATCAACACTGCCATCTGTATAAACATGGAAATATCTACAGAGCCCTCTGTATAAATATGGAAATATCTGCATAGGCATCTGTATAAACATGGAAATATCTGCACCGCTATCTGTATAAACATGGAAATACCTACACCGCTGTCTCTATAAACATGGAAATATGTACACCGCTATGTGTATAAACATGGAAATATCTCCAGTGCAGTCTGTATAAACATGGAAATATCTACACCGCGGTCTCTATAAACATGGAAATATCTACACCGCTATCTGTATAAACATGGAAATATCTACACCGCGATCTGTATAAACATGGAAATATCTACACAGCTATCTCTATAAACATGGAAATACCTACACCGCCATCTGTATAAACATGGAAATACCTACAAAGTCATCTGTATAAATATGGAAATATCTACACAGCCATCTGTATAAACATGGAAATATCTACACAGCCATCTGTATATACATGGAAATATCTACACAGCCATCTGTGTATACATGGAAATATCTACACCGCTATCTGTATAAACATGGAAATATCTACACCGCCTTCTACATATCCATGGAAATATCTGTGCCGCCTTCTGTATAAACATGGAAATATCTACACGGTCATCTGTGTAAACATGGAAATATCAACACCGCCATCTGTACAAAGATGGAAATATCTGCACCGCTATCTGTATAAACATGGAAATATCTACACCGCGGTCTGTATAAACATGGAAATAGCTAAACCGCTATCTGTATAAAAATGGAAATATCTACACTGCTATCTCTATAAACCTGGAAATATCTACACCGTGATCTGTATAAACATGGAAATATTTACACTGCTATCTGTATAAACATGGAAATATCTACACCGTTATCTGTATAAATATGGAAATATCTACACCGCTATCTCTATAAACATGGAAATATCTACACCGCCATCTGTATAAACATGGAAATATCTACACTGCCATCTCTATAAACATGGAAATATCTACAATGCCATCTGTAAAAACATGGAAATACCTATACAGTCATCTGTATAAACATGGAGATATCTACACCACCATCTGTATAAACATGGAAATATCTACAATGCCATCTGTATACACATGGAAATACCTACACGGCAATCTGTGTATAGATGGAAACACCAACACCGCCATCTGTACAAACATGGAAATATCTTCACCGCTATCTGTATAAACATGGAGATATCTAAACTGAGGTCTGTATGAACATGGAAACTTCTACACCGGTATCTGTATAAACATGGAAATATCTACACCACGATCTGTATAAACATGGAAATATTTACACCGCTATCTGTATAAACATAGAAATATCTACACCGCTATCTCTATGAACATGGAAATATCTACAAAGCCATCTGTATAAACATGGAAATAGCTACACAGTCATGTGTAGGAACATGGAAAAATCTACACTGCCATCTGTATAAACATGGAAATATCTACAGAGCCCTCTGTATAAATATGGAAATATCTGCATAGGCATCTGTATAAACATGTAAATATCTGCACCGCTATCTGTGTAAAAATGGAAATACCTACACCGCTGTCTCTATAAACATGGAAATATGTACACCGCTATGTGTATAAACATGGAACTATCTCCACTGCTGTCTGTATAAACATGGAAATATCTACACCGCGATCTCTAAAAACATGGAAATATCTACACTGCTATCTGTATAAACATGGAAATATCTACACAGCTATCTCTATAAACATGGAAATACCTACACCGCCATCTCTGTAAACATGGAAATACCTACAAAGTCATCTGTATAAACATGGAAATATCTACACAGCCACCTGTATAAACATGGAAATATCTACACAGCTATCTGTATATACATGGAAGTTTCTACACCGCTATCTGTAGAAACATGGAAATATCTACACCGCCTTCTACATATCCATGGAAATATCTGTGCCGCCTTCTGTATAAACATGGAAATATCTACACGGTCATCTGTGTAAAGATGGAAATATCCACAACGCCATCTGAACAAACATGGAAATATCTGCACCGCTATCTGTATAAACATGGAAATATTTACACCGCGGTCTGTATAAACATGGAAATAGCTAAACCGCTATCTGTATAAACATGGAAATATCTACACTACTATCTCTATAAACCTGGAAATATCTACACCGTGATCTGTAAAAACATGGAAATATTTACACTGCTATCTGTATAAACATGGAAATATCTACACCTTTATCTGTATAAATATGGAAATATCTACACCGCTATCTCTATAAACATGGAAATATCTACACCGCCATCTGTATAAACATGGAAATATCTACACTGCTATCTCTATAAACATGGAAATATCTACAATGCCATCTGTAAAAACATGGAAATACCTATACAGTCATCTGTATAAACATGGAAATATCTACACCACCATCTGTATAAACATGGAAATATCTACAATGCCATCTGTATACACATGGAAATACCTACACGGCAATCTGTGTATTGATGGAAACACCAACACCGCCACCTGAACAAACATGGAAATATCTTCACCGCTATCTGTATAAACATGGAGATATCTACACTGCGGTCTGTATAAACATGGAAATTTCTACACCGGTATCTGTATAAACATGGAAATATCTACACCACGATCTGTATAAACATGGAAATATTTACACCGCTATCTGTATAAACATGGAAATATCTACACCGCCATCTCTATAAACATGGAAATATCTACAAAGCCATCTGTATAAACATGGAAATACCTACACAGTCATGTGTAGGAACATGGAAAAATCTACACTGCCATCTGTATAAACATGGAAATATCTACAGAGCCCTCTGTATAAATATGGAAATATCTGCATAGGCATCTGTATAAACATGGAAATATCTGCACCTCTATCTGTATAAACATGGAAATACCTACACTGCTGTCTCTATAAACATGGAAATATGTACACCGCTATGTGTATAAACATGGAAATAACTCCACTGCTGTCTGTATAAACATGGAAATATCTACACCGCGATCTCTATAAACATGGAAATATCTACACCGCTATCTGTATAAACATGGAAATATCTACACAGCTTTCTCTATAAACATGGAAATACCTACACCGCCATCTGTATAAACATGGAAATACCTACAAAGTCATCTGTATAAACATGGAAATATCTACACAGCCATCTGTATAAACATGGAAATATCTACACAGCCATCTGTATATACATGGAAATATCTATACCGCTATCTGTATAAACATGGAAATATCTACACAGCTATCTCTATAAACATGGAAATACCTACACCGCCATCTGTATAAACATGGAAATACCTACAAAGTCATGTATATAAACATGGAAATATCTACAAAGACATCTGTATAAACATGGAAATATCTACACAGCCATCTGTATATACATGGAAATATCTATACCGCTATCTGTATAAACATGGAAATATCTACACCGCCTTCTACATATCCATGGAAATATCTGTGCCGCCTTCTGTATAAACATGGAAATATCTACACGGTCATCTGTGTAAAGATGGAAATATCAACGCCGCCATCTGTACAAACATGGAAATATCTGCACCGCTGTCTGTATAAACATGGAAATATCTACAAAGCCGTCTGTATAAACATGGAAATAGCTAAACCGCTATCTGTATAAACATGGAAATATCTACACTGCTATCTCTATAAACCTGGAAATATCTACACCGTGATCTGTATAAACATGGAAATATTTACACTGCTATCTGTATAAACATGGAAATATCTACAACGTTATCTGTATAAATATGGAAATATCTACACTGCTATCTCTATAAACATGTAAATATCTACACTGCCATCTGTATAAACATGGAAATATCTACACTGCTATCTCTATAAACATGGAAATTTCTACAATGCCATCTGTAAAAACATGGAAATACCTATACAGTCATCTGTATAAACATGGAAATATCTACACCACCATCTGTATAAACATGGAAATATCTACAATGCCATCTGTATACACATGGATATACCTACACGGCAATCTGTGAATAGATGGAAACACCAACACCGCCACCTGTACAAACATGGAAATATCTACATCGCTATCTGTATAAACATGGAGATATCTACACTGCGGTCTGTATAAACATGGAAATTTCTACACCGGTATCTGTGTAAACATGGAAATATCTACACCACGATCTGTATAAACATGGAAATATTTACACCGCTATCTGTATAAACATGGAAATATCTACACCGCTATCTCTATAAACATGGAAATATCTACAAAGCCATCTGTATAAACATGGAAATACCTACACAGTCATGTGTAGGAACATGGAAAAATCTACACTGCCATCTGTATAAACATGGAAATATCTACAGAGCCCTCTCTATAAATATGGAAATATCAGCTTAGACATCTGTATAAACATGGAAATATCTGCACCGCTATCTGTATAAACATGGAAATACCTACACCGCTGTCTCTCTAAACATGGAAATATGTACACCGCTATGTGTATAAACATGGAAATATCTCCACTGCTGTCTGTATAAACATGGAAATATCTACACCGTGATCTGTATAAACATGGAAATATCTACACCGCTATCTGTATAAACATGGAAATATCTACACAGCTATCTCTATAAACATGGAAATATCTACAACGCCATCTGTATAAACATGGAAATACCTACACCGCCATCTGTATAAACATGGAAATACCTACAAAGTCATCTGTATAAACATGGAAATATCTACACAGCCCTCTGTATAAACATGGAAATATCTACACCGTTATCTGTATAAATATGGAAATATCTACACCGCTATCTCTATAAACATGGAAATATCTACACGGCCATCTGTATAAACATGGAAATATCTACACTGCTATCTCTAAAAACATGGAAATACGAACAATGCCATCTATAAAAACATGGAAATACCTATACAGTCCTCTGTATAAACATGGAAATATCTACACCACCATCTGTATAAACATGGAAATATCTACAATGCCATCTGTATACACATGGAAATACCTACACGGCAATCTGTGTATTGATGGAAACACCAACACCGCCAACTGTACAAACATGGAAATATCTACACCGCTATCTGTATAAACATGGAGATATCTACACTGCAGTCTGTATAAACATGGAAATTTCTACACCGGTATCTGTATAAACATGGAAATATCTACACCACGATCTGTATAAACATGGAAATATTTACACCGCTATCTGTATAAACATGGAAATATCTACACCGCTATCTCTATAAACATGGAAATATCTACAAAGCCATCTGTATAAACATGGAAATACCTACACAGTCATGTGTAGGAACATGGAAAAATCTACACTGCCATCTGTATAAACATGGAAATATCTACCGAGCCCTCTGTATAAATATGGAAATATCTGCATAGGCATCTGTATAAACATGGAAATATCTGCACCTCTATCTGTATAAACATGGAAATACCAACACCGCTGTCTCTATAAACATGGAAATATGTACACCGCTATGTGTATAATCATGGAAATATCTCCACTGCTGTCTGTATAAACATGGAAATATCTACACCGCGATCTCTATAAAGATGGAAATATCTACACTGCTATCTGTATAAACATGGAAATATCTACACAGCTATCTCTATAAACATGGAAATACCTACACCGCCATCTGTATAAACATGGAAATACCTACAAAGTCATCTATATAAACATGGAAATATCTACACAGACATCTGTATAAACATGGAAATATCTACACAGCCATCTGTATATACATGGAAATATCTACACCGCTATCTGTATAAACATGGAAGTAACTACACCGCTATTTGTATAAACAAGGAAATATCTACACCGTGATCTGTATAAATATGGAAATATTTACACCGCTATCTGTATAAACATGGAAATATCTCCACCGTTATCTGTTTAAACATGGAAATATCTACAGCGCCATCTCTATAAACATTGAAATATCTACACGGCCATCTGTAAAAACATGGAAATATCTACACAGTCATCTGAATAAACATGGAAATATCTACACCACCATCTGTATATACATGGAAATACCTACAATACCATCTGTATACACATGGAAATATCTACACAGACATCTGTAACAATATGGAAATAGCTACACAGTCATCTGTATAAACATGGAAACATCTACACCACTATCTGTATAAACGTGGAAATATCTACACTGCCATCTGTATAAACATGGAAATATCTACACCGGTATCTGTATAAACATGGAAATATCTACACCACGATCTGTATAAACATGGAAATATATACACCGCAATCTGTATAAACATGGAAATATCTGCACCGCTATCTCTGTAGACGTGGAAATATCTACAAAGCCATCTGTATAAACATGGAAATACCTATACAGTCATGTGTAGGAACATGGAAATATCTACACCGCGATTTGTATAAACATGGAAATAACTACACCGTGATCTGTATGAACATGGAAATATCTACACCGTTATCTGTATAAATATGATTTATCTAAACCGCTATCACTATAAAAATGGAAATATCTACACTGCTATCTGTATAAACATGGAAATATCCTCACTACTATCTCTATGAACAAGGATATATCTACACCGCTATCTCTATAAACATGGAAATATCTACACCGCCATCTCTATAAACATGGAAATATCTACACCGCCATCTCTATAAACTTGGAAATATATATTGCGCTATCTGTATAAAGATGGAAATATCTACACCGCTATCTTTATAACATGGTAATATCTACACTGCGATCTGTATAAACATGGAAATATATACGCCGCGATCTGTATAAACATGGAAATGTCTACACCGCGATCTGTATAAACATGGAAATATCTACACCGATATCTGTATAAACATGGAAATATCTACAAGGTCATATGAATAAACATGGAAATATCTACACTGCCATCTGTATAAACATGGAAATATGTACAAAGCCATCTGTATATACATGGAAATATCTACACCGATATCTGTATAAGCATGGAAATAACTACACCGCTATTTGTATAAACAAGGAAATATCTACACCGCCATCTGTTTAAACATGGAAATATATACACAGACATCTGTTTATACGTGGAAATATCTACACCGCTATCTGAATAAACATGCTAATAACTGCACCGCTATCTGTATAAATGTGGAAATATTTGCACCGCTATCCCTATAAACATGGTAATATCAACACCGCGATCTGTATAAACATGGAAATAACTGCACCATGATCTGTATAAACATGGAAACGTCTACACCGTTATCTGTATAAACATGGAAATATCTACAATGCCATCTCTATAAACATGGAAATACCTACACCCCTCTCTGTGTAAAAGTGGAAATATCCACACCGCTATCTCTATAAGCATGGAAAAATCAACACCGCTATCTCAATGAACATGGAAATATCTACACCGCCATCTCTATAAACATGGAAATATCTAGACCGCTATCTCTATAAACATGGAAATATCCACACCGCTACCTGTGTAAACATGGAAATATCTACACCGCCGTCTGTTAAAACATGGAAATATCTACACAGTCATCTGTATGAACTTGGAAATATCTACACCTCCATCTGTATAAACATGGAAATATCTACACTGCCATCTGTATACACATGGAAATATCTACACAGCCATCTCTATAAACATGGAAATATCTACACCGCTATCTCTATAAACATAGAAACAACTACAAAGCAATCTGTATAAACATGCAAATATCTACACTGGTATCTGTATAAACATGGAAATATCTACACCGCTATCTCTATAAACATGGAAATATCTACAACACCATCTGTATAAACTTGGAAATATCTACACCGCTATCTGTATAAACATGGAAATATCTACACCACTATACGTATACACATGGAAATATATACACCGAAATCTGTATAAAAATGGAAATAGCCACATCGCTATTTGTAGAAACATGGAAATAACTATACCACCATCTGAATAAACATGGAAATATCTACACCGCTATCTGTATAAATATGGAAATATATACACCGCTCTCTCTATGAACATGGAAGTATCTACACCGCTATCTGTGTAAACATGGAAATATCTACACCGCTATCTCTATAAACATGGAAATATTTACACCGCCATCTGTATAAACATGGTAATAACTACACAGTCATCTGTATAAACATGGAAACATCTGCACCACCATCTATATAAAGATGGAAATATCTACACTGCCATCTATATTAACATGGACATATGTACACATCCATCTGTATAAACATGGAAATAACTACACGTCTATCTGTATAAACATGGAAATACCTACACCGCTATCTGTATAAACATGGAAGTATCTACACCACTATCTGTATAAATATGGAAATATCTACACCGCTATCTCTATAAACATGGAAATGTCTACACTGTTATCTGTAGAAACATGGAAATATCTACATGGCTATCTCTATAAACATGGAAATGTCTACACCGCTATCTGTATAAACATGGAAATACCTACACAGTCTTCTGTATAAAAATGGAAATATTTACACCACTATCTGTATAAACATGGAAATATCCACACTGCCATCTGCATAAACATGGAAATATCTACACAGCCATCTCTATAAACATGGAAATATCTACATCGCTGTCTGTGTAAACATGGAAATAGCCACACCGCTATCTGTATAAACATGGAAATATCTACACCGCCATCGGTAAAAACATGGAAATATCTACACAGTCTTCTGTATAAACATGGAAATATCTACACCTCCATCAATATAAACATGTTAATATCTACACTGCCATCTGTACACACATGGAAATACCTTCACAGCCATCTGTATAAACATGGAAATATCTACACCGCTATCTCTATAAGCATGGAAATACCTACACCGCTATCTGTATGAACATGGAAATATCCACACCGCTATCTGTATAAACATGGAAATATCTACACTGCTATCTGTATGAACATGGAAATAGCTACACCGCTATCTGTATAAACATGGATATATCTGCACCGCCATCTGAATAAACATGGAAATATCTACACGACTATCTGTATAAATATGGAAATATCTACACTGCTATCCCTATAAACATGGAAATATCTACACCGCTATCTGTATAAACATGGAAATATCTACATGGCTATCTCTATAAACATGGATATATCAACCCCGCTATCTGCATAAACACGGAAATATCTACACCGCTATCTGCATAAACATGGAAATATCTACATCGTTATCTGTACAAACATGGAAATATCTCCACTGCTATCTCTATGAACAGGGAAATATCTCCACCGCTATCTCAATAAACTTGGAAATATCTGCACTTCTATCTTTATAAACATGGAAATATCTACTGCACTATCTGTATAAACATGGATATATCTACACTGCCATCTGAATAAACATGGTAATAGCCACACCGCTATCGGTATAAACATGGAAATATCTACACCACCATCTGAATAAACATACAAATATCTACACCGCTATCTTTATAAATATGGAAATATCTTCACCACTATCTCTGTAAAGATGGAAATATATACACCGCTACCTGTATAAACATGGACATGTCAACACCGCTATCTCTATAAACATGGAATTATCTACAGCGCTACCTGCATAAACTTCGAAATATCTACACCACCATCTCTAGAAACATGGAAATATCTCCACCGCTATCTGTATAAACATGGAAATATCTCCACCACTCTCTTTATAAAAATGGAAATATCTACACTGCTATCTGTATAAATATTGAAATATCTTCACCGCTATCTGTGTAAACATGGAAATATCTACACTGCAATCTGTATACACGTGCAAATATCTACAGCGCTATCTGTATTAACATGAAAATATCTCCACCGCTATCTGTATAAACATGGAAATATCTACACCGCTATCTTTATAAACATGGAAATATCTACACCGCAATCTCTATAAACATGGAAATACCTACAACACTATCTGTGAAAACATGGAAATATCTACACAGCTGTCTGTGTAAACATGGAAATATGTACACCGCAATCTGTGTGAGAATGGAAATATCTACACCGCAATCTGGGCAAATATGGAAATATATACACCTCTATCTCTGTAAACATGGAAATATCTACACCACTATCTGTATAAACATGGAAATATCTACACCGCTATCTGTATAAACATGGAAATATCCACACCAAAATCTGTATAAACATGGAAATATCTACACCATAATCTGTATACACATGGAAATATCTACACCACTATCTGTATAAACATGGAAATATCTACTCCGCTATCTGTATAAATATGGAAATATCTACACCGCTATCTCTATAAACATGGAAATGTCTACACCGCCTTCTGTATAAACATGAAAATATCTCCACTGCCATCTGTATAAACACGGAAATAACTACACCGCTATCTCTATAAACATGGAAATATCTACACTGCCATCTGTATATACATGGAAATAGCTACACAGTCATCTGTATAAACATGGAAACATCTACACCACTATCTGTATAAACGTGGAAATATCTACACTGCCATCTGTATAAACATGGAAATATCTACACAGCCATGTCTATAAACATGGAAATATCTACAACGCTACCTCTATAAACATGGAAATAGCCACACCACTATCTGCATAAACATGGAAATATCTACTCTGCCATCTGTACACACATGGAAATATCTACACAGTCATCTGTATAAAGATGGAAATATCTACACCGTTATCTGTATAAACATGGAAATATCTACACCGCTATCTGTATAAAGGTGGAAATATCTACACCGCAATCTGTGGAAATATGGAAATATCTACACATCTATCTCTGTAAATATGAAAATATCTACTCCGCTATCTATATAAACATGGAAATATCTACACCGCTGTCTGTATAAACATGGAAATATGTACACCATGATCTGTATAAACATGGATATATCTACACCGCTATCTGTATAAACATGGAAACATCTACACTGCTATCTGTATAAACATGGAAATATCTACACCGCTATCTGTATAAATATTCAAATATCTACACCGCTATCTCTATAAACATGGAAATGTCTACACCGCTATCTGTATAAACATGGAAATATCTACATGGCTATTTCTATAAATATGGAAATATCTACACCGCCATCTGTATAAACATGGAAATATCTACACCGCGATCTGTATAAACATGGAAATATCTACAGCGCCATCTCTATAAACATTGAAATATCTACACTGCCATCTGTAAAAACATGGAAATATCTGCACAGTCATCTGAATAAACATGAAAATATCTACACCACCATCAGTATAAACGTGGAAATACCTACAATACCATCAGTATACCCATGGAAATATCTACACAGACATCTGTATAAATATGGAAATATCTACACCGCCATCTGTATAAACATGGAAATATCCACACTGCCATCTGTAGAAAGATGGAAGTATCTACACTGCTATCTCTATAAATATGGAAATATCTACACCACCATCTATATAAACATGAAAATATCTACACTGCCATCTCCATAAAGATGGAAGTATCTACTCCGCCATGTGTATAAACACGGAAGTATCTACACCTCCATCTGTGTAAACATGGAAGTATCTACACCGCTGTCTGTATAAACATGGAAATATCAACACCGCCATCTGCATGTCCATGGAAATGTGTACGCCGCCATCTGTATAAACACGGAAATATCTACACGGCCATCTGTATAAACATGGAAATATCTACAAAGCCATTTGTATATAAATGGAAATATCTACACCGATATCTCTATAAACATGGAAATAAGTACACCGCTATTTGTATAAACAAGGAAATATCTACACCGCCATCTGTATATACATGGAAATACCTACAAAGTCATCTGTATAAACATGGAAATATCTACACAGCCATCTGTATAAACATGGAAATATCTACACAGCCATCTGTATATACATGGAAATATCTACACCGTTATCTGTATAAACATGCTAATAACTACACCGCTATCTGTATAAATGTGGAAATATTTGCACCACTATCCCTATAAACATGGTAATATCAACACCGCGATCTGTATAAACATGGAAATATCTACACCATGATCTGTATAAACATGGAAACATCTACACCGTGATCTGTATAAACATGGAAATATCTACACCGCGATAAGTATAAACACGGAAATATCTACACCGCTATCTGTATAAACATGGAAATATCTCCACTGCTATCACTATAAACATAGAAAGATCTACACCGCCATCTGTATAAACATGGAAATACAAAGTTATCTGTATAAACATGGAAATATCTACAAAGCCGTCTGTAAAAACATGGAAATATCTACACAGCCCTCTGTATATACAAGGAAATATCTACACCGCTATCTGTATAAACATGGAAATAACTACACCGCTATTTGTATAAACAAGGAAATATCTACACCGTGATCTGTATAAACATGGAAATATTTACACCGCTATCTGTATAAACATGGAAATTTCTACACCGTTATCTGTATAAATATGGAAAAATCTACACCGCTATCTCCATAAACATGGAAATATGTACACCGCCATCTGTATAAACATGGAAATACCTATACAGTCATCTGTGTAAACATGGAAATATCTACACCACCATCTGTATAAACATGGAAATATCTACAATGCCATCTGTAAACACATGGAAATACCTACACGGCTATCTGTGTATAGATGGAAACATCAACACCGCCATCTGTACAAACTTGCAAATATCTACAGTGCTATCTCTATAAACATGGAAATATCTACACTGCGGTCTGTATAAACATGGAAATATCGACAGCGGTATCTGTATAAACATGGAAATATCTACACCATGATCTGTATAAACATGGAAATATATACACCGCTATCTGTATAAACATGGAAATATCTGCACCGCTATCTCTATAAACATGGAAATATCTACAAAGCCATCTGTATAAACATGGAAATACCTACACAGTCATGTGTAGAGACATGGAAATATCTACACTGCCATCTGTATAAACATGGAAATATCTACACAGCCCTCTGTCTAAATATGGAAATATCAGCATAGGCATCTGTATAAACATGGAAATATCTGCACCGCTATCTGTATATACTTGGAAATACCTACACCGCTGTCTCTATAAACATGGAAATATGTACACCGCTATGTGTATAAACATGGAAATATCTCCACTGCTGTCTGTATAAACATGGAAATATCTACACCGCGATCTGTATAAACATGGAAATATCTACACCGCTATCTGTATAAACAGGGAAATATCTACACAGCTATCTCTATAAACGTGGAGATATGTACACCGCCATCTGTATAAACATTTAAATACCTACAAAGTCATCTGTATAAACATGGAAACATGTACAAAGCCGTCTGTATAAACATGGAAATATCTACACAGCCATCTGTATATACATGGAAATATCTACACCGCTATCTGTATAAACATGGTAGTAACTACACCGCTATTTGTATGAACAAGGAAATATCTACACCGTGATCTGTATAAATATGGAAATATTTACACCGCTATCTGTATAAACATGGAAATATCTCCACCGTTATCTGTTTAAACATGGAAATATCTACAGCGCCATCTCTATAAACATTGAAATATCTACACGGCCATCTGTAAAAACATGGAAATATCTACACAGTCATCTGAATAAACATGGAAATATCTACACCACCATCTGTATATACATGGAAATACCTACAATATCATCTGTATACACATGGAAATATCTACACAGACATCTGTAAAAATATGGAAATAGCTACACAGTCATCTGTATAAACATGGAAACATCTACACCACTATCTGTATAAACGTGGAAATATCTACACTGCCATCTGTATAAACATGGAAATATCTACACCGGTATCTGTATAAACATGGAAATATCTACACCACGATCTGTATAAACATGGAAATATATACACCGCAATCTGTATAAACATGGAAATATCTGCACCGCTATCTCTATAGACGTGGAAATATCTACAAAGCCATCTGTATAAACATGGAAATAACTACACCGTGATCTGTATGAACATGGAAATATCTACACCGTTATCTGTATAAATATGATTTATCTAAACCGCTATCACTATAAAAATGGAAATATCTACACTGCTATCTGTATAAACATGGAAATATCCTCACTACTATCTCTATGAACAAGGATATATCTACACCGCTATCTCTATAAACATGGAAATATCTACACCGCCATCTCTATAAACTTGGAAATATATATTGCGCTATCTGTATAAAGATGGAAATATCTACACCGCTATCTTTATAACATGGTAATATCTACACTGCGATCTGTATAAACATGGAAATATATACTCCGCGATCTGTATAAACATGGAAATGTCTACACCGCGATCTGTATAAACATGGAAATATCTACACCGATATCTGTATAAACATGGAAATATCTACAAGGTCATATGAATAAACATGGAAATATCTACACTGCCATCTGTATAAACATGGAAATATGTACAAAGCCATCTGTATATACATGGAAATATCTACACCGATATCTGTATAAACATGGAAATAACTACACCGCTATTTGTATAAACAAGGAAATATCTACACCGCCATCTGTTTAAACATGGAAATATATACACAGACATCTGTTTATACATGGAAATATCTACACCGCTATCTGAATAAACATGCAAATAACTACACCGCTATCTGTATAAATGTGGAAATATTTGCACCGCTATCCCTATAAACATGGTAATATCAACACCGCGATCTGTATAAACATGGAAATAACTACACCATGATCTGTATAAACATGGAAACATCTACACCATTATCTGTATAAACATGGAAATATCTACAATGCCATCTCTATTAACATGGAAATACCTACACCCCTCTCTGTGTAAAAGTGGAAATATCCACACTGCTATCTCTATAAGCATGGAAAAATCAACACCGCTATCTCAATGAACATGGAAATATCTACACCGCCATCTCTATAAACATGGAAATATCTACACCGCGATCAGTATAAACATGGAAATATCTACACCGCTATCTGTATAAACATGAAAATATCTCCACTGCTATCTCTATACACATCGAAATATCTACACCGCCATCTGTATACACATGGAAATACTTACAAAGTTATCTGTATAAACATGGAAATATCTACACCGCCATCTGTATAAACATGGAAATATCTACACAGCCATGTGTACATACATGGAAATATCTACACCGCTCTCTATATAAACATGGAAATAAGTACAGCGCTATCTGTATAAACATGGAAATATCTACACCGCCATTTACATATCCATAGAAATATCTGCGCCGCCATCTGTATAAACATGGAAATATCTAAACGGTCATCTGTATATAGATCGAAATATCAACACCGCCATCTGTACAAACATGGAAATATCTGCTACGCTATCTGTGTAAACATGGAAATATTTACACCGCGGTCTGTATAAACATGGAAATATCTACATCGCTATCTGTATAAACATGGAAATATCTACAGCGCTATCTCTATAAACATGGAAATATCTACACCGTGATCTGTATAAATATGGAAATATTTACACGGATATCTGTATAAACATGGAAATATCTACACCGTTATCTGTATAAATGTGGAAATATCTACACCGCTATCTCTATAAACATGGAAATATCTACACCGCCATCTGTATAAACATGGAAATATCTAAACTGCTATCTCTATAAACATGGAAATATCAACAATGCCATCTGTAAAAACATGGAAATACCTATAAAGTCATCTACATAAACATGGAAATATCTACACCACCATCTGTATAAACATGAAAATATCTACAATGCCATCTGTATAAACATGGAAATACCTACACAGTCATGTGTAGAAACATGGAAATATCTACACTGCCATCAGTATATACATGGAAATATCTACACAGCGCTCTGTACAAATATGGAAATGTCTGCATAGGCAACTGTATAAACATGTAAATATCTGCACCGCTATCTGTATATACATGGAAATACATACACCGCTGTCTCTATAAACATGGAAATATGTACACCGCTATGTGTATAAACATGGAAATATCCACACAGCCATCTGTATAAACATGGAAATATCTACACAGCCATCTGTATATACATGGAAATATCAACACCGCTATCTGTATAAACATGGAAATAACTACACCGCTATTTGTATAAACAAGGAAATATCTACACCGCCATCTGTTTTAGTATGGAAATATATACACAGACATCTGTTTATACATGGAAATATCTACACCGCTATCTGTATAAACATGCTAATAACTACACCGTAATCTGTATAAATATGGAAATATCTACACCGCTATCTCCATAAACATGGAAATATATACACCACCATCTGTATAAACATGGAAATACCTATACAGTCATCTGTGTAAACATGGAAATATCTACACCACCATCTGTATAAACATGGAAATATCTACAATGCCATCTGTATACACATGGAAATACCTACACCGCAATCTGTGTATAGAAGGAAACATCAACACCGCCATCTGTACAAACATGAAAATATCTACACTGCTATCTCTATAAACATGGAATTACCTACACGGCCGTCTGTATAAACATGGAAATATCTTTAAAGACATCTGTATACACATGGAAATACCTACACGGCAATCTGTGTATAGATGGAAACATCAACACCGCCATCTGTACAAGCATGGAAATATCTACACCGCTATCTCTATAAACATGGAAATATCTACACTGCGGTCTGTATAAACATGGAAATATCTACACCGGTATCTGTATAAACATGGAAATGCCTACACCACGATCTGTATAAACATGGAAATATTTACACCGCTATCTGTATAAACATGGAAATATCTGCACCGCTATCTCTATAAACATGGAAATATCTACAAAGCCATCTGTATTAACATGGAAATACCTACACAGTCATGTGTACGAACATGGAAATATCTACACTACCATCAGTATAAAAATGGAAATATCTACACAGCCCTCTGTATAAATATGGAAATATCTGCATAGGCATCTGTAAACATGGAAATATCTGCACCGCTATCTGTATATACATGGAAATACCAACACTGCTGTCTCTATAAACATGGAAATATGTACTCCGCTATGTGTATAAATGTGGAAATATCTTCACTGCTGTCTGTATAAACATGGAAATATCTACACTGCGATCTGTATAAACATGGAAATATCTACACCGCTATCTGTGTAAACATGGAAATATCTACACAGCTATCTCTATAAACATGGAAATATCTACACCGCCATCTGTATAAACATGGAAATACCTACAAAGTCATCTGTATAAACATGGAAATATCTACAGAGCCATCTGTATAAACATGGAAATATCTACACAGCCATCTGTATAAACATGGAAATATCTACACAGCCATCTGTATATACATGGAAATATCTACACCGCTATCAGTATAAACATGTAAATAACTACACCGCTATTTGTATAAACAAGGAAATATCTACACCGCCATCTGTTTAAGCATGGAAATATATACACAGACATCTGTTTATATATGGAAATCTCTACACCGCTATCTGTATAAACATGCTAATAACTACACCGCTATCTGTATAAATGTGGAAATATTTGCACCGCTATCCCTATAAACGTGGTAATATCAACACCGCGATCTGTATAAACTTGGAAATATCTACACCATGATCTGTATAAACATGGAAATATCTACACCGCAATCTGTTTAAACATGGAAATATCTACAACGTGATCTGTATAAACATGGAAATATCTACACCGCCATCTCTATAAACATGGAAATATCTACACCCCTATCTGTATAAACATGGAAATATCCACACAGCTACCTCTATAAACTTGGAAAAATCAACACCGCTATCTCTATGAACATGGAAATATCTACACCGCCATCTCTGTAAACATGGAAATATCTACACCGTGATCAGTATAAACATGGAAATATCTACACTGCCATCTCTAAAAACATGGAAATATCTACACAGTCATCTGAATAAACATGGAAATATCTACAGCACCATCTGTATAAACATGGAAATAGCTACAATACCATCTGTATACACATGGAAATATCTACACAGACATATGTATAAATATGGAAATATCTACACGGCCTTCTGTATAAACATGGAAATATCTACACTGCCATCTGTAGATAGATGGAAATATCTACACCGCTATCTCTATAAATATGGAAATATCTTCACCGCCATCTCTATAAACATGAAAATATCTACACTGCCATCTCCATAAAGATGGAAGTATCTACTCCGCCATGTGTATAAACACGGAAATATCACCACCACCATCTGTGTAAACAAGGAAATATCTACACCGCTATCTTATAAACATGGAAATATGTACACCGCCATCAGCATGTCCATGGAAATATCTACGCCGCCATCTGTATAAACATGGAAATATCTACACGGCCAACTGTGTATAGATGGAAATATCAACACTGCCATCTGTACAAACATGGAAATATCTACACCGCTATCTCTAAAAACATGGAAATATCTGCACTGTCATCTGTAAAAACATGGAAATAGCTATACAGTCATCAGTATAAACATGGAAATACCTACAATGCCATCTGTATACACATGGAAATATCTACACTGCCATCTGTATAAACATGTAAATATCTACACTGCTATCTCTGTAAACATGGAAATATCTACACCGCCATCTCTATAAACATGAAAATATCTACACTGCCATGTCCATAAACATGGAACTAACTACTCCGCCATCTGTATAAACATGGAAATATCTATACCTCCATCTGTGTGAATAAGGAAATATCTACAATGCCATCTGTATAAAGATATAAATATCTGCACCGCGAGCTCTATAAACATGGAAATATCTACATCGCTATCTGTATAAACGTGGAAATACCAACACCGCTATCGGTATAAACATGGAAATATCTACAACACCATCTATATAAACATGGAAATATCTACACCGCTATGTCTATAAACATGGAAATAACTACACCGCTATCTCTATAAACATGGAAATATCTACACCGCTATCTGTATAATCATGGAAATATCTAAACCGCTATCTGTATAAACATGGAAATATCTACACCGCGATCTGTATAAACATGGAAATATCTACACCGCGATCTGTATAAACATGGAAATAAATTTACCACGATCTGTATAAACATGGAAATATCTACACCGCTATTTGTATAAACATGGAAATATCTACACCGCCATCTGTATAAACATGGAAATATCTTCAAAACCATTTATATAAACATGGAAATATCTACACCACTATGTCTATAAACATGGAAATACCTACACCGCTATCTCTATAAACATGGAAATATCTACACCGCTTTCTGTATAAACATGGTAATATCTACACCACCATCTATATAAACATGGAAATATGTACACCGTGATCTGTATAAACATGGAAATATCTACAATGCCATCTGTAGAAAGATGGAAATATCTACACCGCAATCTGTATAAACATGGAAGTATCAACACCGCCGTCTGTATAAACATGGAAATATCTACAAAGCCATCTGTATACACATGGAAATATATACACAGCCATCTGTATAAACAAGTATATATCCACACTGCTATCTCTATAAACATGCAAAAATCAACAACGCTATCTCTATCAACATGGAAATATCTACACCGCCATCTCTATTACATGCAAATATCTACATCACGATCCGTATAAACATGGAAATATCTACACCTATATCTGTATAAACATGGAAATATCTCCACTGCTATCTCTATAAACATCGAAATATCTACACCGCCGTCTGTAAAAACATGGAAATACTTCAAAAGTTATCTGTATACACATGGAAATATCTACACCGCCATCTGTATAAACATGGAAATATCTACACAGCCATGTGTATATACATGGAAATATCTACACCGCTATCTATATAAACATGGAAATAACTACACCGCTATCTGTATAAACATGGAAATATCTCCACTGCTATCTCCATAAACATCGAAATATCTACACCGCCATCTGTATAAACATGGAAATAATTACAAAGTTATCTGTATAAACATGGAAATATCTACACCGCCATCTGTATAAACATGGAAATATCTACACAGCCATGTGTACATACATGGAAATATCTACACCGCTCTCTATATAAACATGGAAATAACTACACCGCAATCTCTATATACATGGAAATATCTACACTGCCAAATACATACCCATGGAAATATCTGCGCCGCCATCTGTATAAACATGGAAATACCTACACGGTCATCTGTGTATAGATGGAAATATCAACACAGCCATCTGTACAAACATGGAAATATCTACACCGCTATCTGTATAAACATGGAAATACCTACTCCGCTGGCTCTATAAACATGGAAATATGTACACCGCTATGTGTATAAAAATGGAAATATCTCCACTCCTGTCTGTATAAACATGGAAATATCTCCACCGTTATCTGTATAAACATGGAAATATCTACAGCGCCATCTCTATAAACATGGAAATATCTACACCACCATCTGCATAAACATGGAAATACCTACAATACCATCTGTATACACATGGAAATATCTACACAGACATCTGTATAAATATGGAAATGTCTACACCGCCATCTGTATAAACATAGAAATATCTACACTGCCATCTGTAGAAAGATGGAAATATCTACACCGCTATCTCTATAAATATGGAAATATCTACACCGCCATCTAAATAAACATGAAAATATCTACACTGCCATCTCCATAAAGATGGAAGTGTCTACTCCGCCATGTGTATAAACACAGAAATATCTACAACACCATCTGTGTAAACATGGAAATATCTACACCGCTATCTGTATAAACATGGAAATATCTACACCGCCATCTGCATGTCCGTGGAAATATCTTCACCGCCATCTGTATAAACATGGAAATATCTACACGGCCATCTGTGTATAGATGGAAATATCAACACCGCCATCTCTACAAACATGGAAATATCTACACCGCAATCTCTATAAACATGGAAATATCTGCACTGTCATCTGTAAAAACATGGAAATACCTATACAGTCATCTGTATAAACATGGAAATATCTACAATGCCATCTGTATACACATGGGAATATCTACACAGCCATCTGTATAAACCTGTAAATATCTACACAGCTATCTCTATAAACATGGAAATATCTACACCGCCATCTCTATAAACCTGAAAATATCTAGACTGCCATGTCCATAAACATGGAACTAACTACTTTGCCATCTGTATAAACATAGAAACATCTACCACGCCATCTGTGTGAACAAGGAAATATCTACAATGCCATCTGTATAAAGATATAAATATCTGCACCGCGAGCTGTATAAACATGGAAATATCTACATCGCTATCTGTATAAACGTGGAAATACCAACACCGCTATCGGTATAAACATGGAAATAACTACACCGCTATTTGTATAAACAAGGAAATATCTATATCGCTTTCTCTATAAACATGGTAATATCTACACCACCTTCTATATAAACATGGAAATATGTACACCGTGATCTGTATAAACATGGAAATATCTACAATGCCATCTGTAGAAAGATGGAAATATCTACACCGCAATCTGTATAAACATGGAAGTATCAACACCTCCGTCTGTATAAACTTGGAAATATCTACACCGCCATCTGTATAAACATGGAAATATCTACACCGCTATCTATATAAACATGGATATACATACACCATCATCTGTATAAACATGGAAATATCTACACTGCCATCTGTATAAACATGGAAATATCTACACAGCCATCTGTATGAACATGGAAATATCTACACAGCCATCTCTATAAACATGGAAATATCTACAGAGCTATCTTTATAAACATGGGAATAGCCACAACGCTGTCTGTATATACATGGAAATATCTATACCGCCATCTGCAAAAACATGGAAATATCTACACAGTCATCTGTGTAAACATGGAAGTAACTACACATACATCTGTATAAACATGGAAATAACTACACCTCCATCTGTATAAACATGGAAATATCTACACTGCCCTCTGTATAAACATGGAAATATCTACACAGCCATCTGTATAAACATTGAAATATCTACACCGCTATCTCTATAAACATGGAAAAACCATCACCGCAATCTGTATAAACATGGAAAAATCTACACCGCTATCTCTATAAACATGGAAATATCTACACTGCCATCTGTAAAAACATGGTAATATCTACACAGTTATCTCTATAAACATGGAAATATCTACACTGCTATCTGTATAAACGTGGAAATAACCACACCGTTATTTGTATAAACATGGAAATATCTACAACGCCATCTGTAAAAACATGAAAATATCTACAGAGTCATCTATATAAACATGGAAATATCTAAACCTCATTCTGTATAAACATAGACATACCTACACCGCAATCTATATAAACATGGAAATATCTATACCGCTATCTATATAAACATGGAAATATCTCCACCGCTATCTGAATAAACTTGGAAATATCTACACCACCAACTGTATAAACATAGAAATAACTCCACCGCTATCTGTATTAACATGGAAATATCTCCACCTCTATCAGTGTATACCGGGAAATATGTACAGCGCGATATGTATAAACATGAAAATATCTACACCACTATCTGTATAAACAAGGAAATACCTACACCGCTAACTGTATAAACATGGAAATATCTACACCGCGATCTGCATATACATGAAAATATCTGCATCACTATCTGTATAAACATGGGAGTATCTCCAGCGCTATCTCTATAAACATGGAAATATCTACTCTGCTATCTTTATAAACATGGAAATATCTACACCGCTATCTGTATAAACATGGAATATGTACAACACTATCTGTGTAAACATGGAAATATCTACACAGCTATCTGTGTAAACATAGAAATATGTACACCGCTATCTGTGTAAAGATGGATATATCTACACTACAATCTGTGCAAGTATGGAAATATCTACACCGCTATCTCTGTAAACATGGAAATATCTCCACCGCTATCTATATAAAAATGGAAATATCTACAGCGCCATCTATATAAACATGGAAATACACCCACAGTCATCTGTATAAACATGGAAATACCTACAACACTATCTGTATAAACATGGAAATATCTACACTGCCATCTGTATAAACCTGGAAATATCTACACTGCAGTCTGTATACACATGGAAATATCTACACAGCCATCTGTATCCACATGGAAATATCTACACCGCTATCTCTATAAACATGGAAAAACCTACACCGCTATCTGTCTAAACATGGAAATATCTATACCGCTATCTGTATAAACATGGAAATACCTACACCGCCATCTGTATAAACATGGAAATAGCTCCACATCTATCTGTATAAACATGGAAATATCTACACCGTTATCTGTATAAACATGGAAATATCTACAACGCTATCTGTATAAACATGGAAATTTCTACACCATTATCTGTATAAACCTGGAAATATCTACACCGCTATCTATATAAACATGGTAATATCTCCACTGCTATCTATATAAACATGGTAATATCTTCATGGCTATCTATATAAACATGGAAATATCTCCACCGCTATCTCTATAAACAAGGAAATATCTACACCGCTATCATTATAAACATGGAAATATCAACACCGCTTTTTGTATAAACATGGAAATATCTACAACGCTATCTGTGTAAACATGAAAATAACTACACAGCTATCTGTGTAAACATGGAAATATATATGCCGCTATCTGTGTAAAGATGGAAATATCTACACCCCAATCTGGGCAAATATAGAAATACCTACACCGCTGTCTCTGTAATCGTGGAAATATCTACACCACTATTTGTAAAAACTTGGAAATATCTACACCGCCATCTGTATAAACACAGAAATATCTCCACCGCTATGTGTATAAACATGGAAATATCTCCACCGCTATCTGTGTAAACATGGAAATACCTACACCGTGATCTGTATAAACATGTAAATATCTACACCATTATCTGTATAAACAAGGAAAGTCTACACCGCTATCTGTATAAACATGGAAATATCTACACCACGATCTGTATAAACATGGAAATATCTGCATCACAATCTGTATAAAAATGGAAATATCTCCAGCGTTATCTCTATCAACATGGAAATGTCTACACAGCTATTTTTATAAACATGGAAATATCTACCCCGCCATCTGTGTAAACATGGAAATATCTACAAAACTATCTGGGTAAACATGGAAATATCTACACAGATATCTGTGTAAACATGGAAATATGTACACCGCTATCTGTATAAAGGTGGAAATAACTATACTGCAATCTGTGCAAACATGGAAATACCTACAACGCTGTCTGTGTAAACATGGAAATATCTCCACCGCTATCTGTATAAACATTGAAATATTTACACTGCTAACTGTATAAACATGGAAATATCTCCATCGTTATCTGTATAAACATGGAAATATGTACACCGCTATCTGCAGAAACATGGAAATAACTACACTGCTATCTGTATGAAAATGGAAATATCTACACCTCTATCGGTATAAACTTGGAAATATCTACACTGCCATTTGTATAAACATGGAAATATCTCCACCATTATCTGCATAAACATGGAAATACCTACACCGCTATCTGTATAAACATGAAAATATGTACACCGCTATCTGTATAAACATGGAAATATCTACACCGCTATCTGTATAAACATGGAAATATCTACATCGATGTCTGTATAAACATGGAAATATCTCCACCTTTATCTCTATAAGGATGGAAATATTTACACCGCTATCTCCATAAACACGGAAATATCTACACCGCTATCAGGATAAACATGGAAATAACTACAACACTATCTGTGTAAACATGGAAATATCTACACAGCTATCTGTTTAAAGATGGAAATATCTACACTGCAATCTGAGCAAACATGGAAATATCTACACCGCTATCTCTGTAAACATGGAAATACCTCCAACTCTATCTGTATAAACTCGGAAATATCTACACCACGATCTGTATAAACATGGAAATATCTACACCACTATCTGTATAAACATGGAAATATCTACACCGCTATGTGCATAAACATGGAAATATGTACACCGCTATCTGTATAAACATGGAAATATCTACATCGCTATCTGTATAAACATGGAAATATCTCCACCGCTCTCTGTATAAACATGGGAATATATACAACGCTATCTGTATAAATATTGAAATATCTACAACGCTATCTGTATTAACATGGAAATATCTACACTGCCATATGTATAAACATGGAAATAGCCACATTGCTATCTGTATATACATGGAAATATCTACACCACCATCTGTAAAAACATGGAAATACCTACACAGTCATCTGTATAAACATGGAAATACCTACACCTCCATCTGTGTAAACATGGAAATAGCTACACTGCCATCTGTTTACACATGGAACTATCCACAGAGCCATCTGTATAAAAATGGAAATAACTACACCGCTATCTCGATATACATGGATATATCTACATCGCTAACTGCATAAACATGGAAATATCTACACTGCCATGTGTGTAAACATGGTAGTATCCACACCGCTATCTGTATAAACATGGAAATATCTACACCACCATCTGAATAAACATCGAAATATCTACACGGCTATCTGTATAAATATGGAAATATCTACACCGCCATCTCTATTAACATGGAAATATCTCCAACGCTATCTGTATTAGCATGGAAATATCTCCAAAGCTATCTGTATAAACATGGAAATATCTCCACCGCTATCTGTATGAACATGGAAATATCTACATCGCTATGTGTACAAACATGGAAATATCTGCATCGTTATCTCTATAAACATGGAATTACCTACACTGCTATCTGTATAAACATGGAAATATCTACGCCGCTATCTGTATAAACATGGAAATACCTACACCGCTATCTGTAGAAACATGGAAATATCTAAATCATTATATGTATAAACATGGAAATATCTCGACCGCTATCTCTATAAACATGGAAATATCTCCACCGCTATCTCTGTAAACATGGAAATAGCTACACCGCTATCTTTATAAACATGGAAATATCTGCACCGCGATCTTTATAAACATGGAAATATCTACACCGCTATCCGTATAAACATGGTAATATCTACACTGCCCGCTGTATAAACATGGAAACAGCCACACCGCTATGTGTATAAACCTGGAAATATCTACACCGCCATCTGAATAAACATGGAATTATCTGCACCGTTGTCTGTATAAATATGGAAATATCTACACAGCTATCTCTATAAACATGGAAATAAATACACCACTACCAGTATAAACATGGAAATAACTACACCGCTATCCCCATAAACATGGAAATACCTACACCGCTATCTGCATAAAATTGGAAATATCTACACTGTCATCTGTATAAACTTGGAAATATCTCCACCACTATCTGTATAAACATGGAAATATCTCCACCGCTATATGTATAAACATGGAAATATCTACCCCGCTGTCTGTATAAACATGCAAATATCTACATCGCTATCTGTATAAACATGGAAATAGCCACACCGCTATCTGTATAAACATGGAAAAATCTACACCGCTATCTGTAAAAACATGGAAATACCTCCACAGTCATCTGTATAAACATGGAAATATCTACACCTCCATCTGTATAAACATGGAAATATCTACCCTGTCATCTGTATACACATGGAACTATCTACACTGCTATCTGTAAAAACATGGAAATATCTACACCGCTATCTGTATAAACTTGGAAATATCTACACCGCCATCTCTGTAAAAATGGAAATATCTCCAACGCTATCGTTATAAACCTAGAAATATCTCCAACGCCATCTGTATAAACATGGAAATATCTCCACCGCTATCGGTATAAACATCGAAATATCTACACCGCTATCTGTATGAACATGGAAATATCTACAAGGCTATCTGTATAAACATGGAAATATCTGCGCCACTATCTGTATAAACATGGAAATATCTACATTGCTATCTGTATTAACATGGAAATATTTACACAGCCATCTGTATAAACATGGAAATAACCACACCGCTATCTGTATAAACATGGAAATATCTACACTGGCATCTGAATAAACATTGAAATATGTGCACGGCTATTGGTATAAATTTGGAAATACATACACCGCTATCTCTGTAAAGATGGAAATGTCTACACCGCTATCTGTATGAACATGGAAATATCTACATGGCTATCTCTATAAACATGGAAATATCTACACAGCCATCTGTATTAATTTGGAAATACCTACACTGCTATCTCTATAAACATTGAAATGTCTACACCGCTATCAGTTTAAACATGGAAATATCTACATGGCTATCTCTATAAACATGGAACTATCTACACCGCCATCTCTATAAACATGGAAATACCTACACATTCATCTGTGTAAACATGGAAATACCTACACCACTATCTATATAAACATGGAAATATCTACTGTGCCATCTGCATAAACATGGAAATATCTACACAGCCATCTCTATAAACAGGGAAATATCTACACCGCTATCTGCATAAACATGGAAATATCTACATCGTTTTCTGTATAAACATGGAAATATCTTTACCACTATCTCTATAAACATCGAAATATCTCCACCGCCATCTCTATAAACATGGAAATACCTACACCGCTATCTTTATAAACATGGAAATATCTACACTGCCATCTGTATAAACATGGAAATGTCTACACTGCCATCTGTATAAACATGGAACAGCCACACCGCTATCTGCATAAACATGGAAATATCTACACTGCCATCTGAATAAACATGGAAATATCTACACCGCTATCTCTATAAATATGGAAATAACTACACCGCTATCTGCATAAACTTGGAAATATCTACACCGCCATCTGTATAAACATGGAAATATCTCCACCGCTATCTGTATAATCATGGAAATGTCTCCACCGCTATCTGTATAAACATGGAAATATCTACACTGCTATCTGAATAAACATGGAAATAACTACATCGCTATCTCTATAAACATGGAAATAGCCACACCGCTATCTGTATAAAGATGGAAATATCTACACCGCCATCTGTATAAACATAGAAATACCTACACAGTCATCTGTATAAACATGGAGATATCTACACCACTATCCGTATAAACATGGAAATATCTACACTGCGATCTGTATAAACATGGAAATATCTATACAGCGATCTCTATAAACCTGGAAATACCTACATCACTATCTGTATAAACATGGAGATAGCCACACCGTTTTCTGTATAAACATGGAAAAATCTACACCGCCATCTGTAAAAACATGGAAATATCTACACAGTCATCTGTGTAAACATGGAAATATCTAAACCTCCATCTGTATAAACGTGGAAATATCTACACTGCAATCTGCATACACATGGAAATATCTCCAAAGCCATCTGTATAAACATGGAAATATCTACACCGGTATCAGTATAAATAAGGAAATATCTACACCGCTATCTCTATAAATATGGAAATGTCTACACCGCTATCTGTATAAACTTGGAAATGTCTACACAGTCATCTCTATAAACTTGGAAATATATACATCGCTATCTGTATAAACATGGAAATAGCCACACCGCTATCTGTATAAACATGGAAATATCTACCCCGCCACGTGTAAAAACATGGAAATATCTACTCAGTCATCTGTAGAAACATGGAAGTATCTCCACCTCCATCTGTATAAACATGGAAATATCTACACTGCCATCTGTATACACATGGAAATGTCTACACCGCTATCTCTATAAACATGCAAATACCTACACCGCTATCTGTATAAACATGGAAATACCTACAAGGCTATCTGTATAAACATGGAAATATCTACACCGGTATCTGTATAAACATGGAAATATCTACACCACCATCTGTATAAACTTGGAAATATCTACACTGCTATCTCTATAAACATGGAAATTCCTGCACCGCTATCTGTATTAACATGGAAATACCTACACCGCTATCTGTATAAACATGGAAATATCTACACCACTATCTGTAGAAACATGGAAATATCTACACCGCCATCTGTAAAAACTTGGAAATATCTACAAAACTATCTCGATATACATGGAAATATCTCCATCGCTATCTGTATAAACATGGAAATATCTACACCGTTGTCTGTATAAACTTGGAAATATCAACACCGCCATCTCTATAAACAAGGAAATATCTCCAACGCTATCATTATAAACCTAGAAATATCACCACAGCTATCTGTATAAACATGGAAATATCTCCACCACTATCTGTATAAACACGGAAATATCTACACCGCTATCTGTATAAACATGGAAAAATCTACAATGCTATCTGTATAAACATGGAAATATCTACACCGCTATCTGTATAAACATCGAAATATCTACATCGCTATCTGCATGAACATGGAAATAGCCACACCGTTTTCTGTATAAGCATGGAAATATCTACACCGCCATCTGTAAAAACATGGAAATATCTTCACAGTCATCTGTGTAAACATGGAAATATCTACACCTCGATCTGTATAAACATGGAAATATCTTCACTGCTATCTGTATACACATGGAAATATCTACACTGCCATCTGCATAAACATGGATATATCTACACCACTATCTGTATAAACATGGAAATACCTTCACTGCAATCTGTATAAACATGAAAGTAGCCACACCACTATCTGTATAAACATGGAAATATATACACCCCCATGTGAATAAACATGGAAATATCTACACAGCTATCTGTATAAATATGGAAATATCTACACCTCTATCTCAATAAACATGGAAATATCTACAAAGCTATCAGTATAAACACGGAAATATCTACACCGCAATCTCTATAAACATGGAAATACCTCCACGGTCATCTGTATAAACATGGAAATATATACACAGTCATCTGTATAAATATGAAAATAACTACAACGCTATGTGCATAATCATGGAAATATCTAAACCGCTATCTGAATAAACATGGAAATATCTACACCGCTATCTGTATGAACATGGAAATATCTACATGGCTATCTCTATAAACAGAGAAATATCTACACAGCCATCTGTATTAATTTGGAAATACCTACAGTGCTATCTCTATAAACATTGAAATGTCTACACTGCTATCTGTTTAAACATGGAAATATCTACATGGCTATCTCTATAAACATAGAAATATCAACACCTCCATCTCTATAAACTTGGAAATACCTACACATTCATCTGTGTAAACATGGAAATACCTACAACGCTATCTGTATAAACATGGAAATATCTACAACGGTATTTGTATAAACATGGAAATATATACAATGCTATCTGTATAAACATGGAAATACCTACAACGCTATCTGTATTAACATGGAAATATCTACACTACCATCTGTATAAACATGGAAATAGCCACACCGATATCTGTATATACATGGAAATATCTACACCGCCATCTGTAAAAACATGGAAATATCTACACAGTCATCTGTATAAACATGGAAACACCTACACCTCCATCTGTGTAAACATGGAAATATCTACACTGCCTTCTGTAAACATATGGAAATATCCACACAGCCATCTGTATAAACATGGAAATATCTACACCGCTCTCTCGATATACATGGAAATATCTACATGGCTATCTTTATAAACATGGAAATATCTACACTGCCATCTGTATAAACATGGAAGTAGCCACACCGCTATCAATATAAACATGGAAATATCTACACCACCATCTGAATTAACATCGAAATATCAACACGGCTATCACTATAAATATGGAAATATCTACACCGCCATCTCTATAAACATGGAAATATCTCCAACGCTATGTGTATAAACATGGAAATATCTCCACCACTATCGGTATAAACATGGAAATATCTCCACCGCTATCTGTATGAACATGGAAATATCTACATCGCTATATGTAGAAACATGGAAATATCTCCACCGATATCTCTATAAACACGGAGTTATCTACACCGCTATCTGTATAAACATGGAAATATCTATGCCGCTATCTGTATAAACATGGAAATATCTACACCGCTATTTGTATAAACATGGAAATATCTAAATCCTTATATGTATAAACATAGAAATATCTCGACCGCTATCTCTATAAACATGGAAATATCTCCACCGCTATCTCTATAAACATGGAAACATCTACACCGCTATCTTTATAAACATGGAAATATCTACACCGCTATCTTTATGAACATGGAAATATCTACACTGCCATCCGTATAAACATGGAAACAGCCACACTGCTATGTGTATAAACCTGGAAATATCTACACCGCCATCTGAATAAACATGGAATTATCTGCACCGTTATCTGTATAAATATGGAAATATCTACACAGCCATCTCTATTAACATGGAAATATACTCATCGCTATCTGTATAAACATGGAAATAGCCACACCGCTATCTGTATAAACATAGAAATATCTACACCGCCATGTGTAAAAACATGGAAATATCTACACAGTCATCTGTAGAAACAGGGAAGTATCTACACCACCATCTGTAAAAATATGGAAATATCAACACTGCCATCTGCATACACATGGAAATATCTACACAGCAATCTGCATAAACATGGAAATATCTACACAGCTATCTCTATAAACTTGGAAATACCAACACCGCTATCTGTATAAACATGGAAATACCTACACCGCTATCTGTATAAACAGGGAAATATCTACACCACTATCTGTATAAACATGGAAATATCTGCAACGCCATCTGTATAAACTTGGAAATATCTACACCAATATCTCGATATACATGGAAATATCTACATCGCTATCTGTATAAACATGGAAATATCTACACCGCTATCTGTATAAACATGGAAATAGCTACACCGCTATCTGTATAAACTTGGAAGTATCTACACCGCCATCTCTATAAACATTGAAATATCTCCAACACTATCATTATAAACCTAGAAATATCACCACAGCTCTCTGTATAAACATGGAAATATCTCCACCGCTATCTGTAGAAACACGGAAACATTTACACCGCTCTCTATATAAACATGGAAATATATACAACGCTATCTGTATAAACATGGAAATATCTGCATCGCTATCTGTATAAACATGGAAATATCTACATCGCTATCTGTATTAACATGGAAATATCTACACTGCCATCTGTATAAACATGGAAATAGCCACACCGCTATCTGTATAAACATGGAAATATCTACACTGTCATCTGTATACACGAGGAAATATCTACACAGCCATCTGTATAAACATGGAAATATCTACACTGCCATCTGTATAATGGAACAGCCACACCGCTATCTGTATAAACATGTAAATATCCACAACGCCATCTGAATAAACATGGAAATATCTACACCGCTATCTCTATAAATATGGAAATATCTACACCGCTATCTGCATAAACTCGGAAATATCTACACTGCCATCTGTATAAACATGGAAATATCTCCACTGCTATCTGTATAAACATGGAAACATCTCCACTGCTATCTGTATAAACATGGAAATATCTACAATGCTATCTATATAAACTTGGAAATATCTACATCACTATCTCTATAAACATGGAAATAGCAACACCGCTATCTGTATAAACATGGAAATATCTACACCGCCATCTGTAAAATCATGGAAATAGCTACACAGTCATCTGTAGAAACATGGAACTATCTAAACCTCCATCTGTGTTAACATGGAAATATCTGCACAGCCATCTGTATACATATGAAAATATCAACACAGCCGTCTGTGTAAACATGGAAATATCTACACAGCCATCTGTATATACATGGAAATATCTACACCGCTATCTGTATAAACATGGAAATAACTACACCGCTATTTGTATAAACAAGGAAATATCTACACCGTGATCTGTATAAACATGGAAATATTTACACCGCTATCTGTATAAACATGGAAATTTCTACACCGTTATCTGTATAAATATGGAAATATCTACGCCGCTATCTCTATAAACATGGAAATATCTACACCGCCATCTGTATAAACCTGGAAGTACCTATACAGTCATCTGTGAAAACATGGAAATATCTACACCACCATCTGTTTAAACATGGAAATATCTACAATGCAATCTGTATACACATGGAACTACCTACACGGCAATCTGTGTATAGATGGAAACATCAATACTGCCATCTGTACAAACTTGGAATTATCTACATTGCTATCTCTATAAACATGGAAATATCTACATTGCGGTCTGTATAAACATGGAAATATCTACACCGGTATCTGTATAAACATGGAAATATCTACACCACGATCTGTAAAAACATGGAAATATATACACCACTATCTGTATAATCATGGAAATATCTGCACCGCTATCTCTATAGACATGGAAATATCTACAAAGCCATCTGTATAAACATGGAAATACCTTCACAGTCATGTGTAGGAACATTTAAATATCTACACTGCCATCTGTATAAACATAGAAATATCTACACAGCCCTCTGTATAAACATGGAAATATCTGCACCGCTATCTGTATAAACATGGAAATACACCGCTGTCTCTATAAACATGGAAATATCTACACTGCTATGTGTATAAATATGGAAATATCTCCACTGCTCTCTGTATAAACATGGAAGTATCTCCACCGTTATCTGTATAAACATGGAAATATATACAGCGCCATCTCTATAAACATTGAAATATCTACACTGCCATCTGTAAAAACATGGAAATATCTACAAAGTCATCTGAATAAACATGGAAATATCTACACCAAAATCTGTATAAACATGGATATACCAACAATACCATCTGTGTACACATGGAAATATCTACACAGACATCTGTATAAATATGGAAATATCAACACCGCCATCTGTATAAACATGGAAATAACTACACTGCCATCTGTAGAAAGATGGACATATCTACACCGCTATCTCTATAAATATGGAAATATCTACACCGCCATCTCTATAAACATGAAAATATCTACACTGCCATCTCCATAAAGATGGAAGTATCTACTCCGCCATGTGTATAAACACGGAAATATCTACACCATCTGTGTAAACATGGAAATATCTACACCGCTATCTGTATAAACATGGAAATATTTACAATGCCATCTGCATGTCCATGGAAATATCTACGCCGACATCTGTATAAACATGGAAATATCTACACGGCCATCTGTGTATAGATGGAAATATCAGCACCACCATCTGTACAAACATGGAAATATCTACACCGCTATCTCTATAAACATGGAAATATCTACACCGCCATCTCTATAAACATGAAAATATCTGGACTGCCATCTCCATAAACATGGAACTAACTACTCCGCCATCTGTATAAACATGGAAACATCTACACCGCCATCTGTGTGAATAAGGAAATATGTACAATGCGATCTGTATAAAGATATAAATATCTGCACCGCGAGCTGTATAAACATGGAAATATCTACATCGCAATGTTTATAAACGTGGAAATACCAACACCGCTATTGGTATAAACATGGAAATATCTACAACGCCATCTATATAAACATGGAAATATCTACACCGCTTTGTCTATAAACATGGAAATACCTACACCGCTATCTCTATAAACAGGGAAATATCTACACCGCTATCTGTATAAACATGGAAATATCTACACCGCGATCAGTATACACATGGAAATATCTTCACCACAATCTGTATAAACATGGAAATATCTACACCGCTATCTGTATAAACATGGAAATATCTCCACTGCTATCTCTATAAACATCGAAATATCTACACCGCCGTCTGTATAAACATGGAAATACTTACAAAGTTATCTGTATGAACATGGAAATATCTACACCGCCATCTGTATAAACATGGAAATATCAACACAGCCATGTGTATATACATGGAAATATCTACACCGCTATCTATATAAACATGGAAATAACTACACCGGTATCTGTATAAACATGGAAATATCTACACCGTCATCTACATATCCACAGAAATATCTGTGCCGCCATCTGTATAAACATGGAAATATCTACACGGTCATCTGTGTATAGATGGAAATATCAACACTGTCATCTGTACAAACATGGAAATATCTGCACCGCTATCTGTATAAACACGGAAATATCTACACCGCGGTCTGTATAAACAGGGAAATATCTACACCGCTATCTGTATAAACATGGAAATATCTACACCGCTATCTCTATAAACATGAAAATATCTACACTGCCATCTCCATAAAGATGGAAGTATCTACTCCGCCATGTGTATAAACACGGAAATATCTACACCATCTGTGTAAACATGGAAATATCTACACCGCTATCTCTATAAACTTGGATATATCTACACCGCAATCTGTATAAACATGGAAATACCTATACAGTCATCTGTGTGAACTTGGAAATATCTACACCACCATCTGTATAAACATGGAAATATCTACAATGCCATCTGTATACACATGGAAATACCTACACGGCAATCTGTGTATAGATGGAAACATCAACACCGCCATCTGTACAAACATGGAAATATCTACACTGTGATCTCTATAAACATGGAAATATCTACACTGAGGTCTGTATAAACATGGAAATACTTATGCCGGTATCTGTATAAACATGGAAATATCTACACCAAGATCTGTATATACATGGAAATATCTACACCGCTATCTGTATAAACATGGAAATATCCGCACCGCTATCTCTATAAACATGGAAATATCTACAAAGCCATCGGTATAAACATGGAAATACCTACACAGTCATGTGTAGGAACATGGAAACATCTACACTGCCATCTGTATAAACATAGAAATATCTACACAGCCCTCTGTATAAATATGGAAATATCTGCATAGGCATCTGTATAAACATGGAAGTATCTGCACCGCTATCTGTATAAACATGGAAATACATACACCGCTGTCTCTATAAACATGGAAATATGTACACCGCTATGTGTATAAACATGGAAATATCTCCACTGCTGTCTGTATAAACATGGAAATATTACCACCGTTCTCTGTATAAACATGGAAATATCTACAACCCCATCTCTATAAACATTGAAATATCTACACTGCCATCTGTAAAAAATGGAAATATCTACACAGTCATCTGAATAAACATGGAGATATCTACACCGCAATCTGTATAAATATGGAAATATCTACACCGCTATCTGTATAAACATGAAATATCTAAACCACTAGCTCTATAAAAATGGAAGTATCTACACTGCTATCTGTATAAACATGGAAATATCCTCACTGCTATCTCTACGAACATGGATATATCTACACCGCTATCTCTATAAACATGGAAATATCTACACCGCCATCTCTATAAACATGGAAATATCTACACCTCCATCTGTATAAACATGGAAATAAATACACTGCTATCTCTATGAACATGGAAATATCTACACTGCGGTCTGTATAAACATGAAAATACCTACACCAGTATCTCTATAAACATGGAAATATCTACACCACGATCTGTATAAACATGGAAATATATACACCGCTATCTGTATAAACATGGAAATATCTGCACCGCTATCTCTATAAACATGGAAATATCTACAAAGCCAGCGGTATAAACATGGAAATACCTACACAGTCATGTGTAGGAACATGGAAACATCTACACTGCCATCTGTATAAACATAGAAATATCTACAGAGCCCTCTGTATAAATATGGAAATATCTGCATAGGCATCTGTATAAACATGGAAATATCTGCACCGCTATCTGTATAAACATGGAAATACCTACACCGCTGTCTCTATAAACATGGAAATATGTACACCGCTATGTGTATAAACATGGAAATATCTCCACTGCTGACTGTATAAACATGGAAATATCTCCACCGTTATCTGTATAAACATGGAAATATCTACAACCCCATCTCTATAAACATTGAAATATCTACACTGCCATCTGTAAAAACATGGAAATATCTACACAGTCATCTGAATAAACATGGAAATATCTACACCGCAATCTGTATAAACATGGAAATATCTACACCACTATCTGTATAAATATGAAATATCTAAACCGCTATCTCTATAAAAATGGAAATATCTACACTGCTATCTGTATAAACATGGAAATATCCTCACTGCTATCTCTACGAACATGCATATATCTACACCGCTATCTCTATAAACATGGAAATATCTACATCGCCATCTCTATAAACATGGAAATGTCTACACCGCCATCTGCATAAACATGGAAATATCTACACCACGATCAGTATAAACATGGAAATATCTACACCGCCATCTCTATAAACATGGAAATATCTACACCGCCATTTCTATAAACATGAAAATATCTACACTGCCATCTCCATAAAGATGGAAGTGTCTATTCCACCATGTGTACAAACACGGAAATATCTACAACATCATCTGTGTAAACATGGAAATATCTACACCGCTGTCTGTATAATCATGGAAATATCTACACCGCCATCTGCATGTCCATGGAAATATATACGCCGACATCTGTATAAACATGGAAATGTCTACACGGCCATCTGTGTATAGATGGAAATATCAACACCGCCATCTGTACAAACATGGAACTATGTACACCGCTATCTCTATAAACATGGAAATATCTGCTCTGCTTTCTGTAAAAACATGGAAATACCTATACAGTCATCTGTATCAACATGGAAATATCTACAATGCCATCTGTATACACATGGAAATATCTACACAGCCATCTGTATAAACATGTAAATATCTACACTGCTATCTCTATAAACATGGAAATATCTACAGCGCCATCTCTATAAACATGAAAATATCTACACTGCCATCTCCATAAACATGGAACTAATTACTCCGCCATCTGTATAAACATGGAAACATCTACACCGCCATCTGTGTGAATAAGGAAATATCTACAATGCCATCTGTATAAAGATATAAATATCTGCACCGCGAGATGTATAAACATGGAAATATCTACATCGCTATCTGTATAAACGTGGAAATACCAACACCGCTATCGGTATAAACATGGAAATATCTACAAAGCCATCTATATAAACATGGAAATATCTACACTGCTATGTCTATAAACATGGAAATACCTACACCGCTATCTCTATAAACATGGAAATATCTACACCGCTATATGTATAAACATGGAAATATCTACACCGCTATCTGTATAAACATGGAAATAACTACACCGCGATCTGTATAAACATGGAAATATCTACACCGCGATCTGTATAAACATGGAAATCTCTACACTGCGATCTGTATAAACATGGAAATATCTTCACCACGATATGTATAAGCATGGAAATATCTACACCGCTATCTGTGTAAACATGGTAATATCTACACCACCATCTATATAAACGTGGAAATATCTACACCGCCATCTATATAAACATGGAAATATCTACAATGCCATCTGTAGAAAGATGGAAATATCTACACCGCAATCTCTGTAAACATGGAAATATCTACAACGATATCTGTAAAAACATGGAAATATCTACACCACTATCTGTAAAAAAATGGAAATATCTACACCGCGATCTGTATAAACATGGAAATATCTACACCGCGATCTGTATAAACATGGAAATATCTACACCGCTATCTGTATAAACATGGAAATATCTACAATGCTATCTCTATAAACATGGAAATATCTACACCGCCATCTGTATAAACATAGAAATGCCTACAAAGCCATCTGTATAAACATGGAAATATCTACACAGCCATCTGTATATACATGGAAATATCTACACCGCTATCTGTATAAACATGGAAATAACTACACCGCTATTTGTATAAACAAGGAAATATCTACACCGTGATCTGTATAAACATGGAAATATTTACACCGCTATCTGTATAAACATGGAAATTTCTACACCGTTATCTGTATAAATATGGAAATATCTACGCCGCTATCTCTATAAACATGGAAATATCTACACCGCCATCTGTATAAACCTGGAAGTACCTATACAGTCATCTGTGAAAACATGGAAATATCTACACCACCATCTGTTTAAACATGGAAATATCTACAATGCAATCTGTATACACATGGAACTACCTACACGGCAATCTGTGTATAGATGGAAACATCAATACTGCCATCTGTACAAACTTGGAATTATCTACATTGCTATCTCTATAAACATGGAAATATCTACATTGCGGTCTGTATAAACATGGAAATATCTACACCGGTATCTGTATAAACATGGAAATATCTACACCACGATCTGTAAAAACATGGAAATATATACACCACTATCTGTATAATCATGGAAATATCTGCACCGCTATCTCTATAGACATGGAAATATCTACAAAGCCATCTGTATAAACATGGAAATACCTTCACAGTCATGTGTAGGAACATTTAAATATCTACACTGCCATCTGTATAAACATAGAAATATCTACACAGCCCTCTGTATAAACATGGAAATATCTGCACCGCTATCTGTATAAACATGGAAATACACCGCTGTCTCTATAAACATGGAAATATCTACACTGCTATGTGTATAAATATGGAAATATCTCCACTGCTCTCTGTATAAACATGGAAGTATCTCCACCGTTATCTGTATAAACATGGAAATATATACAGCGCCATCTCTATAAACATTGAAATATCTACACTGCCATCTGTAAAAACATGGAAATATCTACAAAGTCATCTGAATAAACATGGAAATATCTACACCAAAATCTGTATAAACATGGATATACCAACAATACCATCTGTGTACACATGGAAATATCTACACAGACATCTGTATAAATATGGAAATATCAACACCGCCATCTGTATAAACATGGAAATAACTACACTGCCATCTGTAGAAAGATGCACATATCTACACCGCTATCTCTATAAATATGGAAATATCTACACCGCCATCTCTATAAACATGAAAATATCTACACTGCCATCTCCATAAAGATGGAAGTATCTACTCCGCCATGTGTATAAACACGGAAATATCTACACCATCTGTGTAAACATGGAAATATCTACACCGCTATCTGTATAAACATGGAAATATTTACAATGCCATCTGCATGTCCATGGAAATATCTACGCCGACATCTGTATAAACATGGAAATATCTACACGGCCATCTGTGTATAGATGGAAATATCAGCACCACCATCTGTACAAACATGGAAATATCTACACCGCTATCTCTATAAACATGGAAATATCTACACCGCCATCTCTATAAACATGAAAATATCTGGACTGCCATCTCCATAAACATGGAACTAACTACTCCGCCATCTGTATAAACATGGAAACATCTACACCGCCATCTGTGTGAATAAGGAAATATGTACAATGCGATCTGTATAAAGATATAAATATCTGCACCGCGAGCTGTATAAACATGGAAATATCTACATCGCAATGTTTATAAACGTGGAAATACCAACACCGCTATTGGTATAAACATGGAAATATCTACAACGCCATCTATATAAACATGGAAATATCTACACCGCTTTGTCTATAAACATGGAAATACCTACACCGCTATCTCTATAAACATGGAAATATCTACACCGCTATCTGTATAAACATGGAAATATCTACACCGCGATCAGTATACACATGGAAATATCTTCACCACAATCTGTATAAACATGGAAATATCTACACCGCTATCTGTATAAACATGGAAATATCTCCACTGCTATCTCTATAAACATCGAAATATCTACACCGCCGTCTGTATAAACATGGAAATACTTACAAAGTTATCTGTATGAACATGGAAATATCTACACCGCCATCTGTATAAACATGGAAATATCAACACAGCCATGTGTATATACATGGAAATATCTACACCGCTATCTATATAAACATGGAAATAACTACACCGGTATCTGTATAAACATGGAAATATCTACACCGTCATCTACATATCCACAGAAATATCTGTGCCGCCATCTGTATAAACATGGAAATATCTACACGGTCATCTGTGTATAGATGGAAATATCAACACTGTCATCTGTACAAACATGGAAATATCTGCACCGCTATCTGTATAAACACGGAAATATCTACACCGCGGTCTGTATAAACAGGGAAATATCTACACCGCTATCTGTATAAACATGGAAATATCTACACCGCTATCTCTATAAACATGAAAATATCTACACTGCCATCTCCATAAAGATGGAAGTATCTACTCCGCCATGTGTATAAACACGGAAATATCTACACCATCTGTGTAAACATGGAAATATCTACACCGCTATCTCTATAAACTTGGATATATCTACACCGCAATCTGTATAAACATGGAAATACCTATACAGTCATCTGTGTGAACTTGGAAATATCTACACCACCATCTGTATAAACATGGAAATATCTACAATGCCATCTGTATACACATGGAAATACCTACACGGCAATCTGTGTATAGATGGAAACATCAACACCGCCATCTGTACAAACATGGAAATATCTACACTGTGATCTCTATAAACATGGAAATATCTACACTGAGGTCTGTATAAACATGGAAATACTTATGCCGGTATCTGTATAAACATGGAAATATCTACACCAAGATCTGTATATACATGGAAATATCTACACCGCTATCTGTATAAACATGGAAATATCCGCACCGCTATCTCTATAAACATGGAAATATCTACAAAGCCATCGGTATAAACATGGAAATACCTACACAGTCATGTGTAGGAACATGGAAACATCTACACTGCCATCTGTATAAACATAGAAATATCTACACAGCCCTCTGTATAAATATGGAAATATCTGCATAGGCATCTGTATAAACATGGAAGTATCTGCACCGCTATCTGTATAAACATGGAAATACATACACCGCTGTCTCTATAAACATGGAAATATGTACACCGCTATGTGTATAAACATGGAAATATCTCCACTGCTGTCTGTATAAACATGGAAATATTACCACCGTTCTCTGTATAAACATGGAAATATCTACAACCCCATCTCTATAAACATTGAAATATCTACACTGCCATCTGTAAAAAATGGAAATATCTACACAGTCATCTGAATAAACATGGAGATATCTACACCGCAATCTGTATAAATATGGAAATATCTACACCGCTATCTGTATAAACATGAAATATCTAAACCACTAGCTCTATAAAAATGGAAGTATCTACACTGCTATCTGTATAAACATGGAAATATCCTCACTGCTATCTCTACGAACATGGATATATCTACACCGCTATCTCTATAAACATGGAAATATCTACACCGCCATCTCTATAAACATGGAAATATCTACACCTCCATCTGTATAAACATGGAAATAAATACACTGCTATCTCTATGAACATGGAAATATCTACACTGCGGTCTGTATAAACATGAAAATACCTACACCAGTATCTCTATAAACATGGAAATATCTACACCACGATCTGTATAAACATGGAAATATATACACCGCTATCTGTATAAACATGGAAATATCTGCACCGCTATCTCTATAAACATGGAAATATCTACAAAGCCAGCGGTATAAACATGGAAATACCTACACAGTCATGTGTAGGAACATGGAAACATCTACACTGCCATCTGTATAAACATAGAAATATCTACAGAGCCCTCTGTATAAATATGGAAATATCTGCATAGGCATCTGTATAAACATGGAAATATCTGCACCGCTATCTGTATAAACATGGAAATACCTACACCGCTGTCTCTATAAACATGGAAATATGTACACCGCTATGTGTATAAACATGGAAATATCTCCACTGCTGTCTGTATAAACATGGAAATATCTCCACCGTTATCTGTATAAACATGGAAATATCTACAACCCCATCTCTATAAACATTGAAATATCTACACTGCCATCTGTAAAAACATGGAAATATCTACACAGTCATCTGAATAAACATGGAAATATCTACACCGCAATCTGTATAAACATGGAAATATCTACACCACTATCTGTATAAATATGAAATATCTAAACCGCTATCTCTATAAAAATGGAAATATCTACACTGCTATCTGTATAAACATGGAAATATCCTCACTGCTATCTCTACGAACATGGATATATCTACACCGCTATCTCTATAAACATGGAAATGTCTACACCGCCATGTCTATAAACATGGAAATGTCTACACCGCCATCTGCATAAACATGGAAATATCTAAAGCGCTATCTGTATAAACATGGAAGTATCTACACCGCTACCTGTATAAACATGGAAATATCTACACTGCGATCTGTATAAACATGGAAATACCTACACCGCTATCTGTATAAACATGGAAATATCTCCACTGCTATCTCTATAAACATCGAAATATCTACACTGCCATCGGTATAAACATGGAAATACTTACAAAGTTATCTGTATAAACATGGAAGTATCTACACCGCAATCTGTATAAACACGGAAATATCTACACAGCCATGTGTACATACATGGGAATATCTACACCGCTCTCTATATAAACATGGAAATATCTACACAGCTATCTCTATATACATGGAAATATCTACACCGCCATCTACATATCCATAGAAATATCTGCGCCGCCATCTGTATAAACATGGAAATATCTACACGGTCATCTGTGTATAGATGGAAATATCAAGACCGCCATCTGTACAAACATGAAAATATCTACACCGCGGTCTGTATAAACATGGAAATATCTACACCGCTATCTCTATAAACATGGAAATATCTACACTGTGATCTGTATAAACATGGAAGTATTTACACCGCTTTGTGAATAAACATGGAAATTTCTACACCGTTATCTCTATAAATATGGAAATATCTACACCGCTATTTCTATAAACGTGGAAATATCTACACCGCCATCTGTATAAACATGGAAATACCTATACAGTCATCTGTGTAAACATGGAAATATCTACGCCACAATCTGTATAAACATGGATATATCTACAATGACATCTGTATACACATCGAAATACCTACACGGCAATCTGTGTATAGATGGAAACAACACCGCCATCTGTACAAACATGGAAATATCTACACTGCTATCTCTAAAAACATGGAAATATCTACACCGCGATCTGTATAAACAGAGAAATATCTACCCCGCGATCTGTATAAACATGGAAATATCTTCACCACAATCTGTATAAACATGGAAATATCTACACCGCTCCCTGTATAAACATGATAATATCTACACCACCATCTATATACACATGGAAATAACTACACCGCCATCTGTAAAAACATGGAAATATCTACAATGCCATAGTAGAAAGATGGAAATATCTACACCGCAATCTGTGTAAACATGGAAATATCTACACCGCTGTCTGAAAAAAACATGTAAATATCTACACCGATATCTGTATAAAAATGGAAATATCTACACCGCGATCTGTAAAAACATGGAAATATCTACACCGCGATCTGTATAAAAATGGAAATATCTACAGAGCTATCTCTATAAACATGGAAATATCTACACCGCCATCTGTATAAACATGGAAATACCTACAAAGTCATCTGTATAAACATGGAAATATCCACAGAGCCATCTGTATAAACATGGAAATATCTACACAGCCATCTGTATATACATGGAAATAACTACACGGCTGTCTGTATAAACATGGAAATAACTACACCGCTATTTGTATAAACAAGGAAATATCGACACCATGATCTGTATAAACATGGAAATATCTACACCGCCATCTCTATAAACATGGAAATATCTAAATATATACAACCCTATCTGTATAAACATGGAAATATCCACACCGCTATCTCTATAAACATTAGGAAATCAACACCGCTATCTCTATGAACATGGAAATATCTACGCCGCCATCTCTATAACATGGAAATATCTACACCATGATCAGTATAAACATGGAAATATCTACACCGCTATCTTTATAAACATGTAAATATCTACACTGCTATCTCTATAAACATCGAAATAACTACACCGCCATCTGTATAAACATGGAAATACTTACAAAGTTATCTGTATAAACATGGAAATATCTACACCGCCATCTGTATAAACATGGGAATATCTACTCAGCCATGTGTATATACATGGAAATATCTACACCGCTATCTATATAAGCATGGAAATAACAACACCGCTATCTGTATAAACATGGAAATATCTACACCGACATCTACATATCCATGGAAATATCTGCGCCGCCATCTGTATTAACATGGAAATATCTACATGGTCATCTGTGTATAGATGGAAATATCAATACAGCCATCTGTACGAACATGGAAATATCTGCACCGCTATCAGTATAAACATGGAAATATCTACACCGCAGTCTGTATAAACATCGAAATATCTACACCGCTATCTGTATAAACATGGAAATATCTACACCGCTATCTCTATAAACATGGAAATATCTACACCGTGATCTGTATAAACATGGAAATATTTACACCGCTATCTGTATAAACATGGAAACTTCTACACCGTTATCTGTAAATATGGAAATATCTACACCGCTATCTCTATAAACTTGGATATATCTACACCGCCATCTGTATAAACATGGAGACACCTATACAGTCATCTGTGTAAACATGGAAATATCTACACCACCATCTGTATAAACATGGAAATATCTACAATGCCATCTGTATACACAAGGAAATACCTACACTGCAATCTGTGTATAGATGGAAACTTCAACACCGCCATCTGTACAAACATGGAAATATCTACAATGCTATCTCTATAAACATGGAAATATCTACACTGCGGTCTGTGTAAACATGGAAATTTCTACACCGGTATCTGTATAAACATGGAAATATCTACAGCACGATCTCTATAAACATGGAAATATGTACACCGCTATCTGTATAAACATGGAAATATCTTCACCGCTATCTCTATAAACATGGAAATATCTACGAATCCATCTGTATAAACCTGGAAATACCTACACAGTCATGTGTAGGAACATGGAAATATCTACACTGCCATCTGTATAAACATACAAATATCTACACACCCCTCTGTATAAATATGGAAATATCTGCATAGACATCTGTATAAACATGGAAATATCTGCACCGCTATCTGTATAAACATGGAAATACTTACACCGCTGTCTCTATAAACATGGAAATATGTACACCGCTGTGTGTATAAACATGGAAATTTCTCCACTGCTGTCTGTATAAACATGGAAATATCAACACTGCGATCTGTATAAACAAGGAAATACCTACACCGCTATCTGTATAAACATGGAAATAATACACATCTATCTCTATAAACATCGAAATACCTACACCGCCATCTCTATAAACATGGAAATATCTACATCGCGATCAGTATAAACATGGAAATATCTACACCGCTATCTGTATAAACATGGAAACATCTCCACTGCTATCTCTGTAAACATCGAAATATCTACAACGCCATCTGCATAAACATGGAAATACAAAGTTCTCTGTATAAACATGGAAATATCTACACCGCCATCTGTATAAACATGGAAATATCTACACAGCCATGTGTATATACATGGAAATAACTACACTGCTATCTATATAAACATGGAAATATCTACACCGCTATCTCTATAAACATGGAAATATCTACACCGCCATCTACATATCCATGGAAATATCTGTGCCGCCATCTGTATAAACATGGAAATTTCTACACGGTCATCTGTGTATAGATGGAAATATCAACACCGCCATCTGTACAAACATGGAAATATCTGCACCGCTATCAGTATTAACATGGAAATATCTACACCACGGTCTGTATAAACATGGAAATATCTACACTGCTATCTGTATAAACATGGAAATATCTACACCGTGATCTGTATAAACATGGAAATATCTACACAGTGATCTGTATAAACATGGAAATTTCTACAGCGTTATCTGTATAAATATGGAAATGTCTACACCGCTATCTCTATAAACATGGAAATATCTACACCACCATCTGTATAAACATGGAAATACCTATATAGTCATCTCTGTAAACATGGAAATATCCACACCACCATCTGTATAAACATGGAAATATCTACAATGCCATCTGTATACACATGGAAATACCTACACGGCAATCTGTGTATAGGTGGAAACATCAACACCGCCATCTGTACACACATGAAAATATCTACACTGCTATCTCTATAAACATGGAATTATCTACACTGCGGTCTGTATAAACGTGGAAATATCTACACCGTTATATGTATAAACATGGAAATATCTACACAGCCATGTGAACATACATGGAAATATCTACACCGCTATCTATATAAACATGGAAATAAATACACCGCTATCTGAATAAACATGGAAATACCTACAACGCCATCTACATATCAATGGAAATATCTGCGCCGCCATCTGTATAAACATGGAAATATCTACACGGTCATCTGTGTGTAGATGGAAATATCAACACCGCCATCTGTAACAAACATGGAAATATCTGCACCGCTATCTGTATAAACATGGAAATATCTACACCGTGGTCTGTATAAACATCGAAATATCTACACCGCTATCTGTGTAAACATGGAAATATCTACTCCGCTATCTCTATAAAAATGCAAATATCTACACCGTGATCTGTATAAACATGGAAATATTTACACCGCTGTGTGTATAAACATGGAAACTTCGACACCGTTATCTGTATAAATATGGAAATATCTACACCGCTATCTCTATAAACTTGGAAATATCTACACCGCCATCTGTATAAACATGGAAATACCTATACAGTCATCTGTGTAAACATGGAAATATCTACACCACCATCTGTATAAACATGAAGATATCTACAATGCCATCTGTATACACATGGAAATACGTACATGGCAATCTTTGTTTAGATGGAAATATCAACACCGCCATCTGTACAAACATGGAAATATCTACACTGCGGTCTATATACACATGGAAATATCTACACCGCTATCTGTATAAACATGGAAATATCTGCACGGCTATCTCTATAAACATGGAAATATCTACAAAGCCATCTGTATAAACATGGAAATACCTACACAGTCATTTGTGGGAACATGGAAATATCTACACTGCCATCTGTATAAACATAGAAATATCTACACAGCCCTCTGTATAAATATGGAAATATCTGCATAGGCATCTGTATAAACATGGAAATATCTGCACAGCTATCTGTATAAACATGGAAATACCTACACCGCTGTCTCTATAAACATGAAAATGTGTACACCGCTATGTGTATAAACATGGAAATACCTCCACTGCTGTCTGTATAAACATGGATATATCTCCACCGTTATCTGTATAAACATGGAAATATCTACAGCGCCATCTCTATAAACATTGAAATATCTACACTGCCATCTGTAAAAACATGGAAATATCTACACAGTCATCTGAATAAACATGGAAATATCTACACCAACATCTGTATAAACATGGAAATACCTACAATACCATCTGTATACACATGGAAATATCTACACAGACATCTGTGTAAATATAGAAATATCTACACCGCCATCTGTATAAACATGGAAATATCTACACTGCCATCTCCATAAATATGGAAGTATCTACTCCGCCATGTGTATAAACATGGAAATATCTACACCACCATCTGTGTAAACATGGAAATATCTACACCGCTATCTGTATAAACATGGAAATATCTACACCGCCATCTGCATGTCCATGGAAATAACTACAATACCATCTGTATACACATGGAAATATCTACACAGACATCTGTGTAAATATAGAAATATCTACACCGCCATCTGTATAAACATGGAAATATCTACACTGCCATCTCCATAAATATGGAAGTATCTACTCCGCCATGTGTATAAACATGGAAATATCTACACCACCATCTGTGTAACATGGAAATATCTACACCGCCATCTGCATAAACATGGAACTATCTACACCACCATCTGTGTAAACATTGAAATATCTACACTGCCGTCTGTATAAAGATGGAAATATCCGCACCCCGAGCTGTATAAACGTGGAAATATCTACACTGCTATCTGTATAAACAGGGAAATACCAACACCACTATCTGTATAAACGTGGAAATATCAACACCACCATCTGTATAAACATGGAAATATCTACAAGTCTCTCTGTATAAACATGGAAATAAATACACCGCTGTCTGTATAAACATGTAAATATCTATACAGCCCTCTGAATAAACGTGGAAATATCTACACTGCTATCTCTATAAATACGGAAATATATACACCGCTATCTCTATAAACATGGAAATATCTATGCTGCCATCTGTATAAACATGGAAATATCTACACAGCCATCTGCATAAACATGGAAATAACTATACCGCTATCTCTATAGAGATGGAAATAATTACACAGCTATCTTTATAAACATGGAAATATCTACCCCGCCATCTCTATAAACCTGGAAATATCTACACTGACATATTCATAAACATGGAAATATCTACACCGCCATCTCCATAAACATGGGACTATCTACACTACAGTCTGTGTAAAATGGAAATATCTAAACTGCTCTCTTTAGAAACATGGACATATCTACACTGCTATCTGTATAAAGATGCAAATATCTACACCAAGAGCAGTATAAACATGGAAATATCTACACCGCTATCTGTATAAACGTGGAAATAACAACACCGCTATCGGTATACACATGGAAATATCTACAACGCCATCTATATAAACATGGAAATATCTACACCGCTATGTCTATAAACATGGAAAAACCTACACCGCTATCTCTATAAACATGGAAATATCTACACCGCTATCTGTATAAACATGGAAATATCTACACCACTATCTGTATAAACATGGAAATATCTACACAGCGATCTGTATAAAAATGGAAATATCTACACCGCGATCAGTATAAACATGGAAGTATCTTCACCACGATCTGTATAAACTTGGAAATATCTACAGCGCTATCTGTATAAACATGGTAATATCTACACCACCATCTATATAAACATGGAAATATCTACACCGCCATCTGTATAAACATGGAAATATCTACAATGCCATCTGTAGAAAGATGGAAATATCTACACAGCTATCTCTATAAACATGGGAATATCTACACCGCCATCTGAATAAACATGGAAATACCTACAAAGTCATCTGTATAAACATGGAAATATCTACACAGCCATCTGTATAAACATGGAAATATCTACACAGCCATCTGTATATACATGAAAATATCTACACCGCTATCTGTATAAACATGGAAATAACTACGCCGCTATTTGTATAAAGAAGGAAATATCTACCCCGTGATCTGTATAAACATGGAAATATCTACACCGCCATCACTATAAACACGGAAATATCTACACCCCTATCTGTATAAACATGGAAATATGCACACCGCTATCTCTATAAACATGGAAAAATCAACACCGCTATCTCTATGAACATGGAAATATCTACACCGCCATCTCTATAAACATGGAAATTTCTACAGCATGATCAGTATAAACATGGAAATATCTACACCGCTATCTGTATAAACATGGACATATCTGCACTGCTATCTCTATAAACATCGAAATATCTACACCACCATCTGTATAAACATGGAAATACTTACAAATTTGTCTGTATAAACATGGAAATATCTACACCGCCATCTGTATAAACATGGAAATATCTACACAGCCATGTGTATATACATGGAAATATCTACACCGCTATCTATATAACCATGGAAATAAATACACCGCTATCTGTATAAACATGGAGATATCTACACCGCCATCTACATATCCATGGAAATATCTGCACCGCAATCTGTCTAAACATGGAAATATCTACACGGTCATCTGTGTATAGATGGAAATATCAACACCGATATCTGTACAAACATGGAAATAACTGCACCGCAATCTGTATAAACATGGAAATATCTACACCGCGGTCTGTATAAACATGGAAATATCTAAACCGCAATCTGTATAAACATGGAAATATCTACAAAGCTATCTCTATAAACATGGAAATAACTACACCGTGATCTGGATAAACATGGAAATATTTACACCGCTATCTGTATAAACATGGAGATATCTACACCGTTATCTGTATAAATATGGAAATATCTACACTGCTATCTCTATATAGATGGAAATATCTACACCGCTATCTGTATAAACCTCGAAATATCTACACTGAAATCTCTATAAATATGGAAATAACTTCACCACCATCTGTATAAACATGGAAATAACTACACAGTCATGTGTAGGAACATGGAAATATCTACACCACCGTTTGTATAAAGATGGAAATATCTACACCGCTATCTGTAAAAACATGGAAATATCTACACCACTATCTGTGTAAATATGTAAATATTTACACCGCTATCTCAATAAACATGGAAATATCTACAACGCTATCTCTATAAACCTGGAAATATCTACACTGTCATCTATATAAACATGGAAATATCTACAGAGAACTCTGTATAAACATGGAAATATCGCCACAGCCATCTGTGTAAACATGGAAATATCTACACCGGTATCTGTATAAACATGGAAATATCTACACCGCTATGTGTATTAACGTGGAAATATCTCCATTGCTATCTGTATAAACATGGACATAACTCCACCGCAATCTGTATAAACATGAAAATATCTACACCGCTATCTCTATAAACATGGAAATATCTACACTGCCATCTGTACAAACTTGGAAATATCTACACAGTCATCTGCAGAAATATGGAAATATCTACACCGCTATCTCTATAACATGGAAATAACTACACCGCTGTCTCTATAAACATGGAAATATCTACACCGCTATCTCCAACAACATGGAAATATAGACACCGCCATTTCTTTAAACATGGAGATATCTACAACGCCATCTACATAAACAAGAAAATATCTACGTTGCCATCTATATAAACATGGAAATATCTACACCGCCATCTCTATAAACATGGAAATAACTGCACTGCCATTTGTAGAAAGATGGAAATATCTACACCGCCATCTGTATTAACGTGGAAATATCTGCACCACTATCAGTATAAACAGGGAAATATCTACACTGCAATCTGTATAAACATGGAAAAATCTACACCGCTATTTGTATAAACATGAAATATCAAAACAGCTATCTCTATAAATTGGAAATATCTACACTGCTATCTGTATAAACATGGAAATATCTACACCGCTTTCTGTATAAATATGGTAATATCTACGCCACCATCTATATAAACATGGAAATATCTACACTGCCATCTGTATAAGCATGGAAATATCTACAATGCCATCTGTAGAAAGATGGAAATATCTACACCGCAATCTGTGTAAACATGGAAATATCTACACCGATATCTGTAAAAACATGGAAATATCTACACCGCTATCTGTATAAACATGGAAATATCTACGCCGAGATCTGCGTAAACATGGAAATATCTACACCGCTATCTGTATAAACATGGAAATATCTACACCGCTATCTGTATAAACATGGAAATATCTACACTGCCATCTGTAGAAAGATGGAAATATCTACACTACTATCTCTGTAAATATGGAAATATCTACACCGCCATCTCTATAAACATGAAAATATCTACACTGCCATCTCCATAAACATGGAATAATCTACACCGCCATCTCTATAAACATGAAAATATCCACACCGACGTCTCCAGAAACATGGAACTATCTACACCGCCATGGGTATAAACATGGAAATATCAACACGACTATCTGTATAAACATGGAAATATCTACACTGCCATCAGTATAAAGATGGAAATATCTACACCGCGAGCTGTATAAACATGGAAATATCTATACCGCTGTCTGTATAAACATGGAAATACCAACACCGCTATCTGTATAAACATGGAAAAATGTACTCCGCTATCTGTATAAACATGGAAATATTTACAACGCTATCTGTGTAAACATGGAAATATCAACACAGCTATCTGTGTTAACTTGGAAATGTCTACAGCACTATCAGCATAAAGATGGAAATATCCACACCACAATCTGTACAAAGATGGAAATATCTTCACCGCTATGTCTGTAAACATGGAAATATCTACACCGCTATCTGCATAAACACGTAAATATCTACACCGCTATCTGTAAAACGTGGAAATATCTACACCGCTATCTGTATAAATGTGGAAATATCTACACCGCTATCTGTACAAACGTGGAAATATCTACACTGTTATCTCTATAAATATGGAAATATCTACACTGCCATCTGTATACACATGGAAATATCTACACAGCCATCGCTATAAACATGGAAATATCTACACCGCAATCTCTATAAACATGGAAATACCTACACCAACATCTCTATAAACATGCAAATATGTACACCGGTATCTCCAATAACATGGAAGTATCTACACCGCCATCTGTATAAACATGGAAATATCTACACCACTATCTGTATAATCATGGAAATATCTTCACTGCAATCTGTATAAAGATGTAAATATCTACACAGGGACCTGTATATACATGGAAATATCTACACCGCTGTCTGTATAAACATGGAAATACCAACACAACTATCTGTATAAACATGGAAATATCTACACCGCAATCTGTATAAACATGGAAATATCTACAATGCTATCTGTGTAAACATGGAAATATCTACAGAGCTGTCTGTGTAAACTTGGAAATATCTACACCGCTATCTGTGTAAAGATGGAAATACCTACACCGCAATCTTTGCAAAGATGGAAATATCTACACCGCTATCTCTGTAAACATGGAAATATCTACACCGCTATCTGCATAAACATGGAAATATCTACACCACTTTCTGTATAAACATGGAAATACCAACACCGCTATCTGTATAAACATGGAAATATTTACACCGCTATCTGTATGAACATGGAAATACCTTCACCACTATCTCTGTAAACATGGAAATACCTACACCGCCATCTCTATACACATGGAAATATCTACACGGGTTTTCCTGTAAGCATAGAAATATCTACACCTCCATCTCTATAAACAAGGAAATGTCTACAACGCCATTCTCATGAACATGGAAATATCTACACCGCTATCTGTATAAACGTAGAAATATGTACACCGCCATTTGTATAAACATGGAAATATCTACACTGCCACCTGTGGAAAGATGGAAATATCTACACCACGATCTGTGTAAACATCGAAATATCTACACCGCTATCTGTATAAACATGGAAATATCTACACCACGATCTGTATAAACAAGGAAATAACTCCACCACTGTCTGTATAAACATGGAAATGTGAACAACGCCATCTGTAAAAACATGGAATTATCTATACCGCTGTCTGTATAAATATGGAAATAACTACTCCGCTATCACTATAAACATGGATATATCTACAAAACTATTAGTGTAAACATGGAAATATCTACACAGCTATCTGTGTAAACTTGGAAATATCTACACCGACATCTGTGTAAAGATGGAAATAGCTACACCACAATCTGTGCAAAGATGGAAATATCTACACCGCTATCTCTGTAAACATGGAAATATCTACACCGCTATCTCTATAAACATGGAAATGTCAACACCGCTATCTGTATAAACATGTAAATATCTACATCGGCATCCCTATAAACATGAAAATATCTACACCAACATCTGTATAAACATGGAAATACCTGCACAGTCATTTGTATAAACATGGAAATATCTATATCGCCATCTGTATAAACATGGAAATATCTACAGTGCCATCTGTATAAACATGGAAATCTCTATATCACCATCTGTATAAACATGGCAATACCTACACTGCCATCTGTATAAACATGGAAATATCTACACAGACATCTGTATAAACATTTAAATATCTCCATCGCCATCTGTATAAACACGGAAATACTTACACCGCTATCTGTATAAACATGGAATTATCTACAACGCTACCCCAATAAACATGGAAATACCAACACCGCTATCCATATAAACATGGAAATATCTACACCGCTATCTGAATAAACCTGGAAATAACTACACTGCTATCACTATAAACATGGAAATACCTACACCGCTACCTCTATAAACATGGAAATATCTACACCGCCATCTCTATAAACTAGGAAATATCTACACCGCCATCTGCATAAACATGGATATATCTACACCGCCATCTGTATAAACATGGAAATATCTACACGGCTATCTGTAAAACATGGAAATATCTGCAACACTATCTGTGTAAACATGGAAATATCTACATCGCTATCTGTGTAAACATGGAAATATCTACTATGCTATCTGTATAAATATGGAAATATATTCACCGCTATCTGTATAAACATGGAAATGTCAACATCGCTATCTGTATAAACATGGAAATATCTACACCGCTATCTGTAAAAACCTGGAAATATCTACACCGCTATCTGAATAAATATGGAAATATCTACACCGCTATCTCTATAAACATGGAAATATCTACAACACTATCTGTGTAAACATGGAAATAACTACACAGCTATCTGTGTAAACTTGGAAATATCTACACCGCTATCTTTGTAAAGATGGAAATATCAACACCGCTATCTGTGCAAAGATGGAAATATCTACACCGCTATCTCTGTAAAAATGGAAATATCTACACCGCTATCTGTATAAACATGGAAATATCTACGACGCTATCTGTATAAACATGGAAATATCTACTCCACCATCTATATAAACATGGAAATATCTACACCGGGATCTTTATAAACATGGAAATATCTAAACCGCTATCTGTGTAAATATGGAAATATCTACACCGCTATCTCCATAAACATGGAAATATCTACACTGCTATCTGTATAAACATGGAAATTCTTCACCGTTATCTCTATAAACATGCAAATATCTACACTGCCATCTGTATAAACATACAAATATCTACAATGTGATGTGTATAAACATGGAAATATCTACACCACCATCTCTATAAACATTGAAATATCTACACTGCCATGTGTATACACATGGAAATAACTTCACATCCATCTGTATAAACATGGAAATATCTCCACCGCTATCTCTATAAACATGGAAATATCTACACCTCCATCTGCATAAACATGGAAATATCTACACTGCCATGTATACACATGGAAATATCTACACAGCCATCTGTATAAACATGGAAATATCTACACCGCTACCTCTATAAACATGGAAATACCTACAAAGAAATCTGTATAAACATGGAAATATCTACATCGCTCTCTGTATAAACATGGAAATATCACCTCCGCTATCTGTTTATATATGGAAATATCTGCACCGCTATCTTTATAAAAATGGAAATATCTTCACATTCAACTGTATATACATTGAAATATCTACACCACCATCTCTATAAACATGGAAATATCTACACTGCCATCTGTAAACATGGAAATATCCACACAGTCATCTGTATATACATGGAAATATCTACAACACCATCTCTATAAACATGGAAATATCTACACTGCCGTCTGTATGCACATGGAAATGTCTACAGAGCCATCAGTATAAACATGGAAACATCTGCACCGCTATCTCTATACACATGGAAATACCTCCACTGCAATCTCTGTAAACATGGAAATATCTACACCACAATCTCTATAAACATGGAAATATCTACACCGCCATCTCTATAAACATGAAAATATCTACACCGCCATCTGCATAAACATGGAACTATCTACACCGCCATCTGTGTAAACATTGAAATATCTACACTGCCGTCTGTATAAAGGTGGAAATATCTGCACCCCGAGCTGTATAAACGTGGAAATATCTACACTGCTATCTGTATAAACAGGGAAATACCAACACCACTATCTGTATAAACGTGGAAATATCAACACCACGATCTGTATAAACATGGAAATATCTACAAGTCTCTCTGTATAAACATGGAAATAAATACACCGCTGTCTGTATAAACATGGAAATATCTATACAGCCCTCTGAATAAACGTGGAAATATCTACACTGCTATCTCTATAAATACGGAAATATATACACCGCTATCTCTATAAACATGGAAATATCTATGCTGCCATCTGTATAAACATGGAAATATCTACACAGCCATCTGCATAAACATGGAAATAACTACACCGCTATCTCTATAGAGATGGAAATAATTACACAGCTATCTTTATAAACATGGAAATATCTACCCCGCCATCTCTATAAACCTGGAAATATCTACACTGACATATTCATAAACATGGAAATATCTACACCGCCATCTCCATAAACATGGGATTATCTACACCACCGTCTGTGTAAAATGGAAATATCTAAACTGCTCTCTTTATAAACATAGACATATCTACACTGCTATCTGTATAAAGATGGAAATATCTACACCACGAGCAGTATAAACATGGAAATATCTACACCGCTATCTGTATAAACATGGACATACCAACACTGCTATCTGTGTCAACATGGAAATATTTATACCGCTATCTGTATAAACATGGAAATATCTACACCACTGTCTCTACAAACATGGAAATACCTGCACTGCCATCTCTATAAACATGGTATTATCTACACCAATATCTGTATAAACAAAGAAATACCTACACCGCGATGTCTATAAACATGGAAATATCTACACCACTATATCTACAAACATATAAATATCTACACCGCCATCTGCATGAACATGGAAATATCTACACCGCTATGTGTTTAAACATGGAAATATCTACACCGCCATCTGCATAAACATGGAAATATCTACACCGCCTTCTGTATAAACATGGAAATATCTATGCCGCCGTCTGTATAAACATAGAAATATCTACATTGCCATCTGTGGAAAGTTGGAAATGTCTACACCGCGATCTGTATAAACTTGGAAATATCTACACCGCTACTTGTATAAACAATGAAATACCTACACCGCTATCTGTATAAACATGGAAACATCTACACCGTGATCTGTATAAAAATGGAAATATCTACACTGCTATCTGTATAAACATGGAAATATCTACAACGATAACTGTGTAAACATGCAAATAGCTACACCGAGATCTGTATAAATATGGAAATAACTACACCGCTATCTCTATAAACATGGAAATGTCTAAACCACTATCTGTATAAACATGGATATATCTACAAGGCTAACTCTATAAATATGGAAATACCTAAACCGCCTTCTGTATAAACATGGAAATAACAACACAGTCATCTGTATAAACATGGAAATATCTACAGCGCCATCTGTGAAAACATGGAAATACCTACACCGCCATCAGTATAAACATGGTAATATCTCCAACGCTATCTGTATAAACATGGAATTATCTCCACTGCAATCTGTATAAACATGGAAATATCTACACCACGATCTTTATAAACATGGAAATATCTCCACCGCTTTCTGTATAAACATGGAAACATGTACACCGCTATCTGTATAAACATGGAAATATCTACACCGCTATCTGTATAAACATGCAAATATCTACAACGCTATGTGTTAAACATGGAAAAATCTACTCCCCTATCTTTGTAAAGTAGGAAATATCTACACCGCAATCTGTGCAAAGATTTAAATATCTACACCGCTATCTGTGTAAACATGGTAATATCCACACCACTCTCTGTATAAACATGGAAATATCTACACCGCTATCTGTATAAACGTGGAAATAGCCACACCGCTATCTGTAGAAACATGGAAATATCTACACCTCCATCTGTATAAACATGGAAATATCTACACTGCCATCTGTATACACTTGGAAATATCTACACAGCCATCTGTATAAACTTGGAAATATCTACACCGCTATCTCTGTAAACATGGAAATACCTACACCGCATTCTGTATAAACATGGAAATATCTACACCGCTATCTGTATAAACATGGAAATATCTACACTGATATCTGTACAAACATGCAAATATCTACAACGCTATCTGTGTAAACATTGAAATACCTACACCGCTATCTGTGTAAACATGGAAATATCTACAACGCTATCTGTATAAACACGGAAAGATCTACACCGCTGTCTGTATTAACATGGAAATATCTACATTGCTGTCTGTATAAACATGGAAATATCTCCACCGCTATCTGTATAAGCATGGAAATATCTACACCGCTATCTTTATAAACATGGAAATATTTACACCGCTATCTGCATAAACATGGAAATATCAACAACAATATCTGTATAAACATGGAAATATCTACATGGCTATCTCTATGAACATGGACATATCTACACCGCCATCTGAATAAACATGGAAATACCTACACGGTCATCTGTATAAACATGGAAATATCTACACCACTATCTGTATGAACATGGAAATATCTACATGGCTATCTCTATAAACATGGAAATATCAACACGGCCATCTGTATAAACATGGAAATATCTACAGAGTCATCTATGTAAACATGGAAATATCTACACCAATATCTGAATAAACACAGAAATATCTACACTGCCATCTGTATAAACATGGAAATATCTACACAGTCATCTCTATAAACGTGGAAATATCTACACCGCTATCTGTATAAACATGGAAATAGCCACACCGCTATCTGTAGAAACATGGAAATATCTACACCGCCATCTGTAAAAATATGAAAATATCTACAGAGTAATCTGTATAAACATGGAAATACCTACACCTCCATCTGTATATACATGGAAATATCTACACTGCCATCTGTATACACATGGAAATATCTACACTGCCATCTGGATAAACTTGGAAATATCTACACCGCTATCTCTGTAAACATGGAAATACCTACACCGCAATCTGTATGAACATGGAAATATCTACACAGCTATCTGTACAAACATGGAAATATCTACACCACTATCTGTATAAACTTGGAAATATCTACACCGCTATCTCTATAAACATGGAAATATCTACACCGCCATCTGCATAAAAATGCAAATATCTTAACAGTCATCTGTATAAACATGGAAATATCTACACCACAATATGTATAAACATGGAAACACCTTCACTGCCATCTGTATAAACTTGGAAATATCTACACAGCCATTTCTATAAACATGGAATTATGTACACTGATATCTGTATAAACATGGAAATATCTAGACCACCATCTGTAAAAACATGGAAATATATACAGAGATATCTGTATAAACAGGGAAATATCTACACCACCATCTTTATACTCATGGAAATATCTACACAGCCATCTGTAGATACATGGAAATATCTACACCGCTATCTCTATAAACATGGAAATAGCTACACCGCCATCTGTATCAACATGGAAATATCTACACCGCTATCTGTATAAACATGGATATATCTAAACCACTATCTGTATAAACATGGAAATATCTACACCGCCATCTGTATAAACATGGAAATATCTCCACCGCTATCTGTTTAAACATGGAAATATCTACTCCGCTATCTGTATAAACATGGAAATATCTACACTCCCATCTGTATACACATGGAAATATCTACACAGCCATCTGTATACCCATGGAAGTATCTACACAGCCATCTGTATAAACATGGAAATATCTACACCATTATCTGTATAAACATGGAAATATCTACACCGCCATCTGTATAAATATGGAAATATCTCCACCGCTATCTGTATAAACATGGAAATAGCCCCACCGCTATCTGTATAAACATGGAAATATCTACACCGCTATCTCTATAAACATGGAAATATCTACACCGCTATCTGTATAAAGATGGAAATATCTACCCCGGTATACGTATAAACGTGGAAATATGTACACCGCTATCTGTATAATGGTGGAAATATCTACACCGCTATCTATATAAACATGGAAATATCTACACCTCCACCTGTATAAACATGGAAATATCTACACTTCCATCTGTATACACATGGAAATATCTACACAGCCATCTGTATAAACTTGGAAATATCTACACCGCTATCTCTGTAAACATGGAAATACCTACACCGCAATCTGTATAAACATGGAAACATCTACACCGTTATCTGTATAAACATGGAAATATCTACACTGCTATCTGTACAAACATGCAAATATCTACAACGCTATCTGTGTAAACATGGAAATACCTACACCGCTATCTGTGTAAACATGGAAATATCTACAACGCTATCTGTGCAAACATGGAAAGACATACACCGCTGTCTGTATAAACAAGGAAATATCTACATCGCTGTCTGTATAAACATGGAAATATCTCCACCGCTATCTTTATAAGCATGGAAATATCTACACCACTATCTTTATAAACATGGAAATATTTACACCGCTATGTGCATAAACATGGAAATAACAACAATATCTTTATAAACATGGAAATATCTACATGGCTGTCTATATGAACATGGAAATATCTAAACCGCCATCTGAATAAACATGGAAATACCTACGCGGTCATCTGTATAAACATTTAAATATCTACACCACTATCTGTATATACATGGAAGTACCTACATGGCTATCTCTATAAACATGGAAATATCTACACGGCCATCTGTATAAACATGGAAATATCTACAGAGTCATCTATGTAAACATGGAAATATCTACACCAATATGTGAATAAACACAGAAATATCTACACTGCCATCTGTATAAACATGGAAATATCTACACAGTCATCTCTATAAACGTGGAAGTATATACACTGCTATCTGTATAAACATGGAAATATCTCCACTGCTATGTGTTTAAACATAGAAATATCTTCTCCGCTATCTGTGTAAACATGGAAATATCTACACCTCCATCTGTATAAACATGAAAATAACTACACTCCCATCTGTATACACATGGAAATATCAACACAGCCATCTGTATACCCATGGAAATATCTACACAGCCATCTGTAGAAACATGGAAATATCTACACCGCTATCTGTATAAACATGGAAATATCTCCACCGCTATCTGTATAAACATGGAAATACCACACCGCTATCTGTATAAACATGGAAATATCTACACAGCCATCTGTACAAACATGGAAATATCTACACCACTATCTGTATAAACTTGGAAATACCTACACCGCTATCTGTATAAACATGCGAATATCTACACCGCCATCTGCATAAAAATGGAAATATCTAAACCGTCATCTGTATAAACATGGAAATATCTACACCATTATGCGTATAAACATGGAAACAACTTCACTGCCATCTGTATTAACTTGGAAATATCTACACAGCCATTTCTATAAACATGGAAAAATCTGCACTGCTATCTGTATACACATGGAAATATCTAGAACGCCATCAGTAAAACCATGGAAATATATACACAGATATCTGTATAAACAGGGAAATATCTACACCACCATCTTTATAAACATGTAAATATCTACACCGCAATCTCTATAAACATGGAAATAGCTACACCGCAACTGTATCAACATGGAAATATCTACACCGCTATCTGTATAAACATGGATATATCTACACCACTCTCTGTATAAACGTAGAAATATCTACACCGCCATCTGTATAAACATGGGAATATCTCCACTGCTATCTCTTTAAACATGGAAATATCGACTCCGCTATCTGTGTAAACATGGAAATATCTACACATCCATCTGTAGAAACATGGAAATATCTACACCGCTATCTGTATAAAGATGGAAATAGGTACAGCACAATCTGTATAAACTTGGAGATATCTACACCGCTATCTGTATAAACATGGAAATATCTACACCACTATCTGTTTAAACCTGGAAATATCTACACCGCCATCTGTATAAACATGGAAATATCTCCACCGCTATCTGTATAAACATGGAAATACCACACCGCTATCTGTATAAACATGGAAATAACTACACCGCTATCTCTATAAACATGGAAATATCTACACAGCTATCTCTATAGACATGGAAATATCTACACCGCTATCTGTATAAACGTGGAAATATCTACACCGCTATCTGTATAATCGTGGAAATACCTACACAGCCATCTGTAGATACATGGAAATACCTACACCGCTATCTCTATAAACATGGAAATAGCTACACCGCAATCTGTATCAACATGGAAATATCTACACCGCTATCTGTATAAACATGGATGTATCTAAACCACTCTCTGTATAAACATGGAAATATCTACACCGCCATCTGTATAAACATGGAAATATCTCCACTGCTATCTGTTTAAACATGGAAATATCGACTCCGCTATCTGTGTAAACATGGAAATAACTTCACCTCCATTTGTATAAACTTGGAAATATCTACACTCCCATCTGTATACACATGGAAATATCTACACAGCCATCTGTATACCCATGGAAATATCTAGACAGCCATCTGTAGAAACATGGAAATATCTACACCGCTATCTGTATAAACATGGAAATAGCTACACCGCAATCTGTATAAACATGGAAATATCTACACCGTTATCTGTAGAAACATGGAAATATCTACACCACTATCTGTATAAACCTGGAAATATCTACACCGCCATCTGTATAAACATGGAAATATCTACACCGCTATCTGTATTAACATGGAAATACCAACACTGCTATCTGTATAAACATGGAAATATCTTCACAGCTATCTGTATAAACATGGAAATATCAACAACGCTATCTGTGTAAACATGGAAATATCTACACCGCTATCTGTGTAAACATGGAAATATCTACACCGCTATCTGTGTAAAGATGGAAATATCTACACCGCTATCAGTGTAAAGATGGAAATATTTACACCGCTATCTGTGTAAACATGGAAATACCTACACCGCCATCTATATAAACATGGAAATATCTACACCGCTATCTGTACAAAGATGGATATATCTACACCGCCATCTGTATAAACATGGAATTATCTACACTGCCATCTCTATAAACATGGATATATTTACACCGCCATCTGTATAAACATGGAAATATCTACACCACCATCTGTATAAACATGAAATTATGTACACCGCCATCTGTATAAACATGGAAATAACAACACAGCTATCTGCGCAAACATGGAAGTATCAACACCGCCATCTGTATAAACATGGAAATGTCTACACCGCCATCTGTATATACATGGAAATATCAACACAGCTATCTGCATACGCATGGAAAGTTCTACAACACTATCTGTATAAACATGGAAATATTTACACCGCCAACTATATAAACATGGAAATATCTACCCCGCTATCTGTATAAACATGGAAATATCTACACCACCATCTATATAAACATGGAAGTATCTACACCGCTATCTCTATAAACATGGAAATACCTACACCGCCATCTGCATAAACATGGAAATATCTCCACCACTAACTCTATAAACATGGAAATACCAATACCGCTACCTCTATAAACATGGAAATATCTACTCTGTCATCTGTATAAACATGGAAATATCTGCACCACCGTCTGTATAAACATGGAAATATCTACACTGCCATCAGTATACACATGGAAATATGTACACAACCATCTGTATAAACATGGAATTATCTATGCCGCTATCTCTATAAACATGGAAATACCTACACCACTGTCTCTATAAACATGCAAATATCTAAACCACTATCTCTATAAACATGGAAATATATACAACGCCATCTCTACAAACATGGAAATATCTACACCACCATTTACATAAACAAGGAAATATCTACACCGCCATCTATATAAACATGGAAATATCTACACCGCTATCTCTATAAACATGGAAATATATAGACAGCCATCTCTATAAACATGGAAATACCGACACCGCCATCTACATAAACAAGGAAATATCTACACTGCCATCTATATAAACATGGAAATAGCCACACCGCTACCTGTATAAACATGGAAATATCTACACCGCCATCTCAATAAACATGGAAATATCTACACGGCTATCATTATAAATATGGAAATACCTACAAAGCTATCTCTATAAACATGGAAATATCTACACCGCTATCTGTATAAACATGGAAATATCTACACCGCTATCTCTATAAACATGGAAAAATATACAACGACCTCTCCATAAACATGGAGATATGTACACCGCCATCTGTATAAACATGGAAATATCTACACCACCATCTGTATAAACGTGGAAATAACTACACTGCCATATGTAAATAGATGGAGATATCTACACCGTGATCTGTATTAAAATGGAAATATCTACACTAGTATCTGTATAAACATGGAAATATTTACAATGCTATCTGTATAAACTTGGAAATATCTACACCGCTATCTGTATAAACATGGAAATATCTACACCACCATCTATATAAACATGGAAAAAACTTCACCGCCATCTGTATAAACATGGAAATATCTACAATGCCATCTGTAGAAACATGGAAATATCTACACCGCAATATGTGTAAACATGGAAATATCTACACCGATATCTGCAAAAACATGGAAATATGTTCACCGCTATCTGTATGAACATGGAAATATCTACACCGCGATCTGTATAAACATGGAAATATCTACAGCGCCATCTCTATAAACATTTATATATCTACATTGCCATCTGTAAAAACATGGAAATATCTACACAGTCATCTGAATAAACATGGAAATATCTACACAACCATCTGTATAAACATGGAAATACCTACAATATCATCTGTATACACATGGAAATATCTACACAGACATCTGTATAAATATGGAAATATCTACATCGACATCTGTATGAACATGGAAATATCTACACTGCCATCTGTAGAAAGATGGAAATATCTAGACCGCTATCTCTATAAATATGGAAATATCTACACCGCCATCTCTATAAACATGAAAATATCTACACTGCCATCTCCATAAAGATGGAAGTATCTACTCCGCAATGTCTATAAACACGGAAATATCTACACCACCATCTGTGTAAACATGGAAATATCTACACCGCTATCTGTGTAAACATGGAAATACCTACACCGCCATATGCATGGCCATGGAAATATCTACGCCGCCATCTGTATAAACATGGAAATATCTACACGGCCATCTGTGTATAGATGGAATTATCAACACCACCATCGGTACAAACATGGAAATATCTACACCGCTATCTCTATAAACATGGAAATATCTGCACTGCCATCTGTAAAAACATGGAAACACCTATACAGTCATCTGTATAAACAAGGAAATATCTACAATGCCATCTGTATACACATGGAAATATCCACACAGCCATCTGTATAAACATGTAAATATCTACACTGCTATCTCTATAAACATGGAAATATCTACAACGCCATCTCTATAAACATGAAAATAACTATGCTGCCATCTCCATAAACATGGAACTAACTACTCCGCCATCTGTATTAACATGGAAACATCTACACCGCCATCTGTGTGAATAAGGAAATATCTACAATGCCATCTCGAGAAAGATACAAATATCTGCACCGCGAGCTGTATAAACATGGAAATATCTACATCGCTAACTGTATAAATGTTGAAATAGCAACACCGCTATCAGTATAAACATGGAAATATCTACAACGCCATCTATATAAACATGGAAATATCTACACCGCTATGTCTATAAACATGGAAATACCTACACCGCTATCTCTATAAACATGGAAATATCTACACTGCTATCTGTATAAACATGAAAATATCTACACCGTTATCTGTATAAACATGGAAATATCTACACCGCCATCTGTATAAACATGGAAATATATACACAGCCATGTGTATATCCATGGAAATATCTACACCGCTATCTATGTAAACATGGAAATAACTACACCGCTATCTGTATAAACATGGAAATATCTACACCGCCATCTGCATGGCCATGGAAATATCTACGCCGCCATCTGTATAAACATGGAAATATCTACACGGCCATCTGTGTATAGATGGAAATATCAACACCACCATCTGTACAAACATGGAAATATCTACACCGCTATCTCTATAAACATGGAAATATCTGCACTGCCATCTGTAAAAGCATGGAACACCTATACAGTCATCTGTATAAACAAAGAAATATCTACAATGCCATCTGTATACACATGGAAATATCTACACCGCCATCTGTAAAAACATGGAAATACATACAAAGCTATCGGTATAAAGATGGAAATATCTACACCACCATCTGTATAAACATGGAAATATCTACACAGCCATGTGCATATACATAGAAATATCTACACCGCTATCTATGTAAACATGGAAATAACTACACCGTTATCTGTGTAAACATGGAAATATCTACACCGCGATCTACATATCCATGGAAATATCTGCGCCGCCATCTGTATAAACATGGAAATATCGACACCGCTATCTGTATAAACATGGAAATAACTACACCGCTATTTGTATAAACAAGGAAATATCTACACCGTGATCTGTAAAAACATGGAAATATCTACACCACCATCTCTATAAACATGGAAATATCTACACCACAATCTGTATAAACATGGAAATATCTACACCGCTATCTGTATAAACATGGAAATATCTACACCGCGATCTGTATAAACATGGAAATATCTACACCGCGATCTGTATAAACATGGAAATATCTACACCATGATCTGTATAAACACGGAAATATCTTCACCCCGATCTGTATAAACATGGTAATATCTATAGCGCTATCTGTATAAACATGGTAATATCTACACCACCATCAATATAAACATGGAAATATCTACACAACCATCTGTATAAACATGGAAATATCTACAATGCCATCTGTAGAAAGATGGAAATATCTACACCGCAATCTCTGTAAACATGGAAATATCTACACCGCGATCTGTATAAACATGGAAATATCTACACCGCGATCTGTATAAACATGGAAATATCTACACCGCTATCTCAATAAACATGGAAATATCTACACCGCTATTTGTATAAACAAGGAAATATCTACACCGTGATCAGTATAAACATGTAAATATCTACACCGCTATTTGTATAAACAAGGAAATATCTACACCACTATCTGTATAAGCATGGAAATAACTACATCGCTATTTGTATAAACAAGGAAATATCTACACCGTGATCTGTATAATCATGGAAATATCTACACCGCTATTTGTATAAACAACGAAATATCTACACCGCTGTCGGTATAAGCATGGAAATAACTACACTGCTATTTGTGTAAACAAGGAAATATCTACACCGTGATCTGTATAAACATGGAAATAACTACACCGCTATTTGTATAAACAGGGAAATATCTATAACTCCATCTGTTTAAACATGGAAATATATACACAGACATCTGTTAATACATGGAAATATCTACACCGCTATCTGTATAAACATGGAAATATCTACACAGCTATCTCTATAAACATGGAAATATCTACACAGCCATCAGTATAAACAAGGAAATACCTACAAAGTCATCTGTATAAACATGGAAATATCTACAAAGCCATCTGTATAAACATGGAAATATCTACAGAGCCATCTGTATATACATGGAAATATCTACACCGCTATCTGTATAAACATGGAAATATCTACACCGCTATTTGTATAAACAAGAAAATATCTACACCGTGATCTGTATAAACATGGAAGTATCTACACCGCCATCTCTATAAACATGGAAATATCTACACCCCTATCAGTATAATCATGGAAAAATCCACCCCGCTATCTCTATTAACATGGAAAAATCAACACTGCTATCTCTATGAACATGGAAATATCTACACCGCCATCTCTATAAACATGGAAATATCTACACCAAGATCAGTATAAACATGGAAATATCTACACTGCTATCTGTATAAACATGGAAATATCTCCACTGCTATCTCTATAAACATCGAAATAGCTACACCGCCATCTGTATGAACATGGAAATATCTACACAGCCATGTGTACATACATGGAAATATCTACACCGCTATCTATATAAACATGGAAATAACTACACCGCTATCTGTATAAACATGGAAATATCTACACCGCGGTATGTATAAACATGGAAATATCTACACCGCTATGTCTATAAACATGGAAATACCTACACCGCTATCTCTATAAACATGGAAATATGTACACCACTATCTGTATAAACATGGAAATATCTACACCGCTATCTGTATAAAGATGGAAATATCTACACTGTGATCTGTATAAACATGGAAATAACTACAGCGTGATCTGTATAAACATGGAAATATCTACACCACGATCTGTATAAACATGGAAATATCTTCACCACGATCTCTATAAACATGGTAATATCTACAGCGCTATCTCTATAAACATGGTAATATCTACACCACCTTCAATATAAACATGGAAATAACTACACAACCATCTGTATAAACATGGAAATATCTACAATACCATCTGTAGAAAGATGGAAATATCTACACCGCAATCTGTTTAAACATGGAAATATCTACACCGATATCTGTAAAAACATGGAAATATCTACACCGCTATCTGTATAAACATGGAAATATCTACACCGTGATCTGTATAAACATGGAAATATCTACACCGCGATCTGTATAAACATGGAAATATCTACACCGCTATCTCTATAAACATGGAAATATCTACACGGCTAATTGTATAAACAAGGAAATATCTACACCGTTATCTGTATAAACATGGAAATATCTACACTGCTATTTGTATAAACAAGGAAATATCTACACCGCTATCTGTATAAGCATGGAAATAACTACACCGCTATTTGTATAAGCAAGGAAATATCTACACCGTGATCTGTATAAACACGGAAATAACTACATAGCTATTTGTATAAACAAGGAAATATCTAGACCGCCATCTGTTTAAACATGGAAATATATACACAGACATCTGTTAATACATGGAAATATCTACACCGCTATATGTATAAACATGGAAATATCTACACATGTATCTCTATAAACATGGAAATATCTACACAGCCATCTGTATAAACATGGAAATGCCTACAAAGTCATCTGTATAAACATGGAAATATCTACAAAGCCATCTGTATAAACATGGAAATATCTACAGAGCCATCTGTGTATACATGGAAATATCTACACTTCCATCTGTATAAACATGGAAATACCTATACAGTCATCTGTGTAAACATGGAAATATCTACACCACCATCTGTATAAACATGGGAATATCTACAATGCCATCTCTATTCACAGGGAAATACATATACGGCAATCTGTGTATAGGTGGAAACATCAACACCGCCATCTGTAGAAACTTGGAAATATCTACACTGCTATCTCTATAAACATCGAAATATCTACACTGCGGTCTGTATAAACATGGAAATATCTACACCCGTATCTGCATAAACATGGCAATATCTACACCACTATTTGTATAAACATGGAAATATCTGCACCGCTATCTCTATAGACATGGAAATATCTTCAAAGCCATCTGTATAAACATGGAAATATCTGCACTGCTATCTGTATAAACATGGAAATACCTACACCGCTGTCTCTATAAACATGGAAATATGTACACCGCTATGTGTATAAACATGGAAATATCTCCACTGCTGTCTGTATAAACATGGAAAAATCTCCACCGTTATCTGTATACACATGGAAATATCTACAGCGCCATCTCTATAAACATTGAAATACCTACACTGCCATCTGTAAAAACATGGAAATATCTACACAGTCATCTGAATAAACATGGAAATATCTACACCACCATCTGTATAAACATGGAAATACCTACAATACCATCTGTATACACATGGAAATATCTACACAGACATCTTTATAAACATGGAAATATCTACACTGCCATCTGTAGAAAGATGGAAATATCTACACCGCTATCTCTATAAATTTGGAAATATCTACACCGCCATCTCTATATAAATGAAAATATCTACACTGCCATCTCCATAAAGATGAAAGTATCTACTCCGCCATGTGTATAAACACGGAAATATCTACACCACCATCTGTGTAAACATGGAAGCATCTACATCTCCATCTGTGTGAATAAGGAAATATCTACAATGCCATCTGTATAAAGATATAAATATCTGCACCGCGAGCTGTATAAACATGGAAATATCTACATCGCTATCTGTATAAACGTGGAAATACAAACACCGCTATCGGTATAAACATGGAAATATCTACCATGCCATCTATATAAACATGGAAATATCTACACCGCTATATCTATAAACATGGAAATACCTACACCGCTATATCTATAAACATGGAAATATCTACACCGCTATCTGTATAAACATGGAAATATCTACACCGCTATCTGTATAAACATGGAAATATATACAGCGCCATCTCTATAAACATTGAAATATCTACACTGCCATCTGTAAAAACATGGAAATATCTACACAGTCATCTGAATAAACATGGAAATATCTACACCACCATCTGTATAAACATGGAAATACCTACAACACCATCTCAATACACATGGAAATATCTACAAAGCCATCTGTATAAACATGGAAATATCTACAGAGCCATCTGTATATACATGGAAATATCTACACTTCCATCTGTATAAACATGGAAATACCTATACAGTCATCTGTGTAAACATGGAAATATCTACACCACCATCTGTATAAACATGGGAATATCTACAATGCCATCTCTATTCACAGGGAAATACCTACACGGCAATCTGTGTATAGGTGGAAACATCAACACCGCCATCTGTAGAAACTTGGAAATATCTACACTGCTATCTCTATAAACATCGAAATATCTACACTGCGGTCTGTATAAACATGGAAATATCTACACCCGTATCTGCATAAACATGGAAATATCTACACCACTATCTGTATAAACATGGAAATATCTGCACCACTATCTCTATAGACATGGAAATATCTTCAAAGCCATCTGTATAAACATGGAAATATCTGCACTGCTATCTGTATAAACGTGGAAATACTTACACCGCTGTCTCTATAAACATGGAAATATGTACACCGCTATGTGTATAAACATGGAAATATCTCCACTGCTGTCTGTATAAACATGGAAAAATCTCCACCGTTATCTGTATACACATGGAAATATCTACAGTGCCATCTCTATAAACATTGAAATACCTACACTGCCATCTGTAAAAACATGGAAATATCTACACAGTCATCTGAATAAACATGGAAATATCTACACCACCATCTGTATAAACATGGAAATACCTAAAATACCATCTGTATACACATGGAAATATCTACACAGACATCTTTATAAACATGGAAATATCTACACTGCCATCTGTAGAAAGATAGAAATATCTACACTGCTATCTCTATAAATTTGGAAATATCTACACCGCCATCTCTATATACATGAAAATATCTACACTGCCATCTCCATAAAGATGGAAGTATCTACTCCGCCATGTGTATAAACACGGAAATATCTACACCACCATCTGTGTAAACATGGAAGCATCTACACCTCCATCTGTGTGAATAAGGAAATATCTACAATGCCATCTGTATAAAGATATAAATATCTGCACCGCGAGCTGTATAAACATGGAAATATCTACATCGCTATCTGTATAAATGTGGAAATACCAACACCGCTATCGGTATAAACATGGAAATATCTACAATGCCATCTATATAAACATGGAAATATCTACACCGCTATGTCTATAAACATGGAAATACCTACACCGCTATCTCTATAAACATGGAAATATCTACACCGCTATCTGTATAAACATGGAAATATCTACACCGCTATCTGTATAAACATGGAAATATCTTCACCGCTATCTGTATAAACATGGAAATATATACAGCGCCATCTCTATAAACATTGAAATATCTACACTGCCATCTGTAAAAACATGGAAATATCTACACAGTCATCTGAATAAACATGGAAATATCTACACCACCATCTGTATAAACATGGAAATACCTACAACACCATCTCAATACACATGGAAATATCTACACAGACATCTGTATAAATATGGAAATATCTACACCGCAATCTGTATAAACATGGAAATATCTACACTGCTATCTATAGAAAGATGGAAATATCTACACCGCTATCTCCATAAATATGGAAATATCCACACGGCCATCTCTGTAAACATGAAAATATCTACACTGCCATCTCCATAAAGATGGAATTATCTACTCCGCCATGTCTATAAACACGGAAATATCTACACCACCATCTGTGTAAACATGGAAATATCTACACCGTTATCTGTGTAAACATGGAAATACCTACACCGCCATCTGCATGGCCATGGAAATATCTACGCCGCCATCTGTATAAACATGGAAATATCTACACTGCCATCTGTGTACAGATGGAAATATCAACACCACCATCTGTACAAACATGGAAATATCTACACCGCTATCTCTATAAACATGGAAATATCTGCACTGCCATCTGTAAAAACTTGGAAACAACTATACAGTCATCTGTATAAACATGGAAATATCTACAATGCCATCTGTATACACATGGAAATATCTACACAGCCATCTGTATAAACATGTAAATATCTACACTGCTATCTCTATAAACATGGAAATATCTACAACGCCATCTCTATAAACATGAAAATAACTACGCTGCCATCTCCATAAACATGGAACTAACTACTCCGCCATCTGTATAAACATGGAAACATCTACACTGCCATCTGTGTGAATAAGGAAATATCTACAATGCCATCTCGATAAAGATAGAAATATCTGCACCGCGAGCTGTATAAACATGGAAATATCTACATCGCTATCTGTATAAACGTTGAAATACCAACACCGCTATCGGTATAAACATGGAAATATCTTCAACGCCATCTATATAAACATGGAAATATCTACACCGCTATATTTATAAACATGGAAATACCTACACCGATATCTCTATAAACATGGAAATATCTACACCGCTATATGTATAAACATGGAAATATCTACACCGCTATCTGTAGAAACAATGAAATATATACAATGCTATCTGTGTAAACATGGATATATCTACACAGCTATCTGTGTAAACTTGGAAATAACTACACAGCTATCTGTGTAAAAATGGAAATATCTACACAGCAATCTGTGCAAAGATGGAAATATCTACACCGCTATCTCTGTAAACATGGAAATATCTACACCGCTATCTGGATAAACATGGAAATATCTATACCGCAGTGTCTATAAACATGGAAATATCTCCACCGCTATCTGTATAAACATGAAAATATCTACACAGCTATCTGTATAACCATGGACATACCTACACCGCAATCTGTATAAACATGGAAATATCTACCACGCTATGTGTGTAAACACGGAAATATCTACACAGCTATCTGTGTAAACTTGGAAATATCTACACAGCAATCTGTGCAAAGATGGAAATATCTACACCGCTATCTCTGTAAACATGGAAATAACTACACCGCTACCTGTATAAACATGGAAATATCTACACCGCTGTCTGTATAAACAAGGAAATATCTACACCGCCATCTGTAGAAACATGGAAATAACTACACCGCAATCTGTATAAACATGGAAATACCTACGCCGCTATCTGTATAAATATGGAAATATCTACACCGCTATCTCTATAAAAATGGAAATACCTACACCGTTTTCTCCATAAACATGAAAATATCTACACTGCTATCTCTATATACATGGAAATATCTACACCTCCATCTCTATAAACATGAAAATATCTAAACCGCCATCTTCAGAAACATGGATGTATCTACACCGCTATCTGTATAAACATGGAAATATTTACACCACTATCTGTATAAACACGGAAATATCTTCACTGCCATCTCTATAAACATGGAAATATCTACACCGCCATCTGTATAAAGATGGAAATATCTACACCGTAATCTGTATAAATATGGAAATAACTACACCGCTATCTATATAGACAAGGAAATATCTACACCGCTATCTATATAAACATGGAAATATCTACACTGCCATCTGTATAAAGATGGAAATATCTACACTGTGAGCTGTATAAACACGGAAATATCTACACCGCTATCTGTTTAAACATGGAAATACCAACACCGCTATCTGTATAAACATGGGATTATCTACACCGCTATCTCTATAAACATGAAAATACTTATACCACCATCTCTATAAACATGGAAATATTTACACCGCTATCTCTATAAACTTAGAAATAACTAGACCGCCATCTCTATAAACATGGAAATATCTACACCGCTATCTGCATAAACATGGAATTATCTACACAGACATCTGTATAAACATGGAAATATCTACACTGCCATCTCTACAAACATGAAAATAACTACACTGCCATCTTCAGAAACATGGATGTATCTACACCGCCATCTGTATGAACATGGAAGTATCTACACCACTATCTGTATAAACATGGAAATATCTTCACTGCCATCTGTATAAACATGGAAATATCTACACCGCCATCTGTATAAAGATGGAAATACCTACACCGCAATCTGTATAAATATGGAAATACCTACACCACTATCTCTATAGACATGGAAATATCTACACCACTATCTGTATAAACATGGAAATATCTACACCGCGATCTGTATAAACATGGAAATATCTTCACCGCGATGTGTATAAACATGGAAATATCTACACCGCTATCTCTATAAACATGGAAATATCTACACCGCTATTTTTATAAACAAGGAAATATCTACACCGTGATCTGAATAAACATGGAAATATCTACACCGCTATTTGTATAAACAAGGAAATATCTACACCGTTATCTGTATAAGCATGGAAATAACTACACCGCAATTTGTATAAACAAGGAAATATCTAGACCGCCATCTGTTTAAACATGGAAATATATACACAGACATCTGTTAATACATGGAAATATCTAAACGGCTATCTGTATAAACATGCTAATAACTGCACCGCTATCTGTATATATGTGGAAATATTTGCACCGCTATCCCCATAAACATGGTAATATCAACACCGCGATCTGTATAAACATTGAAATATCTACACAATGATCTGTATATACATGGAAATATCTACACCGCCATCTCTGTAAACATGGAAACATCTACACCACTATCTGTATATACATGGAAATATCCACATCGCTATCTCCATAAACATGGAAAAATCAACACCGCTATCTCTACGAACATGGAAATATCTACACCGCCATCTGTATAAACATGGAAATATCTACACCGCGATCAGTATAAACGTGGAAATATGTACACCGCTATCTGTATAAACATGGAAATATCTACACCGCCATCTGTATAAACATGGAAATACTAACAAAGTTATCGGTATAAGCATGGAAATATCTACACCGCCATCTGTATAAACATGGAAATATCTACACAGCCAGGTGTATATACATGGAAATATCTACACCACTATCTATGTAAACATGGAAATAACTACACAGCTATCTGTGTAAACATGGAAGTATCTACACCGCCATCCACATATCCATGGAAATGTCTGTGCCGCCATCTGTATAAACATGGAAATATCTACACGGTCATCTGTGTATAGATGGAAATATCAACACCGCCATCTATACAAACATGGAAATATCTGCACCGCTATCTGTATAAACAAGAAATATCTACACCACGGTCTGTATAAACATGGAAATATCTACACCGCGATCTGTATAAACATGGAAATATCTACACCGCGATCTGTATAAACATGGAAATATCTTCACCAAAATCTATATAAACATGGAAATATCTACACCGCCATCTGTATAAACATGGAAATATCTACAATGCCATCTGTAGAAAGATGGAAATATCTACACCGAAATCTGTGTAAACATGGAAATATCAACACAGATATCTGTAAAAACATGGAAATATCTACACCGCTATCTGTATAAACATGGAAATAACTACACCGCGATCTGTATAAACATGGAAATATCTACACCGCGATCTGCGTAAACATGTAAATATCTACACAGCTATCTCTATAAACATGGAAATATCTACACTGCCATCTGTATAAACATGGAAGTAGCTACAAAGTCATCTGTATACACATGGAAATATCTACACCGCTATCTGTATAAACATGGAAATAACTACACCGCGATCTGTATAAACATGGAAATATCTACACCGCTATCTGTATAAATATGGAAATATCTACACCGCTATCTCTATAAAAATGGAAATACCTACACCGTTTTCTCCATAAACATGAAAATATCTACACTGCTATCTCTATATACATGGAAATATCTACACCTCCATCTCTATAAACATGAAAATATCTAAACCGCCATCTTCAGAAACATGGATGTATCTACACCGCTATCTGTATAAACACGGAAATATTTACACCACTATCTGTATAAACATGGAAATATCTTCACTGCCATCTGTATAAACATGGAAATATCTACACCGCCATCTATATAAAAATGGAAATATCTACACCGTAATCTGTATAAATATGGAAATAACTTCACCGCTATCTATATAGACAAGGAAATATCTACACCGCTATCTGTATAAACATGGAAATATCTACACTGCCATCTGTATAAAGATGGAAATATCTACACCGTGAGCGGTATAAACACGGAAATATCTACACTGCTATCTGTTTAAACATGGAAATACCAACACCGCTATCTGTATAAACATGGGATTATCTACACCGCTATCTCCATAAACATGAAAATACTTATACCACCATCTCTATTAACATGGAAATATTTACACCGCTATCTCTATAAACTTAGAAATAACTAGACCGCCATCTCTATAAACATGAAAATACCTACACTGCCATCTTCAGAAACATGGATGTATCTACACCGCCATCTGTATAAACATGGAAATATCTACACCACTATCTGTATAAACATGGAAATATCTTCACTGCCATCTGTATAAATATGGAAATATCTACACCGCCATCTGTATAAAGCTGAAAATACCTACACCGCAATCTGTATAAATATGGAAATACCTACACCACTATCTCTATAGACATGGAAATATCTACACCGCGATCTGTATAAACATGGAAATATCTTCACCGCAATGTGTATAAACATGGAAATATCTACACCGCTATCTCTATAAACATGGAAATATCTACACCGCTATTTTTATAAACAAGGAAATATCTACACCGTGATATGAATAAACATGGAAATATCTACACCGCTATTTGTATAAACAAGGAAATATCTACACCGTTATCTGTATAAGCATGGAAATAACTACACCGCTATTTGTATAAACAAGGAAATATCTACACCGTGATCTGTATAAACATGGAAATAACTACACTGCTATTTGTATAAACAAGGAAATGTCTAGACCGCCATCTGTTTAAACATGGAAATATATACACAGACATCTGTTAATACATGGGAATATCTACACCGCTATCTGTATAAACATGCTAATAACTGCACCGCTATCTGTATAAATGTGGAAATATTTGCACCGCTATCCCCATAAACATGGTAATATCACCACCGCGATCTGTATAAACATGGAAATATCTACACCATGATCTGTATAAACATGGAAATATCTACACCGCCATCTCTATAAACATGGAAACATCTACACCACTATCTGTATATACATGGAAATATCCACATCGCTATCTCTATAAACATGGAAAAATCAACACCGCTATCTCTATGAACATGGAAATATCTACACCGCTATCTGTATAAACATGGAAATATCTACACCACCATCTGTATAAACATGGAAATATCTACACAGCCATGTGTATATACATGGAAATATCTACACCGCTATCTATGTAAACATGGAAATAACTACACCGCTATCTGTGTAAACATGGAAGTATATACACCGCCATCTACATATCCATGGAAATATCTGCGCCGCCATCTGTATAAACATGGAAATATCTACACGGCCATCTGTGTATAGATGGAAATATCAACACCGCCATCTATACAAACATGGAAATATCTGCACCGCTATCTGTATAAACATGGAAATATCTACACCGTGGTCTGTATAAACATGGAAATATCTACACCGCGATCTGTATAAACATGGAAATATCTACACCGCGATCTGTATAAACATGGAAATATCTTCACCACAATCTATATAAACATGGAAATATCTACACCGCCATCTGTATAAACATGGAAATATCTACAATGCCATCTGTAGAAAGATGGAAATATCTACACCGAAATCTGTGTAAACATGGAAATATCAACACAGATATCTGTAAAAACATGGAAATATCTACACCGCTATCTGTATAAACATGGAAATAACTACACCGCGATCTGTATAAACATGGAAATATCTACAGCGCGATCTGCGTAAACATGGAAATGTCTACACAGCTATCTCTATAAATATGGAAATATCTACACCGCCATCTGTATAAACATGGAAGTATCTACAAAGTCATCTGTATACACATGGAAATATCTACAAAGCCATCTGTATAAACATGGAAATATCTACACAGCCATCTGTATATGCATGGAAATATCTACACCGCTATCTGTATAAACATGGAAATAACTACACCGCTATTTGTATAAACAAGGAAATATCTACACCGTGATTTGAATAAACATGGAAATATCTACACCACTATCTGTATAAACATGGAAATTTCTACACCGTTATCTGTATAAATATGGAAATATCTACACCACTATCTCTATAAACATGGAAATATCTACACCGCCATCTGTATAAACATCGAAATACCTATACAGTCATCTGAGGAAACATGGAAATATCTACACCACCATCTGTATAAACATGGAAATATCTACAATGCCATCTGTATACACATGGAAATACCTACACGGCAATCTGTGTATAGATGGAAACATCAACACTGCCATCTGTATAAACTTGGAAATATCTACACTGACATCTGTAGAAAGATGGAAATGTCTACAAAGCGATCTGTATAAACATGGGTATTTCTACACCACTACCTGTATAAACATGGAAATATCTACACCGCTATCTGTATCAACTTGGAAATAACTACACCGCAATCTGTATAAACATGGAAATATCTACAATGCTATCTCTGTAAACATGGAAATATCTACACAGCTATCTGTGTAAAATTGGAAATATCTACACCGCTATCTGTGTAAATTTGGCAATATTTACAACGCAATCTGTGCAAATATGGAAATATCTACACCGCTATCTCTGTAAACATGGAAATATCTACACCCATATCTGTATAAACATGGAAATATCTACACTGCCATCTGTATAAACATGGAAATAGCTACACCGCTTTCTCTAGAAACATGAAAGTATCTACACTGATATCTCTTTATACATGGAAATATCTACACCTACATCTCTATAAACATGAAAATATCTGCACCGCCATCTTCAGAAACATGGAAGTATCTACACCGCCATCTGTATAAACATGGAAATATCTACACCACTATCTGTATAAACATGGAAATAACTTCACTGCCATCTGTATAAACATGGAAATATCTACACCGACATCTGTATAAAGATGGAAATATCTACACCGCAATCTGTATAAATATGGAAATAACTACACCGTTATTTCTATAGACATGGAAATATCTACACCGCTATGTGTATAAACATGGAAATATCTCCACTGCCATTTGTGTAAAGATGGAAATATCTACACCGCGAGCTGTATAAACATGGAAGTATCTACACCGCTATCTGTATAAACATGGAAGTAGCAACACCGCTATCTGTATAAACATGGAAGTACCAACACCGTTATCTGTTTAAACATGGAAATATCTACACCGCTGTCTCTATAAACATGAAAATACTTACACCACCATCTCTATAAACATGGAAATATTTACACAGCTATCTCTATAAACATAGAAATAACTAGACCGCCATCTCTATAAACATGGAAATAGCTACATCGCCATCTGCATAAACATGGAAATGTCTACACAGACATCTGTATAAACTTGGAAATATCTACACTGACATCTGTAGAAAGATGGAAATATCTACAAAGCGATCTGTATAAACATGGGAATTTCTACACCGCTACCTGTATAAACATGGAAATATCTACACCGCTATCTGTATCAACATGGAAATAACTACACCGCAATCTGTATAAACATGGAAATATCTACACAGCAATCTGTGCAAAGATGGAAATATCTACACCGCAGTCTCTATAAACATGGAAATATCTACACCGCTATCTGTAAAAACATGGAAATAACTACACCGCTATCTGTATAAGCATGGAAATTTTTACACCGCTATCTGTATAAACATGGAAATATTTCCACCGCTACCTTTTAAACACGGAAATAGCTACACCACTCTCTCTATAAACAATGAAATATCTACAACGCTATCTGTGTAACCATGGAAATATCTACACAGCTATCTGTGTAAACTTGGAAATATCTACACCACAATCTGTGTAAGCATGGAAATATCTACAACGCTATCTGTAAAAACTTGGAAATATTTACAATGCTATCTGTGTAAAGAGGGAAATATCTACACAGCTATCTGTAAAACGTGGAAATATCTACACCACTATCTGTATAACCCTGAAAATATGTACACCACTATCTGTATCAACATGTAAATAACTACACAGCTATCTGTATAAACATTTAAATATCTACAATGATATCTCTGTAAACATGGAAATATCGACACAGGTATCTGTGTAAACTTGGAAATATCTACACCGCTATCTGTGTAAAGTTTGCAATGTCTACAACGCAATCTGTGCAAAGATGGAAATATTTTTACCGCTATATCTGTAAACATGGAAATATCTACACTGCTATATGTATAAACATGGAAATATCTACACCGCCATCTGTATAAACATGGAAATATCTACACAGCCATCTGTATAAACATGGAAATATCTACACCGCTATCTCTATAAACATGGAAATATCTACACAGCTATCTGTATAAACATGGAAATATCTACACCGCTATCTGTATATACATGGACATATCTACACCGCTATATTTAGAAACATGGAAGTATCTACACCGCCATCTGTATAAACATGGAAATACCTACACTGCTACCTGTATAAATATGGAAATGTCTACACCGCTATCTCTATAAACATGGAAACACCTACACAACTTGCACTATAAACATGGAAATATCTACACCGCAATCTCTGTAAACATGGAAATATCTACACCGCCATCTATGTAAACATGAAAATATCTACACTGCCATATTCAGAAACATGGCTGTATCTACACCGCCATCTGTATAAACATGGAAATATCTACACCACTATCTGTATAAAGATGGAAATATTTAAACCGCTATCTCTATAAACATGGAAATATCTACACCGCCATCTGTATTAACATGGAAATATCTACACAGTCATCTGTATAAACCTGGAAATATCTACACTGTCATCTATATAAACATGGAAATATCTACAGAGAACTCTGTATAAACATGGAAATATCGGTACAGCCATCTGTATAAACATGGAAATATCTACACCGCTATCTGTATAAACATAGAAATATCTACACCGCTATGTGCATTAACGTGGAAATGTCTCCATTGCTATCTGTATAAACATGGACATATCCCCAACGCAATCTGTATAAACATGAAAATATCTACACTGCTATTTGTATAAACATGGAAATATCTACACTGCCATCTGTACAAACATGGAAATATCTACACAGTCATCTGTAGAAACATGGAAATATCTACACCGCTATCTCTATAAACATGGAAATAACTACACCGTTATCTCTATAAACATGGAAATATATACACCGCTATCTCCATCAACATGGAAATATACACACCGCCATCTCTTTAAACATGGAGGTATCTACAACGCCATCTACATAAACAAGAAAATATCTACACTGTCATCTATATAAACATGGAAATATCTACAGCGCCATCTCTATAAACATGGAAATACCTACACTGCCATTTGTAGAAAGATGGAAATATCTACACCGCCATCTGTATAAACGTGGAAATATCTACAGAGAACTCTGTATAAACATGGAAATATCTACACCGCAGTCTGTATAAACATGGAAATATCTACACCGCTATCTGTATAAATATGAAATATCTAAACCGCTATCTCTATAAAAGTGGAAATGTCTACACTGCTATCTCTATAAACATGGAAATATCCTCACTGCTATCTCTATGAACATGGATATTTCTACACCGCTATCTCTTTAAACATGGAAATATCTACACCGCCATCTCTATAAACATGGAAATATCTACAACGCTATCTCTATAAACATGGAAATATCTACACTGCTATCTGTATAAAAATGGAAATTCTACACCCCGCGATCCGTATGAACATGGAAATATATACACCGCGATCTGAATAAACATGGAAATATCTAGACCGCTATCTGTATAAACATGGAAATATCTACACAGCTATCTCTATAAACATAGAAATATCTACAACGCTATCTGTATAAATATGGAAATACCTACAGAGTCATCTATATAAACATGGAAATATCTACACAGCCATCGGTATAAACATGGAAATATCTACACAGCTATGTGCATATACATGGAAATATCTACACCGCTATCTATATAAACATGGAAATAACTACACCGCTATCTGTATAAACATGGAAATATCTACACCGCCATCTACATATCCATAGAAATATCTGTACCGCCATCTGTATAAACATGGAAATATCTACACGGTCATCTGTGTATAGATGGAAATATCAACAACTTCATCTCTACAAACATGGAAATATCTGCGCCACTATCTGTATAAACATGGAAATATCTACACCGCGGTCTGTATAAACATGGAAATATCTACACTGCTATCTGTATAAACATGGAAATATCTACACCGCTATCTCTATAAACATGGAAATATCTACAAAGCCATCAGTATAAACATGGAAATACCTACACAGTCATGTGTAGGAACTTGGAAATATCTACACTGCCATCTGTATAAACATGGAAATATCTACACAGCCTTCTGTATAAATATGGAAATATCTGCATAGGCATCTGTATAAACATGGAAATATCTGCACGACTATCTGTATAAACATGGAAATACCTACACCACTGTCTCTATAAACATGGAAATATGTACACCGCTATGTGTATAAACATGGAAATATATACACGGCTATCTGTTTAAACATGCAAATATCTACACCACTGACTGTATAAACATGGAAATATCTACACCGCTATCTGTATAAACATGGAAATATCTACACCGCTGTCTCTATAAACATGGAAATATCTACACCGATATCTGTAGAAACATGGAAATATCTACACCGCTGTCTCTATAAACCTGGAAATATCTACACCGTTATCTGTATTAACGTGGAAATACCTACACCGCTATCTGTATAGACGTGGAAATATCTACATCGCTATCTCTACAAATGTCGAAATATCTACACCGCTATCTGTATAAACATGGAAATATCTACACAGGTATGTGTATAAACGTGGAAATATCTGCACCGCTATGTGTATAAACTTGGAAATTTCTACACCGCAATCTGTATAAAAGTGGAAATATCTTCACCGCTATCTGTATAAACGTGGAAATATCTACACCGCTATCTGTATAATCGGGGAAATATCTACACCGCTATCTGTATAAACGTGGGAATATCTACACCGCTATCCCTATAAACGTGTAAACATTTACACGGCTATCTATATAAACACGGAAATATTTACATCGCTATCTCTAAAAACATGGAAATATCTACACCGCTATGTGTATAAACATGAAAATATTTACACTGCTATCTGTATAATCATGGAAATATTTACACCGCTATCTGTAAAAACTTGGAAACATTTACACCGCTATGTCTATAAAAATGGAAATATCTACACCGCTATCTCCATAAACATGAAAATATCTACACTGTTGTTTGTATGAACATGAAAATATCTACACCGCTATCTCTATAAACAAAGAAATATCTACATTGCTGTCTGTATAAACATGGAAATATCTACACAGCTATCTGTATAAACATGGAAATATCTACACCGCTATCTGTATAAACATGGAAATATCTAGACAGTCATCTCTATAAAGATGGAAATATATATACCGCTATCTGTATAAACATGGAAATACCCACACCGCTATCTGTATAAACATGGATATACCCACACCGCTATCTGTATTAAGATGGAAATATCTGCACCGCTATCTTTATAAACATGGAAATATCTGCAACTCTATCTCTGTAAACATAGAAATATCTACATGGCTATTTGTGTAAACATGGAAATATCTGCACCGCTATCTATATAAAGATGGAAATATCTACACCTCTATCTGTAAAACGTGGAAATAACTACACCGCAATCTGTATAAACACGGAAATATCTACAATGCTATCTCTGTAAACATCGAAATATCTACGCAGCTATCTGTGTAAACTTGGAAATATCTTCACCGCTATCTGTGTACATTTGGCAATACCTACACAGCAATCTGTGCAAAGATGGAAATACCTACACCGCTATCTCTGTAAACATGGAAATATCTACACCGATATCTGTATAAACATGGAAATATCTACACTGCCATCTGTATAAACCTGGAAATATCTACAGCGCCATCTGTATAAACATGGAAATATCTACACCGCCATCTGTACACACATGGAAATATCTACACAGCCATCTCTATAAACATGGAAATATCTACACCGCCATCTGTATAAACATGGAAATATCTACATCGCTATCTGTATAAACAGGAAAATATCTCCACCACTATCTGTATAAACATGGAAATATCTACACCGCTATCTGTATAAACATGGAAATATCTACACCACTATCTGTATAAACATGGAAATATCTACAACACTATCTGTTCAAACATGGAAATATCTACACAACAATCTGTGCAAAGATGTAAATATCTACACCGCTATCTTTATAAACATGGAAATATCTCCACTGCTATCTCTATAAACATCGAAATATCTACACCGCCATCTGTATAAACATAAAAATACTTACAAAGTTATCTGTATAAACATGGAAATATCTACACCGCCATCTGTATAAACATGGAAATATCAACACAGCCATGTGTATATACATGGAAATATCTACACCGCTATCTATATAAACATGGAAATAAGTACACCGCTTTCTGTATAAACATGGAAATATTTACACCGCCATCTACATATCCATAGAAATATTTGCACCGCCATCTGTATAAACATGGAAATATCTTCAAGGTCATCTGTGTATAGATGGAAATATCAACACCACCATCTGTACAAACATGGAAATATCTGCAACGCTATCTGTATAAACATGGAGATATTTACACCGCGGTCTGTATAAACATGGAAATATCTACATCGCAATCTGTATAAACATGGAAATATCTACAGCGTGATCTGTATAAACATGAAATATTTACATGGCTATCTGTATAAACATGGAAATATCTACGCCGTTATCTGTATAAATATGGAAATATCTACACCGCTATCTCTGTAAACATGGAAATATCTACACGGCCATCTGTATAAACCTGGAAATATCTACACTGCTACCTATATAAACATGGAAATATCTACAATGCCATCTGAAAAAACATGGAATTACCTATACAGTCATCTGTATAAAGATGGAAATACCTTCACCACCATCTGTATAAACATGGAAATATCTACAATGCCATCTGTATACATATGGAAATACATACATGGCAATCTGTGTATAGATGAAACATCAACACCGCCATCTGTACAAACATGGAAATATCTACACCGCTATCTCTATAAACATGGAGATATCTACACTGCGGTCTGTATAAACATGGAAATATCTACAAGGTCATCTGTGTATAGATGGAAATATCAACACTGCCATCTGTACAAACATGGAAATATTTGAACCGCAATCTGTATAAACATGGAAATATCTACACCGCGGTCTGTATAAACATGGAAGTATCTAAACCGCTATCTGTATAAACATGGAAATATCTACACCGCTATCTCTATAAACATAGAAATATCTACACCTTGATCTGTATAAACATGGAAATATTTACACTGCTATCTGTATAAACATGGAAATATCTACACCGCTATCTGTATAAACACGGAAATACCTACAATGCCATCTGTAGATACATGGAAATATCTACACAACCATCTGTATAAACATGGAAATATCTACAATGCCATCTGTATACACATGGAAATACCTACACGGCCATCTGTATAAACATGTAAATATCTACACCGCTATCTCTATATACCTGGAAATATCTACACCGCCATCTCTATAAACATGAAAATATCTACACTGCCATCTCCATGTACATGGAAATAACTATTCCGCCATCTGTATAAACATGGAAACATCTACACCGCCATCTGTGTGAATAAGGAAATATCTACAATGCCATCTCTATAAAGATATAAATATCTACACAGCGAGCTGTACAAACATGGAAATATCTACATCGTTATCTGCAAAAACGTGGAAATACCAACACCGCTATCGGTATAAACATGGAAATATCTACAACGCCATCTATATAAACATGGAAATATCTACACCGCTATGTCTATAAACATGGAAATACCTACACCGCTATCTCTATAAACATGGAAATATCTACACCGCTATCTGTATAAACATGGAAATATCTACAACGCTATCTGTATAAACATGGAAATATCTACACCGCGATCTGTATATACATGGAAATATCTTCACCACCATCTGTATAAACATGGAAATATCTACACCGCTATCTGTATAAACATGGTAATATCTACACCACCATGTATATAAACATGGAAATATCTACACCGCCATCTGTATAAACATGGAAATATCTACAATGCCATCTGTAGAAAGATGGAAATATCTACACCACAATCTGTGTAAACATGGAAATATCTACACCAATATCTTTAAAAACATGGAAATATCTACACCGCTTTCTGTATAAACATGGAAATATCTACACCGCGATATGTAAAAACATGGAAATATCTACAGCGCCATCTCTATAAGCATTGTAATATCTACACTGTCATCTGTAAAAACATGGAAATATCTACACAGTCATCTGAATAAACATGGAAATATCTACACCACCATCTGTATAAACATGGAAATAGCTACAATACCATCTGTATGCACATGGAAATATCTACACAGACATCTGTATAAACAAGGAAATATCTGCACCGCCATCTGTATAAACATGGAAATATCTACACTGCCATCTGTAGAAAGAAGGAAATATCTACACAGCTATCTATATAAACATGGAAATAACTACACCGCTATCTGTATAAACATGGAAATATCTACACCGCCATCTACATATCCATGGAAATACCTGCACCGCCATCTGTATAAACATGGAAATATCTACACGGTCATCTGTGTAGATGGAAATATAAACACCGCCATCTGTACAAACATGGAAATATCTGCACCACAATCTGCATACACATGGAAATATCTACACCGCGGTCTTTATGAACATGGAAATATATAAACCGCTATCTGTATAAACATGGAAATATCTACACCGCTATCTCTATAAACATAGAAATATCTGCACCGTGATCTGTATAAACATGGAAATATTTACACCGCAATCTGTATAAACATGGAAATATCTACACCGTTATCTGTATAAACATGGAAATACCTACAATGCCATCTGTAGAAACATGGAAATACCTACACCACCATCTGTATAAGCATGGAAATATCTACAATGCCGTCTGTATACACATGGAAATACCTACACGGCAATCTGCGTATAGTTGGAAACATGAACACCTCCATCTGTACAGACATGGAAATATCTACACCGCGATCTGTATAAACATGGAAATATCTTCACCACCATCTATATAAACATGGAAATATCTACACCGCTATCTGTATAAACATGGTAATATCTACACCACCATGTATATAAACATGGAAATATCTACACCGCCATCTGTATAAACATGGAAATATCTACAATGCCATCTGTAGAAAGATGGAAATATCTACACCACAATCTGTGTAAACATGGAAATATCTACACCAATATCTTTAAAAACATGGAAATATCTACACCGCTTTCTGTATAAACATGGAAATATCTACACCGTGATATGTAAAAACATGGAAATATCTACAGCGACATCTCTATAAGCATTGAAATATCTACACTGTCATCTGTAAAAACATGGAAATATCTACACAGTCATCTGAATAAACATGGAAATATCTACACCACCATCTGTATAAACATGGAAATATCTACAATACCATCTGTATGCACATGGAAATATCTACACAGACATCTGTATAAACAAGGAAATATCTACACCGCCATCTGTATAAACATGGAAATATCTACACTGCCATCTGTAGAAAGAAGGAAATATCTACACAGCTATCTATATAAACATGGAAATAACTACACCGCTATCTGTATAAACATGGAAATATCTACACCGCCATCTACATATCCATGGAAATACCTGCACCGCCATCTGTATAAACATGGAAATATCTACACGGTCATCTGTGTAGATGGAAATATCAACACCGCCATCTGTACAAACATGGAAATATCTGCACCACAATCTGCATACACATGGAAATATCTACACCGCGGTCTGTATGAACATGGAAATATATAAACCGCTATCTGTATAAACATGGAAATATCTACACCGCTATCTCTATAAACATGGAAATATCTGCACCGTGATCTGTATAAACATGGAAATATTTACACCGCAATCTGTATAAACATGGAAATATCTACACCGTTATCTGTATAAACATGGAAATACCTACAATGCCATCTGTAGAAACATGGAAATACCTACACCACCATCTGTATAAGCATGGAAATATCTACAATGCCGTCTGTATACACATGGAAATACCTACACGGCAATCTGCGTATAGTTGGAAACATCAACACCTCCATCTGTACAGACATGGAAATATCTACACCGCTATCTGTATAAACATGGAAATATCTACACTGCGGTCTGTATAAACATGGAAATATCTGCACTGGTATCTGTATAAACATGGAAATATCTACACCACGATCTGTATAAAACATGGAAATAATTACACCGCTATCTGTATAAACATGGAAATATCTACACCGCTATCTCTATAAACAAGGAAATACCTGCAAAGCCATCTGTATAAACATGGAAGTAACTACACAGTCATGTGTAGGAACATGGAAATATCTACACTGCCATCTGTATAAACATGGAAATATCTACACAGCCCTCTGTATAAATATGGAAATATCTTCATAGGCATCTGTATAAACATGGAAATATCCGCACCGCTATATGTATAAACATGGAAATACCTACACTGCTGTCTCTATAAACATGCAAATATGTACACCGCTATGTGTATAAACATGGAAATATCTCCACTGCTGTCTGTATAAACATGGAAATATCTCCACCTTTATCTGTATAAACATGGAAATATCTACAGCGCCATCTCTATAAACATTGAAATATGTACACTGCCATCTCTAAAAACATGGAAATATCTACACAGTCATCCGAATAAACATGGAAATATCTACACCACCATCTGTATAAACATGGAAATACCTACAATACCATCTGTATACACATGGAAATATCTACACAGACATCTGTATAAATATGGAAATATCTACACCGCCAGCTGTATAAACATGGAAATATCTACACTGCCATCTGTAGAAAGATGGAAATATCTACACCGCTATCTCTATAAATTTGGAAATATCTACACCGCCATCTCTAAAACATGAAAATATCTACACTACCATCTCCATAAAGATGGAAGTATCTACTCCGCCAAGTGTATAAACACGGAAATATCTACACCACCATCTGTGTAAACATGGAAATATCTACACCGCTATCTGTATAAACATGGAAATATCTACAAAGCCATCTGCATGTCCATGGAAATATCTACGCCGCCATCAGTATAAACATGGAAATATCTACACGGCCATCTGCGTATAGATGGAAATATCAACACCGCCATCTGTACAAACATGGAATATCTACAACGCTATCTCTATATACATGGAAATATCTGCAATGACATCTGTAAAAACATGGAAATACCTATACAGTCATCTGTGTAAACATGGAAATATCTACAATGCCATCTCTATAAACATGGAAATATATAAACCACTATCTGTATAAACATGGAAATATCTACACCGCTATCTTTTTAAACATGGAACTATCTACACCGTGATCTGTATAAACATGGAAATATATACACCGCAATCTGTATAAACACGGAAGTATCTTCACCACGATCTGTATAAACATGGAAATGTCTACACCGCTATCTGTATAAACATGGTAATATCAACAACAACCTTCTATATAAACATGGAAATATCTACACCGCCATCTGTATAAACATGGAAATATCTTCACCACGATCTGTATAAAGATGGAAATATCTACACCGCTATCTGTATAAACATGGTAATATCTACACCACCATCTATATAAACATGGAAATCTCTACACTGCCATCTGTATAAACATGGAAATATCTACAATGCCATCTGCAGAAAGATGGAAATATCTACAACACAATCTGTGTAAACATGGAAATATCTCCACCAATATCTCTAAAAACATTGAAATATCTACACCGTTATCTGTATAAACATGGAAATATCTACACCGCGATATGTATAAACATGGAAATATCTACAGCGCCATCTCTAGAAACATTGAAATATCTATACTGCCATCTGTAAAAACATGGATATATCTACACCACCATCTGTATAAACATGGAAATAGCTACAATACCATCTGTATGCACATGGAAATATCTACACAGACATCTGTATAAACATGGAAATATCTACACCGCCAGCTGTATAAACATGGAAATATCTACACCGCCATCTGTAGAGAGATGGAAATATCTACACCGCTATCTCTATAAATATGGAAATATCTACACCGCCATCTCTATAAACATGAAAATATCTACACTGCCATCTCCATAAAGATGGAAGTATCTACTCCGCCATGTGCATAAACACGGAAATATCTACACCACCATCTGTGTAAACATGGAAATATCTTCACCACTATCTGTATATACATGGAAATATCTACACCACCATCTGCATGTCCATGGAAATATCTACGCCGCCATCTGTATAAACATGGAAATATCTACACGTCAATCTGTGTATAGATGGAAATATCAACACCGCCATCTGTACAATCATGGAAATACCTACACCGCTATCTCTATAAACATCGAAATATCTGCACTGCCATGTGTAAAAACATGGAAATACCTATACAGTCATCTGTATAAACATGGAAATATCTACAATGCCATCTGTACACACATGGAAATATCTACACAGCCATCTGTATAAACATGTAAATAACTACACTGCTATCTCTATAAACATAGAAATATCTACACCGCCATCTCTTTAAACATGAAAATATCTACACTGCCATCTCCATAAACATGGAACTACTCCGACATCTGTATAAACCTGGAAATATCTACACCGCCATCTGTGTGAATAAGGAAATATCTACAATGACATCTGTATAAAGATATAAATATCTGCACCGCGAGCTGTATAAACATGGAAATATCTACATCGCTATCTGTATAAACGTAGAAATACCAACACCGCTATCGGTATAAACATGGAAATATCTACAACGCCATCTATATAAACATGGAAATATCTACACCGCTATGTCTATAAACATGGAAATACCTACACCACTATCTCTATAAACATGGAAATATCTACACCGCTATCTGTATAAACATGGAAACATCTACACCGATATTTGTATAAACATGGAAATATCTACACCGCGATCTGTATGAACATGGAAATAACTTCACCACGATCTGTATAAACATGGAAATATCTACACCGCTATCTGTATAAACATGGTAATATCTACACCACCATCTATATAAACATGGAAATATCTACACCGCCATCTGTAGAAACATGGAAATATCTACAATGCCATCTGTAGAAAGATGGAAATATCTACACCGCAATCTGTGTAAACATGGAAATATCTACACCGATATCTGTAAAAACATGGAAATATCTACAGCGCTATCTGTATAAATATGGAAATGTCTACACCGCGATCTGTATAAACATGGAAATATCTACACCGCGATCTGTATAAACATGGAAATACCTACACCGCTATCTGTATAAACATGGAAATATCTACACAGCCATCTCTATAAACATGGAAATATCTACACCGCCATCTGTATAAACATGGAAATGCCTACAAAGTCATCTCTATAAAAATGGAAATATCTACACAGCAATCTGTATAAACATGGAAATATCTACACAGCCATCTCTATATACATGGAAATATCTACACCGCTATCTGTATAAACATGGAAATAACTACACCGCTATTTGTATAAACAAGAAAATATCTACACCGTGATCTATATAAACATGGAAATATCTGCACCGGCATCTCTATAAACACGGAAATATCTACACGCCTATCTGTATAAACATGGAAATATACACACCGCTATCTCTATAAACATGGAAAAATCAACACCGCTATCTCTATGAACATGGAAATATCTACACCGCCATCTCTATAACCATGGAAATATCTACACCACGATCAGTATAAACATGGAAATATCTACACCGCTATCTGTATAAACATGGAAAATCTCCACTGCTATCTCTATAAACATCAAAATATCTACACCGCCATTTGTATAAACATGGAAATTCTTACAAAGTTATCTGTATAAACATGGAAATATCTACACAGCAATATGTATATACATGGAAATATGTACACCGCTATCTATATAAACATGGAAATAACTACACCGCTATCTGTATAAACATGGAAATATCTACACCGCCATCTACATATCCATGGAAATATCTGCACCGCCATCTGTATAAACATGGAAATATCTACACGGTCATCTGTGTATAGATGGAAATATCAACACCGCCATCTGTACAAACATGGAAATATCTGCACGGTAATCTGCATAAACATGGAAATATCTACACCGCGGTCTGTATAAACATGGAAATATATAAACTGCTATCTGTATAAACATGGAAATATCTACACCGCTATCTCTATAAACATGGAAATATCTACACCGTGATCTGTATAAACATGGAAATATTTACACCGCTATCTCTATAAACATCGAAATATCTACATCGCCATCAGTATAAACATGGAAATATCTACACAGCCATGTGTATATACATGGAAATATCTACACCGCTATCTATATAAACATGGAAATAACTACAACGCTATCTATATAAACATGGAAATATCTACACCGCCATCTACATATCCATAGAAATACCTGTGCCGCCATCTGTATTAACATGGAAATATCTACACGGTCATCTGTGTATAGATGGAAATATCAACACCGCCATCTGAACAAACATGGAAATATCTGCACCACTATCTGTATAAACATGGAAATAACTACACCGCGGTCTGTATAAACATGGAAATATCTACACCACTATCTGTATAAACATGGAAATATCTACACGGCTATCTCTATAAACATGGAAATATCTACACCATGATCTGTATAAACATGGAAATATTTACACCGCTATCTGTATAAACATGGAAATATCTACACCACCATATGTATAAACATGGAAATAGCTACAACACCATCTGTATACACATGGAAATATCTACACAGACATCTGTATAAATATGGAAATATCTACACCACCAGCTGTAAAAACATGGAAATATCTACACTGCCATCTGTAGAAAGATGGAAATATCTACACCGCTATCTCTATAAATATGGAAATATCTACACCGCCATCTCTATAAACATGAAAATATCTACACTGCCATCTCCTTAAAGATGGAAGTATCTACTCCGCCAAGTGTATAAACACGGAAATATCTACACCATCATCTGTGTAAACATGCAAATATCTACACCGCTATCTGTATAAACATGGAAATATGTACACCGCCATCTGCATGTCCATGGAAATATCTACGCCGCCATCTGTATAAACATGGAAATATCTACACGTCAATCTGTGTATAGATGGAAATATCAACACCGCCATCTGTACAATCATGGAAATACCTACACCGCTATCTCTATAAACATGGAAATATCTGCACTGCCATGTGTAAAAACATGGAAATAGCTATACAGTCATCTGTATAAACATGGAAATATCTACAATGCCATCTGTACACACATGGAAATATCTACACAGCCATCTGTATAAACATGTAAATAACTACACTACTATCTCTATAAACATGGAAATATCTACACCGCCATCTCTTTAAACATGAAAATATCTACACTGCCATCTCCATAAACATGGAACTACTCCGCCATCTGTATAAACCTGGAAATATCCACACAGCCATCTGTGTGAATAAGGAAATATCTACAATGACATCTGTATAAAGATATAAATATCTGCACCGCGAGCTGTATAAACAAGGAAATATCTACATCGCTATCTGTATATACGTGGAAATACCAACACCGCTATCGGTATAAACATGGAAATATCTACAACGCCATCTATATAAACATGGAAATATCTACACCGCTATGTCTATAAACATGGAAATACCTACACCGCTATCTCTATAAACATGGAAATATCTACACGGCTATCTGTATAAACATGGAAATATCTACACCGATATTTGTATAAACATGGAAATACCTACACCACGATCTGTATAAACATGGAAATAACTTCACCACAATCTGTATAAACATGGAAATATCTACACCGCTATCTGTATAAACATGGTAATATCTACACCACCATCTATATAAACATGGAAATATCTACACCGCCATGTGTAGAAACATGGAAATATCTACAATGCCATCTGTAGAAAGATGGAAATATCTACACCGCAATCTGTGTAAACATGGAAATATCTACACCGATATCTGTAAAAACATGGAAATATCTACACCACTATCTGTATAAACAAGAAAATATCTACACCGCGATCTTTATAAAGATGGAAATATCTACACCGGCATCTCTATAAACACCGAAATATCTACACCCCTATCTGTATAAACATGGAAATATACACACCGCTATCTCTATAAACATGGAAAAATCAACACCGTTATCTCTATGAACATGGAAATATCTACACCACCATCTCTATAAACATGGAAATATCTACAACACGATCAGTATAAACGTGAAATATCTACACAGCTATCTGTATAAACATGGAAAATCTCCAGTGCTATCTCTATAAACATCGAACTATCTACACCGCCATCTGTATAAGCATGGAAATATTACAAAGTTATCTGTATAAACATGGAAATATCTACAAAGTCATCTATATAAACATGGAAATATCTACACAACCATGTGTATAAACATGGAAATATCTACACCGCCATCTACATATCCATGGAAATATCTGCACCGCCATCTGTATAAACGTGGAAATATCTACACGGTCATCTGTTTATACATGGAAATATCAACACCGCCATCTGTACAAACATGAAAATATCTGCACCGCAATCTGTATAAACATGGAAATATCTACACTGCGGTCTGTATAAACATGGATATATATAAACCGCTATCTGTATAAAATGGAAATATCTACACTGCTATCTCTATAAACATGGAAATATCTACACTGTGATCTGTATAAATGTGGAAATATTTACACCGCTATCTGTATAAACATGGAAATATCTACACCGTTTTCTGTATAAACATGGAAATACCTACAATGCCATCAGTATAAACCTGGAAATTTCTACACCACCATCTGTATAAACATGGAAATATCTACAATGCCATCTGTATAAACATGGAAATACCTACACGATAATCTGCGTATAGATGGAAACATCAACACCGCCATCTGTACAGACATGGAATTATCTACACCGCTAGCTGTATAAACATGGAAATATCTACACTGCGGTCTGTATAAACATGAAAATATCTACACCGGTATCTGTATAAACATAGAAATATCTACACCACGATCTCTATAAAACATGGAAATATTTAAACCGCTATCTGTATACACATGGAAATATCTACACCGCTATCTCTATAAACAAGGAAATACCTGCAAAGCCATCTGTATAAACATGGAAATAACTACACAGTCATCTGTAGGAACATGGAAATATCTACACTGCCATCTGTATAAACATGGAAATATCTACACAGCCCTCCGTATAAATATGGAAATATCTGCATAGGCATCTGTATAAACATGGAAATATCCGCACCGCTATCTGTATGAACATGGAAATACCTAAACTGCTGTCTCTATAAATATGGAAATATGTTCACCGCTATGTGTATAAACATGGTAATATCTCCACTGCTGTCTGTATAAACATGGAAATATCTCCACCTTTATCTGTATAAACATGGAAATATCCACAGCGCCATCTCTATAAACATTGAAATATCTACACTGCCATCTGTAAAAACATGGAAATATCTACACAGTAATCCGAATAAACATGGAAATATCTACACAATCATCTGTATAAAAATGGAAATACCTACAATACCATCTGTATACACATGGAAATATCTACACAGACATCTGTATAAATATGGAAATATCTACAACGCCATCTGTATAAACATGGAAATATCTACACAGCGATCAGTATAAACATGGAAATATCTACACCGCTATATGTATAATCATGGAAATATCTCCACTGCTATCTCTATAAACATCGAAATATCTACACCGCCATCTGTATAAACATGGAAATACTTACAAAGGTATCTGTATAAACATGGAAATATCTACACCGCCATCTGAATAAACATGGAAATATCTACACAGCCATGTGTATATACCTAGAAATATCTACACCGCCATCTATATAAACATGGAAATAACTACACCGCTATCTGTATAAACATTGAAATATCTACACCGCCATCTACATATCCATAGAAATATCAGTGCCGCCATCTGTATAAACAAGGAAATATCTACACGGTCATCTGTGTATAGGTGGAAATATCAACACCGCCATCTGTACAAACATGGAAATATCTGCACCGCTATCTGTATAAACATTGAAATATATACACCGTGGTCTGTATAAACATGGAAATATCTACACCGCTATCTGTATAAACATGGAAATATCTACACCGCTATCTCTATAAACATGGAAATATCTACACCATCATCTGTATAAACATGGAAATATTTACAGCGCTATCTGTATAAACATGGAAATATCTACACCGCTATCTGTATAAACATGGAAATATCTACACCGCGATCGGTATAAAAATGGAAATATCTACACCACGATCTGTATAAACGTGGAAATATGTACATCGCGATCTGTATAAACATGGAAATATCTACACAGTTATCTCTATAAACATAGAAATATCAACACCGCCTTCTGTATAAACATGGAAATAGCTACACAGTCGTCTGTATAAACATGGAAATATCTACACAGCCATCTATATAAACATGGCAATATCTACACTACCATCTGTATATACATGGAAATATCTACACCGCTATCTGTATAAACATGGAAATACCAACACCGCTATCGGTATAAACATGGAAATATCTACAACGCCATCTATATAAACAAGGAAATATCTACACCGCTATGTCTGTAAACATGGAAATACCTACATCGCTATCTCTATAAACATGGAAATATCTACACCGGTATCTGTATAAACATGGAAACATCTACACCGCTATCAGTATAAACATGGTAATATCTACACCGCGATCTGTATAAACATGGAAATATCTACACTTCGATCTGTATAAACATGGAAATATCTACACCGCGATGTGTATAAACATGGAAATATCTACACCACTATCTGTATAAACATGGTAATATCTACACCACCATCTTTATAAACATGGAAATATCTACACCGCCATCTGTATAAACATGGAAATATCTACAATGCCATCTGTAGAAAGATGGAATTATCTACACCGCAATCTGTGTAAACATGGAAATATCTACACCGATATCTGTAAAAACATGTAAATATCTACACCACGATCTGTATAAACATGGAAATATCTACAGAGCCATCTCTATAAACATTGAAATATCTACACTGCCATCTGTAAAAACATGGAAATATCTACACAGTAATCCGAATAAACATGGAAATATCTACACCATCGTCTGTATAAAGATTGAAATACCTACAATACCATCTGTATACACATGGAAATATCTACGCAGACATCTGTATAAATATGGAAATATCTACACCGCCATCTGTATAAACATGGAAATATCTACACTGCCATCTGTAGAAAGATGGAAATATCTACACCGCAATCTGTGTAAACATGGAAATATCTACACCGATATCTGTAAAAACATGGAAGTATCTACACCGCTATCAGTATAAACATGGAAATATCTACACTGCGATCTGTATAAACATGGAAATATCTTCACCGTGACCTGTATAAACATGGAAATATCTACACCGCTATATGTATAAACATGGAAATATCTACACAGCTATCTCTATAAACATGGAAATATCTACACCGCCATCTGTATGAACATGGAAATACCTACAAAGTCATCTGTATAAACATGGAAATATCTACAAAGCCATCAGTATAAACATGGAAATATCTACACAGTCATCTGTATATACATGGAAATATCTACACCGCTATCTTTATAAACATGGAAATAAATACACAGCTATTTGTATAAACAAGGAAATATCTACACCCTGATCTGTATAAACATGGAAATATTTACACTGCTATCTGTATAAACATGGAAATTTCTACACCGTTATCTGTATAAATATGGAAATATCTACACCGCTATCTCTATAAACATGGAAATATCTACACCGCAATCTGTATAAACATGGAAATACCTATAGAGTCATCTGTGTAAACATGGAAATATCTACACCACCATCTGTATAAACATGGAAATATCTACAACGCTATCTGTATAAACATGGAAATATCTGCAACACTATCTGCATAAACATGGAAATATCTACACCGCTATCTGTATAAACATGGGAATATCTACACCACGATCTGTATAAACATGGAAATACCAACACCGCTATCTGTATAAACATGGAAATATCTACACCGCTATCTGTGTGATCATGGAAATACCTTCACCACTATCTATGTAAACATGGAAATACCTACACCGCCATCTCTACACATGGAAATATCTACATGGCTTTATCTGTAAACATAGAAATATCTACACCGCCATCTCTATATACAAGGAAATGTCTACAACGCCATTCTCATGAACATGGAAATATCTACACCGCTATCTGTATAGACATGGAAATATGTACATCGCCATTTGTATAAATATGGAAATATCTACATTGCCACCTGTGGAAAGATGGAAATATCTACACCACGATCTGTATAAACATGGAAATATCTACACCGCTACCTGTATAAATATGTAAATATCTACACCGCTATCTGTATAAACATGGAAATATCTACACCAGGATCTGTATAAACAAGGAAATATATCCACCACTGTCTGTATAAACATGGAAATGCGAACACCGGTATCTGTATAAACATGGAATTATCTATACCGCTGTCTGTATAAACATGGAAATAATTACTCCGCTATCTCTATAAACATGGAAATATCTACTAAACTATTAGTGTAAACATGGAAATATCTACACAGCTATCTGTGTAAACTTGGAAATATCTACACCGATATCTGTGTAAAGATGGAAATATCTACACCGCAATCTGTTAACATGGAAATATCTACAAAGCCATCTCTATAAACATGGAAATGTCTACACTGCTATTTGTATAAACATGGAAATAGACACACCGCTATCTGTATAAACATGGAAATATCTACACCGCCATATGTAAAAACATGGAAATATCTACACAGTCATATGTATAAACATGGAAATATCTACAACTCCATCTGTATAAACATGGAAATATCTACACTGACATCTGTATACACATAGAAATATCTACACAGCCATCTGTATAAAGATGGAAATATCTACACCGCTATCTCTATAAATATGGAAATACCTACAACACAATCTGTACAAACATGGAAATACCTACACCGCCATCTGTATAAACATGGAAATATCTACACCGCCATCTGTATAAACTTGGAAATATCTACACCACCATCACTGGAAACATGGAAATGTCTACCCCGGAATCATTATAAACATGGAAATATCTACACCGCTATCTGTATAAACATGGAAATATCTACACCGCCATCTGTATAAACTTGGAAATATCTACACCACCATCTCTGGAAACTTGGAAATGTCTATCCCGGTATCAGTATAAACATGGAAATATCTATACGGCTATATCTTTAAACATGAAAATATCTACTCCGACATCTGTATAAACATGGAAATACCTTCACAGTCATCTGTATAAACGTGGAAATATCAATACCACCATCTGTATAAACATGTAAACATCTACACCGCCATATGTATAAACATGGAAATATCTACATAAACATCTCTATAAACATGGAAATATCTACACCGTTATCTGCATAAACATGGAAATACCTACAATTCTAACTTTATAAACCACGAAATATCTACACCACTTTCACTGTAAACATGGCAATATCAACACCGTTATCCATATAAACATGGAAATATCTACACCGTTATGTTTGCAAACATGGAAATATCTACACTGCTATCACTATAAACATGGAAATACCTACACCGCTCTCTCTATCAACATGGAAATATCTACACCGCCATCTCTACAAACTAGGTAATATCTACACCGCTATCTGCATAAACATGGAAATACCTATACCGCCATCTGCATAATCATGGAAATATCTACACTGCTATCTCTATAATCATGGAATTTTCTGCAACACTATCTGTGTAAACATGGAAATATCTACACCGCTATCTGTGTAAACATCGAAATATCTACACCTCTATCTGTGTAAACATAGAAATATCTACACTGCTATCTGTGTGAACATGGAAATATCTACACCGCTATATGTATAAACATGGAAATATCTACAAAGCTATCTCTATGAACTTGGAAATATCTACACCGCTATCTGTATAAACATGGAAATATCTACGCCACTATCTCTATAAACGTAAAAATATCTAGACCGCCATCTGTATAAACATGCAAATATCTACACAGTCATCTGTATAAACATGGAAATAACTACACCACCATCTCTACAAACATGGAAATATCTACACCGCCATCTGTGTACACATGGAAATATCTACAGAGCCATCTGTATAAACATGGAAATATCTACACCGCTATCTCTAAAAACATGGAAATATCTACACCGCTATCTCTATAATCATGGAAATATCTACACAGCCATTCTATAAACTTGGAAATATCTACACAGCCATCTGCATAAACATGGAAATATCTACACCGCCATCTGCATAAGCATGGAAATATCTACACAGCTATTTCTATAAACATGGAATTATCTGCAACGCTATCTGTGTAAACATGGAAATATCTACACCGCTATCTGTGTAAACATCGAAATATCTACACCGCTATCTGTGTAAACATGGAAATATCTACACTGTTATCTGTGTGAACATGGAAATATCTACACGCTATCTGTATAAAAATGGAAATATCTACACCGCTATCTATATAAAAGTGGAAATATCTACACCGCTATCTGCAAAAACGTGGAAATATCTGCACCGCTATCTGTATAAACATGGAAATAACTACACCGCGATCTTTATAAACATGGAAATATCTACACCGCTATCTGTATAAAAATGGAAATATCTACACCGCTATCTCTATAAACATGGAAATATCTACACAGCCATTCTATAAACTTGGAAATATCTACACCGCCATCTGTATACACATGGAAATACCTAAACGGCCATCTGTAAATATATGGAAATATCTACACCTCTTTCTCTGTAAACATGGAAATGTCTACACCACTATCTCTATAAACATAGAAATATCTACACTGCCATCTGTATACACATGGAAATATCTACACTGCTTCTGTATAATGACGAAAATATCTACACCGCTATCTGTATAAACATGGAAATATCACCATCGCAATCTGTACAAACATGGAAATGCCTCCACCGTTATCTGTATAAACATGGAAATATCTGCACTGCCATCTGTATGAACATGGAAATAACTACTCAGCCATCTCTATAAACATGGAAATATCTACACTGTTATCTGCATAAACATGAAAATACATACACCGCTATCTGTTTTAACGTGGAAATATCTACACCACTATCTTTATAAACGTGGAAATATCTACAACGCTATCTGTATAAACGTGGAAATATCTACATTGATATCTCTATAAACGTGGAAATATCTCCAAAGCTATCTCTATAAACATGGAAATATGTACACCATTATCTTTATCAACATGGAAATATCTACACCGCTATCTGTATAAACATGGAAATATCTACATCACTATCTGTGTAAACATGGAAATACCTACCCAGCTATCTGTGTAAACATGGAAATATCTACACTGCTGTCTGTGTAAAGATGCAAATAACTACACTGCAATCTGTGCAAATATGATAATAACTACACCGCTATCTCTGTAAACATGGAAATATCTACACTGCTATCTGTATAAACTTGGAAATATGTACACCGCCATCTGTTTAAACATGGAAATATCTCCACCGCTATCTGCTTAAACATGGAAATATCTACACCGCTATCTCTGTAAACATGGAAATGACTACACCGCTATCTGTATAAACATGAAAATATCTACATCGCTATCTGTATAAACAAGGAAATAGCTCTACCGCTATCTCTATAAACATGTAAATACCCACACCGCTATCTTTGTAAACATGGAAATAACTACACCGCTATATGTATAAACATGGAAATATCCGCACCGCTATCTTTGTAAAGATGGAAATATCTACCCCGCAATCTGTGTAAATATGGAAATAACACCGCAATCTGTGCAAAGATGGAGATATCTACACCGATATCTGTGTAAACTGGGTAATAACTACACTGCTATCTTTATGAACATGGAAATATCTGCACCGCCATCTGTAAAAACATGGAATTAACTACACATTCATCTGTAGAAACAAGGAAATATCTACAGCTCCATCTGTATAACCATGGAAATATGTACACTGCCATCTGCATACACATGGAAATATCTACACAGCCATCTGCATAAACAAGGAAATATCTACAACGCTATCTCTATAAACTTGGGAATACCTACACCGCTATCTGTATAAACACGGAAATAACTTCACCTTTATCTGTAACCATGGAAATATCTACACCGCTATCAGTATAAACTTGGAAATATCAACACCGCCATTTGTATAAACATGGAAATATCTTCATCGCTATCTGTATAGACATTGAAATATCTCCACTGATATCTCTATAAACACGGAAATATCTACACGGTTATCTCTATAAACATATAAATATTTACACTGCTATCTGTATAAACTTGGAAATATGTACACCACCATCTGTGTAAACATCGAAATATCTCCACCGCTATCTGCTTAAACATGGAAATATCTACACCGCTATCTCTGTAAACATGGAAATATCTACAACGCTATCTGTATAAACATATAAATAACTACATCGCTATCTGTATAAACATGAAAATATCTACATCACTATCTCTATAAACAAGGAAATAGCTCCACCGCTATCTCTATAAACATGGAAATACCTACACCGCTATCTTTATAAACATGGAAATAACTACACCGCTATCTGTATAAACATGGAAATATCTACACCGCTAATTGTATAAACATGGAAATATCTACTCCGCTATCTCTATAAACATGGAAATATCTACACCACGATCTGTATAAACATGGAAAATCTACACCGCTATCTGTATAAACATGGAAATATCTACACCGCTAATTGTATAAACATGGAAATATCTACTCCGCTATCTCTATAAACATGGAAATATCTACACCACGATCTGTATAAACATGGAAAATCTACACCGCTACCTGTATAAACATGGAAATATCTACTCCGCTATCTGTATAAACATGGAAATCTCTAAAACACTATCTGTGTAAACATGGCAATATCTACACAGCTATCTGTGTAAACATGGAAATATGTACACCGCTATCTGTATAAACATGGAAATGTCTACACCGCTGTCTGTATAAACATGGAAATATCTACATTGCTGTCTCTATAAACATGGAAATACCTACAGCGCCATCTGTATAAACATGGAAATACCTACAAGGTCATCTGTAGAAACATGGAAATATCTACACCATTATCTGTATAAACATGGAAATATCTACACTGCCACCTGTATAAACATGGAAATATCTACACAACCATCTGTATAAACATGGAAGTTTCTACACGGCCATCTCTATAAGCATGGAAATATCTTCACCACTATCTGTATAAACATGGAATTAGCCATAGCGCTATCTGTATAAACATGGAAATATCTACAATGCCATCTGTAAAAACACGGAAATAGCTACACAGTCATCTGAATAAACATGGAAATATCTACACCTCGATCAGTATAAACATGGAAATATTTACAATGCCATCTGTGTATACATAGAAATATCTACACAGCCATCTGTATAAACATGGAAATATCTACACCACTATCTCTATAAACATGGAAATACGTACACCGCAATCTGTATAAACATGGAAGTATCTACACCGCTATCTGTATAACCATGGAAAGATCTAAACCGCTGTCTGTATAAACATGGAAATATCTACATCGCTGTCTGTGTAAACATGGAAATAACTACATCGCTCTCTGTATAAACAGGAAAATATCTACATCGCTCTCTGTATAAACAGGAAAATATCTACATCGCTATCTGTATAAACAAGGAAATAGCTCCACCGCTATCTCTATAAACATGGAAATATCTAAACCGCTATCTTTATAAACATGGAAATATCTACACCACTATCTGTATAAACATGGAAATATCTACACCGCTATCTGTATAAACATGGAAATATCTACTCCGCTATCTGTATAAACATGGAAATATCTACACCACGATCTGTATAAACATGGAAAATCTACACCGCTACCTGTATAAACATGGAAATATCTACTCCGCTATCTGTATAAACATGGAAATATCTAAAACACTATCTGTGTTAACATGGAAATATCTACACAGCTATCTGTATAAACATGGAAATATGTACACCGCTATCTGTATAAACATGGAAATGTCTACACCGCTATCTGTATAAACATGGAAATATCTACATTGCTGTCTCTATAAACATGGAAATACCTACACCGCCATCTGTATAAACATGGAAATAGCTACACGGTCATCTGTAAACATGGAAATATCTACAACATTATCTGTATAAACATGGAAATATGTACACAACCATCTGTATAAACATGGAAGTTTCTACACAGCCATCTCTATAAGCGTGGAAATACCTTCACCACTGTCTGTATAAACATGGAATTAGCCACACCGCTATCTGTATAAACATGGAAATATCTACGATGCCATCTGTAAAAACATGGAAATATCTACACAGTCATCTGAATAAACATGGAAATATCTACACCTCCATCTGTATACACATGGAAATATCTACACCACTATCTGTATAAACTTGGAAATATTTACACCACTATCTGTAAAAACGTGGAAATATCTACACTGCTATCTGTATAAACATGGAAAAATCTACATGGCTATCTCTATGAACATGGAAATATCTACACCGCCATATGAATAAACATGGAAATACCTACACCGTCATGTGTATAAACATGGAAATATCTACACCACTATCTGTATAAACATGGAAATATCTACACTGCCGTCTCTATAAACATGGAAATATCAACACAGCCATCTTTATAAACCTCGAAATATCTACACAGCCATCTTTATAAACATGGAAATATATACACTGCTATCTGTATAAACATGGAAATAGCCCCACCGCTATCTTTATAAACATGGAAATAGCCCCACCGCCATCTTTATAAACATGGAAATATCTACACTGCTTTCTGTAGAAACATGGAAATAGCCCCACCGCTATGTGTATAAACATGGAAATATCTCCACCGCCATTTGTAAATACTTGGAAATATCTACACCGCTATCTCTTTAAACATGGAAATATCTACACCGCTATCTTTATAAACATGGAAATGTCTACACCGCTATCTGTGTAAACATGGAAATATCTAAAAAGCTATCTGTGTAAACATGGAAATATCTAAACAGCTATCTGTGTAAACATGAAAATATGTGCACTGCTATCTGTGTAAAGATGGAAATATCTACACCTTAATCAGTGCAAAGATGAAAATATCTACACCGCAATCTCTGTAAACATGGAAATATCTACACCGCTATCTGTATAAACATGGAAATATCTAAACCGCTATCTATATAAACATGGAAATATGTACACCACGATCTGTATAAACATGAAAATATCTACACCGCTATCTGTATAAACCTGGATATATCTATTCCACTATCTGTATAAACATGGAAATATCCACAGTGCCATCTGTGTAAACATGGAAATATCTACACAGCCATCTGTATAAACATGGAAATATCTACACAGCCATCTTCATAAAGATGGAAATATTTACACTGCTATCTGTAGAAACATGAAATAGCCACACCGCTATCTGTATAAACATGGAAATATCTACTCCGCCATCTGTAAAAACATGGAAATATCTACACAGTCATCTCTATAAATATGGAAATATCTACACCTCCATCAGTATAAACATGGAAATGTCTACACTGCCATCTGTATACACATGGAAATATCTACACAGCCATCTGTATAAATATAGAAATAACTACACCGTTATCTGTATAATCCTGGAAATATCTACACCACCATCTGCAGAAACATTTCAATATCTACACCTCTATCTGTATAAACATGGAAATATCTCCACTGCTATCTCTATAAACATGAAAATATCTTCACGGCTATCTGTATAAACATGGAAATATCTACGCCGCTATCTCTATGAACATGGAAATATATACACCGCTATCTGTATAAACATGGAAATATCTACACCGCTGTCTGTATAAACATGGAAATATCTACATCGCTGTCTGTATAAACATGGAAATATCTCCACCACCATTTGTATGAACATGGAAACATCTACACCGCTAACTTTATAAACATGGAAATATCTACACCTCTATCTGTATAAACATTGAAATATCTACAAAACTGTCTGTGTAAATGTGGAAATATCTAAACAGCTATCTGTGTGAAGTTGGAAATATGAACACCGCTATCTGTGTAAAGATGGATATATCTACACTGCAATCAGTGAAAATATGGAAATATCTACACCGCTATCTCTGTAAACATGTAAATATTTACACAGCTGTCAGTATAAACATGGAAATATCTACAATGCTATCATTATAAACATGGAAATATCTACACCACAATCTGTATAAACATGTCAATATCTACACCGCTATCTGTATAAACATGGAAATATCTACACCGCCATCTGTAAAAACACGGAAGTATCTACACAGTCATCTGTATCAACATGGAAATATCTACACCTCCATCAGTATAAACATCGGAATATCTACACTGCCATCTGTATACCCATGGAAATATCTACACAGCCATCTGTAGAAACATGGAAATAGCTACACCGCTATCTCTATAAAAATGGAAATACCTACACCGCAATCTGTATAAACATAGAAATATCTACACCTCTATCTGTATAAACATGGAAATATCTACATCGCTATCTGTATCAACCTGGAAATATCTACACCGCCATCTGTATAAACATGAAAATATCTCCACCGCTATCTGTATAAACATGGAAATATCTATACTGCCATCTGTATAAACATGGAAATATCTACACTGCTATCTGTATAATCATGGAAATAGCCACACCGCTATCTGTATTAACATGGAAATATCTACACCGCCATCTGCAAAAACATGGATATATCTACAACGTCATCTCTATAAACATGGAAATGTCTACACCTCCATCTGTATAAACATGGAAATGTCTTCACTGCCATCTGTATACACATGGAAATAGCTACACAGCCATCTGTACAAACATGTAAGTATCTACACCGCTATCTGTATGAACTTGGAAATAAGTACACCACCATCTATATAAACATTTAAGTATCCACACAGCTATCTGTATAAACATGGAAATATATCCACTGCTATCTGTATATACATGAAAATATCTACACGGCTGTCTGTATAAACATGGAAATATCTACACCGCTATCTGTATATACATGGAAATATCTGCACCGCTATCTTTATAAACATGGAATTATCTTCACCGCTCTCTGTATAAACATGGAAATATCCACACCGCTATCTGTATAAACATGGAAATATCTACACCACGATCAGTGTAAACACGGAAATATGTACATGGCTATATCTATAAACATGGATATATCTACACCGCCATCTATATAAACATGGAAATACCTACACAGTCATCTGTCTAAACATGGAAATATCTACAACACTGTCTCTATAAACATGGAAATATACACACTGCCATCTGTATAAACATGGAAATATCTACACAGCCATCTGTATAAACATGTAGATACCTACACAGCCATCTCTATAAACATGGAAATATCTATACTGCTATCTGTATAAACATGAAATAGCCACACCGCTATCTGTATAAACATGGAAATATGTACACCGCCATCTGTAAAAATATGGAAATATCTACACAGTCATCTCTATAAACATGGAAATATTTACACTGCCATCAGTATACACATGGAAATAGCTACAAAGCCATATGTATAAAGATGGAAAATCTACACCGCTATCTGTATAAACTTGGAAATATCTACACCACCATCTGTATACACATTTAAGTATCTACACCGCTATCTGTATAAACATGTAAATATCTCCACTGCTATTTGTATAAACATGAAAATATCTACACGGCTGTCTGTATAAACATGGAAATTTCTCCATCGCTGTCTCTATAAACATGGAAATATCTACACCTCTATCTGTATAAACAAGGAAATATCTGCACCGCTATCTTTCTAAACTTGGAAATATCTACACCGCTATCTGTATAAACATGGAAATATCTACAACACTGTCTGTGTAAACATGGAAATATCTACAAAGCTATCTGTGTAAAGTGGAAATATGTACACCGCTATCTGCGTAAAGATTGATATATCTACGCAGCAGTCTTTGCAAATATGGAAATATCTACACCGCTATCTCTGTAAACATGGAAATATCTACACCGCTATCTGTATAAACATTGAAATATCTACACCGCTATCTGTGTAAACATGGAAATATCTACACCACGATGCATATATACATGGAAATATCTACACCGCTGTCTGTATAAACATGGAAATATTTACAGGGCTATCTCTATAAACATGGAAATATGTACACCGAAATCTGTATAAACATGGAAATAGCTACACAGTCATCTATATAAACATGGAAATATCTACACTACTATCTGTATAAACATGGAAATATCTTCACTTCCATCTGAATAAACATGGAAATATCTATACAGCCATCTGTATAAACATGGAAATATCTACACCGCTGTCTGTATAAACTTGGAAATATCTACACCGCTATCTCTATAAACATGAAAATATCTACACTGCCATCTGTATAAACATGGAAATATCTACGCAGCTATCTGTGTAAATTTGGAAACATCTACAGAGCTATCTGTGTACAGATGGAAATATCTGCACCGCTATCTCTGTAAACATGGAAATATCTACACAGCTATCTGTATAATCATGGAAATATCTATACCGCTATGTGTATAAACAAGGAATATCTACACCGCCATCTGTATAATCATGGCAATATCTACACCGCTCTCTGTATAAACATGGAAATATCTTCACCGCTATCTCTATAAATATGGAAATAACTACACCGCCATCTCTATAAACAAGGAAATATCTGCACCGCTATCTGTATAAACATGGAAATATCTACACTGTAATCTGTATAAACATGGAAATATCTACACCGCTATCGGTATAAACAAGGAAATATCTACAACGCCATTTGTATCAACATGGAATTATCTACGCCGCCATCTGTATAAACATAGAATTATCTACACCGCTATCTGTATAAAGATGGAAATATCTACACCGCTATCTGTAAAACGTGGAAATCTCTACACCGCTATCTGTATAAACGTGGAAATATCTTCAACCCTATCTGTATAAATGTGGAAATATCTACATCGCTATCTTTATAACCGTGGAATTATCTCCACCGCTATCTGTATAAACCTGGAAATATCTACACCGTTATCTGTATCAACTAGGAAATATCTACACCGCTATCTGTAGAAACATGGATATACCTACAATGCTACCTGTGAAACATGGAAATATCTACACCGCTATCTGTGTAAACTTGGAAATATCTACACCGCTATCTGTTTAAAGATGGCAATATCTACACCGCAATCTGCGCAAAGATGCAAATATCTACCCCGGTATCTCTGTAAACATGGAAATAACTACACCGCTATCCCTATAAACATGGAATTATCTACACTGCCACCTGTATAAACACGGAAATATCTACACTGCCATCTGTATAAACATGGAAATATCTACACCGCCATCTGTATAAATATGGAAATTTCTACACCGCTATCTCTTATAAACATGGAAATATCTACACCGCTATCTGTATAAACATGGAAATATCTACACCGCTATCTCTATAAACATGGAAATATCTACACCGCCATCTGTACATTCATGCAAATATCTACACAGTCATCTGTATAAACATGGAAATATCTACACCACCATCTTTATAAACAGGGAAATATCTACACTGCCATCTGCATACACATGGAAATACCTACACAGTCATCTGTATAAACATTGAAATATCTACACCACTATCTCTATAAACATGGAAATAACTACACCGCTATCTGTATAAGTATGGAAATATCTACATTGCTATCTATACAAACATGGAAATATCTAACCCACTACCTGTATAAACATGGAAATATCTACACTGTTATCACTATAAACATGGAAATACCTAAACCGCAATCTCTATGAACATGGAAATATCTACACCGCTCTCTCTATAAACATGGAAATATCTTCACCGCCGTTCTATTAACTTGGAAATATCTACTCCGCCATCTGCATAAACATGGAAATATCTACACCGCCATCTGTATAAACATGCTATTATCTAAACAGTCATCTGTATAAAGATGAAAATATCTACACCACCATCTTTATAGACAGGGAAATATCTACACTGCCATCTGCATACACACGGAAATACCTACACAGTCATCTGTATAAACATTGAAATATCTACGCCACTATCTCTATAAACATGGAAATATCTACACCGCTATGAGTAGAAACATGGAAAGATCTACACCACTGCCTGTATAAACATCGAAATATCTACATCGCTGTCTGTGTAAACATGGAAATATCTCTACCGCCATCTGTATAAACATGGAAATATCTACATCGCTATCTGTATAGACATTGAAAGATCTCCACTGATATCTCTATAAACACTGAAATATCTACACCGTTATTTTTATAAACATGGAAATATCTACACTGCTATCTGTATAAACTTGGAAATATCTACACAGCCATCTGTATAAACCTGGAAATATCTCCATCGCTATCTGTTTAAACATGGAAATATCTACACCGCTATCTGTGTAAATATGGAAATAACGACACCGCTATCTGTATAAACATGGAAATACCTACATCGCTATCTGTATAAACATGAAAATATCTACATCGCTATCTGTATAAACAAGGAAATAGCTCCACCGCTATCTCTATAAACATGGAAATATGTACACCGCTATCTTTATAAACGTGGAAATAAATACAGCGCTATCTGTATAAACATGGAAATATCTACAACACTATCTGTGTATACATGGAAATACCTACACGGCTATGTGTATAAACATGGAAATATCTACTCCGCTATCTGTATAAACATAGAAAAATCTACACCACGATCTGTATAAACATGGAAAATCTAAACCGCCACCTGTATAAACATGGAAATATCTACTCCGCTATGTGTATAAACATGGAAATATTTAAAACTCTATCTGTGTAAACATGGAAATATCTACACAGCTATCTGTGTAAACATGGAAATATCTTCACCTCCATCTGTATAAACATGGAAATATCTACACTTCCATCTGTATACACATGTAAAGATCTACACAGCCATCTGTATAAACTTGGAAATATCTACACCACTATCTCTGTAAACATGGGAATAGCTACACCGCAATCTCTATAAACATGGAAATATCTACACAGCTATCTGTACAAACATGGAAATATCTACACCACTATCTGTATAAACATGGAAATACCTACTCCGCTATCTCTATAAACATGGAAATATCTACACTGCCATCTGCATATAAATGGAAATATCTATACAGTCATCTGTATAAACATGGAAATATCTACACCGCCATCTGTATAAAACGGAAAATATCTCCACCGCTATCTGTATAAACATGGAAATATCTATACCGCTATCTTTATAAACATGGAAATATCTACACCGTTATCTGTATAAACTTGGAAATATCTACACCGCTATCTCTATAAACATGGAAATATCTACACCGCCATCTGTATGAACATGGAAGTACCTACACCATCATCTTTATAAACATGGAAATATCTACACCACTATCTGTATCAACAAGGAAATATCTACACTGCCATCTGTGTAAACATGAAATATATACACAGCCAACTCTATAAACATGGAAATATCTACACTGCTATCTGTATAAACATGGAAATATCTAAACCACGATCTGTATAAACATGGGAAGATCTACACGGCTGTCTGTATAAACATGGAAATATCTACACCGCTATCTGTATAAACATGGAAATATCTACACCTCCATCAGTAAAAATATGGAAATATCTCCACCGCTATCTGTTTAAACATGGAAATATCTACTCCGCTATCTGTGTAAACATGGTAATATCTACACCTCCTTCTGTATAAACATGGAAATATGTACACTCCCATCAGTATACACTTAGAAATATCTACACAGCCATCAGTTTACCCTTGGACATGACTACACAGCCATCTGTACAAACATGGAAATATCTACACCGCTATCTATATAAACATGGATATATCTACACCTCCATCTGTATAAACATGGAAATATCTACACTTCCATCTGTATACACATGGAAATATCTACACAGCCATCTGTATGAACTTGGAAATATCTACACCGCTATCTCTGTAAACATGGAAATAACTACACTGCAATCTCTATAAACATGGATATATCTACACAGCTATCCGTACAAACATGGAAATATCTACACCACTATCTGTATAAACATGGAAATACCTACACCGCTATCTCTATAAACATGGAAATATCTACACCGCCATCTGCATAAAAATGGAAATATCTAAACAGTCATCTCTATAAACATGGAAATATCTACACCACTATGTGTATAAACATGGAAACAACTTCACTGTCATTTGTATAAACTTGGAAATATCTACACAGCCATTTCTATAAACATGGAAATATCTACACTTCTCTCTGTATAAACATGGAAATAACTAGACCGCCATCTGTAAAAACATGGAAATATATACACAGATATCTGTATAAACAGGGAAATATCTACACCACCATCTTTATAAACATGGAAATATCTACACAGTTATCTGTATACTCACGGAAATATCTACACAGCCATCTGTAGATACATGGAAATATCTACACCGCTATCTCTATAAACATGGAAATAGCTACACCGCAATCTGTATCAACATGGAAATATCTACACTGCTATCTGTATAAACATGGATATATCTACACCACTATCTGTATAAACATGGAAATATCTACACCGCCATCTGTATAAACATGGAAATATCTCCACCGCTATCTGTATAAACATGGAAATATCCCCACCGCTATCTGAATAAACATGGAAATATCTACACCGCTATCTATATAAATATGGAAATATCAACACAGCAATCTGTATAAATATGAAAATATCTACACCGCTATCTGTATAAACATGGAAATATCTACATGGCTATCTCTATAAACATTGAAATATCTACACGGCCATCTGTAAAAACATGGAAATATCTACAGAGTCATCTATATAAACATGGAAATATCTACACCAATATCTGAATAAACACAGAAATATCTACACTGCCGTCTGTATAAACATGGAAATATCTACACAGTCATCTCTATAAACGTGGAAATATCTACACCGCTATCTGTATAAACATGGAAATAGCCGCACCGCTATCTGTAGAAACATGGAAATATGTACACCGCCATCTGTAAAAATATGAAAATATCTACAGAGTAATCTGTATAAACATGGAAATATCTACACCTCCATCTGTGTACACATGGAAATATCTACACTGCCATTTGTATACCCATGGAAATATCTACACAGCCATCTGTAGAAACTTGGAAATGTCTACACCGATATCTGTATAAACATGGAAAGATCTACACCGTCATCTGTATAAATATGGAAATATCTCCACCGCTATCTGTATAAACATGGAAATATCCCCACCGCTATCCGTATAAAGATGGAAATATCTACACCGCTATCTCTATAAACATGGAAATATCTACACCGCTATCTGTATAAACATGGAAATATCTACACCGCTATCCGTATAAACGTGGAAATATCTACACCACTATCTGTATAATCGTGGAAATATCTACACCGCTAACTGTATAAACATGGAAATATCTACACCTCCATCTGTATAAACATGGAAATATCTACACCGCTATCTCTGTAAACATGGAAATACCTACACCGCAATCTGTATAAACATGGAAACATCTACACCGCTATCTGTATAAACATGGAAATATCTACACTGCTATCTGTACAAACATGCAAATATCTACAACGCTATGTGTGTAAACATGGAAATAGCTACACCGCTATCTGTGTAAACATGGAAATATCTTCAACGCTGTCTGTATAAACATGGAAAGATCTACACCGCTGTCTGTATAAACATGGAAATATCTACATCGCTGTCTGTATAAACATGGAAATATCTCCACCGTTATCTGAATAAGCATGGAAATATCTACACCACTATCTTTATAAACATGGAAATATTTACACCGCTATTTGCATAAACACGGAAATATCAACAACAATATCTGTATAAACATGGAAATATCTACATGACTCTCTCTATGAACATGGAAATATCTACACCGCCATCTGAGTAAACATGGAAATACCTACACGGTCATCTGTATAAACATGGAAATATCTACACCACTATCTGTATAAACATGGAAATATCTACATGGCTATCTCTATAAACATGGAAATATCTACACGGCCATCTGTATAAACATGGAAATATCTAAAGAGTCTTCTATATAAACATGGAAATATCTACACCAATATCTGAATAAACGCAGAAATATCTACACTGCCATCTGTATAAACATGGAAATATCTACAGAGTCATCTCTATAAACGTGGAAATATCTACACCGCTATCTTTATAAACATGGAAATAGCCACACCGCTATCTGTAGAAACATGGAAATATCTACACCGCCATCTGTAAAAATATGAAAATACCTGCAGAGGAATCTGTATAAACATGGAAATATCTACACCTCCATCTGTATAAACATGGAAATATCTGCACTGCCGTCTGTATACACATGGAAATATCTACATAGCCCTCTGTATAAACTTGGAAATATCTACACCGCTATCTCTGTAAACATGGAAATAACTACAGGGCAATCTCTATAAACATGGAAATATCTACACAGCTATCTGTACAAACATGGAAATATCTACACCACTATCTGTATAAACTCGGAAATATCTACACCGCTATCTCTATAAACATGGAAATATCTACACCGCCATCTGCATAAAAATGGAAATATCTAAACAGTCATCTGTATAAACATGGAAATATCGACACCACTATGTGTATAAACATGGAAACACCTTCACTGCCATCTGTATAAACTTGGAAATATCTACACAGCCATTTGTATAAATATGGAAATATCTACACTGCTATCTGTATAAACATGGAAATATCTAGACCGCCATGTGTAAAAACATGGAAATATATGCACAGATATCTGCATAAACAGGGAAATATCTACACCACCATCTTTATAAACATGGAAATATCTACACTGCTATCTGTATACTCATGGAAATATCTACACAGCCATCTGTAGATTCATGGAAATATCTACACCGCTATCTCTATCAACATGGAAATAGCTACAACACAATCTGTATCAACATGGAAATATCTACACCGCTATCTGTATAAACATGGATATATCTACAACACTATCTGTATAAACATGGAAATATCTTCACTACCATCTGTAAAAACATGGAAATATCTCCACCGCTATCTCTTTAAACATGGAAATATCTACTCCGCTATCTGTGTAAACATGGAAATATCTACACCTCCATCTGTATAAACATGGAAATATCTACACTCCCATCTGTATACACATGGAAATATCTACACAGCCATCTGTATAGCCATGGAAATATCTACACAGCCATCTGTAGAAACATGGAAATATCTACACCACTATCTGTATAAACATGGAAATATCTACACCACTATCTGTATAAACCTGGAAATATCTACACCGCCATCTGTGTAAATATGGAAATATCTCCACCACTATCTGTATAAACATGGAAATATCCCCACCGCTATCTTTATAAAGATGGAAATATCTACACCGCTATCTCTATAAACTTGGAAATATCTACACCGCTATCTGTATAAACATGGAAATATCTACATGGCTATCCGTATAAACGTGGAAATATCTACACCGCTATCTGTATAATCGTGGAAATATCTACACCGCTATCTGTATAAACATGGAAATATCTACACCTCCATCTGTATAAACATGGAAATATCTATACTTCCATCTGTATACACATGGAAATATCTACACAGCCATCTGTATGAACTTGGAAATATCTACACCGCTTTCTCTGTAAACATGGAAATAACTACACCGCAATCTGTATAAACATGGAAACATCGACACCGCTATATGAATAAACATGTTAATATCTACACTGCTATCTGTACAAACATGCAAATATCTACAACACTATCTGTGTAAACATGGAAATACCTACACCGCTATCTGTGTAAACATGGAAATATCTACAACGCTGTCTGTATAAATACGGAAAGATCTACACCGCTGTCTGTATAAACATGGAAATATCTACATCGCTGTCTGTATAAACATGGAAATATCTCCACCGCTATATGTATAAGCATGGAAATATCTACACCACTATCTTTATAAACATGGAAATATTTACACCGCTATCTGCATAAACATGGAAATATCAACAACAATATCTGTATAAACATGGAAATATCTACATGGCTATCTCTATGAACATGGAAATATCTACACCGCCATCTGAATAAACATGGAAATACCTACAAGGTCATCTGTATAAACATGGAAATATCTACACCACTATCTGTATAAACATGGAAATATCTACATGGCTATCTCTATAAACATGAAAATATCTACACGGCCATCTGTATAAACATGGAAATATCTAAAGAGTCATCTATATAAACATGGAAATATCTACACCAATATCTGAATAAACACAGAAATAGCTACACTGCCATCTGTATAAACATGGAAATATCTACAGAGTCATCTCTATAAACGTGGAAATATCTACACCGCTATCTGTATAAACATGGAAATAGCCACACCGCTATCTGTAGAAACATGGAAATATCTTCACCGCCATCTGTAAAAATATGAAAATATCTACAGAGTAATCTGTATAAACATTGAAATATCTACACCTCCATCTGTATAAACATGGAAATATCTACACTGCCATCTGTATACACATGGAAATATCTACACAGCCATCTGTATAAACTTGGAAATATCTACACCGCTATCTCTGTAAACATGGAAATAACTACAGCGCAATCTCTATAAACATGGAAATATCTACACAGCTATCTGTACAAACATGGAAATATCTACACCACTATCTGTATAAACTCGGAAATACCTACACTGCTATCTCTATAAACATGGAAATATCTACACTGCCATCTGCAAAAAAATGGAAATATCTACACAGTCATCTGTATAAACATGGAAATATCTACACCACTATGTGTATAAACATGGAAACACGTTCACTGTCATCTGTATAAACTTGGAAATATCTACACAGCCATTTGAATAAATATGGAAACATCTACACTGCTATCTGTATAAACATGGAAATATCTAGACCGCCATGTGTAAAAACATGGAAATATATACACAGATATCTGTATAAACAGGGAAATATCTACACCACCATCTTTATAAACATGGAAATATCTACACTGCTATCTGTATACTCATGGAAATATCTGCAAAGCCATCTGTAGATACATGGAAATATCTACACCGCTATCTCTATAAACATGGAAATAGCTACACCGCAATCTGTATCAACATGGAAATATCTACACCGCTATCTGTATAAACATGGATATATCTACACCACTATCTGTATAAACATGGAAATATCTACACCGCCATCTGTATAAACATGGAAATATCTCCACCGCTATCTGTTTAAACATGGAAATATCTACTCCGCTATCTGTGTAAACATGGAAATATCTACACCTCCATCTGTAGAAACATGGAAATATCTACACCGCTATCTGTATAAACATGGAAATATCTACACTGCTATCTGTACAGACATGAAAATATCTACAACGCTATCTGTGTAAACATGGAAATACCTACACCGCTATCTGTGTAAACATGGAAATATCTACAACGCTATCAGTATAAACATGGAAAGATCTACACCGCTGTCTGTATAAACATGGAAATATCTACATCGCTGTCTCTATAAACATGGAAATATCTCCACCGCTATCTGTATAAGCATGGAAATATCTACACCACTATCTTTATAAACATGGAAATATTTACACCGCTATCTGCATAAACATGGAAATATCAACAACAATATCTGTATGAACATGGAAATATCTACATGGCTATCCCTATGAGCATGGAAATATCTACACCACCATCTGAATAAACATAGAAATACATACAAGGTCATCTGTATAAACATGGAAATATCTACAACACTACCTCTATAAACATGGAAATATCTACATGGCTATCTCTATAAACATGGGAGTATCTACACGGCCATCTGTAGAAACATGGAAATATCTACAGAGTCATCTATATAAACATGGAAGTATCTACACCAATATCTGAATAAAAACAGAAATATCTACACTGCCATCTGTATAAACATGGAAATATCTACACAGCCATCTGTATAAACTTGGAAATATCTAAACTGCTATCTCTGTAAACCTGGAAATAACTACACCGCAATCTCTATAAACATGGAAATATCTACAAAGCTATCTGTACAAACCTGGAAATATCTACACCACTATCTGTATAAACTTAGAAATATCTACACCGCTATCTCTATAAACATGGAAATATCTACTCCACCATCTGCATTAAAATGGAAATATCTAAACAGTCATCTGTATAAACATGGAAATATCTACACCACTATGTGTATAAACATGGAAACAACTTCACTGCCATCTGTATAAACTTGGAAATATCTTCAAAGCCATTTGTATTAACATTTAAATATCTACACTACTATCTGTATAAACATGGAAATATCTAGACCGCCATCTGTAAAAACATGGAAATATATACACAGATATCTGTATAAACAGGGAAATATCTACACCACCATCTTTATAAACATGGAAATATCTACACTGCTATCTGTATTCTCATGGAACTATCTACACAGCCATCTGTAGATACATGGAAATATCTACACTGCTATCTCTATAGACATGGAAATAGCTACACCGCAATCTGTATCAACATGGAAATATCTACACCGCTATCTGTATAAACATGGATATATCTACACCACTATCTGTATAAACATGGAAATATCTACACCGCCATCTGTATAAACATGGAAATATCTCCACCACTATCTCTATAAATATGGAAATATCCCCACCGCTATCTGAATAAACATGGAAATATCTACACCGCGATCTATATAAATATGGAAATATCTACACCACTATCTGTATAAATATGGAAATATCTACTCCGCTATCTGTATAAACTTGGAAATATCTACACCGCTATCTGTATAAACATGCAAATATATACAACAATATCTGTTTAAACATGGAAATATCTACACCGCTATATGTGTAAACATGGAAATATCTGCATCGCTATCTCTGTAAAGATGGAAATATCTACACCGCTATCTGTGCAAAGATGGAAATACCTACACCACTATCTGTGCAAAGATGGAAATATCTACACAACCATATGTGCAAAGATTGAAATATCTACACTGCTATCTGTGTAAACATGGTAATCTCTACACTGCTATCTGTAAAATCATGGAAATATCTACAGAGTCATCTGTATAAACATGGAAATATATACACCTCCATCTGTATAAACGTGGAAATATCTACACTGCCATCTGCATACACATGGATATATCTACACAGCCATCTGTATAAACATGGAAATATCCACACAGCCGTCTCTATAAACATGGAAATATCCACACTGCTATCTGTATAAACATGGAACTAGCCACACCGCTATCTGTATAAACATGGAAATATCCACACCGCCATCTGTAAACATGGAAATAACTACACTGCTATCTCTATAAACATGGAAATAACTACACCACAATCTGTATAAACGTGGAAATATCTTCACCACTATCAGTATAAACATAGAAATATCTACACCACCATCTGTATAAACATGGAAATATCTACACCGCCATCTGAATAAACATGGAAATATCTACACCACGATCTGTATAAACATGGAAATGTCCCCACCGCTATCTGTACAAACATGGAAACATCCACACCGGCATCTCTATAAACATGGAAATATCTACACCGCAATCTGTATAAACATGGAAATATGTACACCGCCATGTCTATAAACATGAAAAAATCTACACAGCCATCGCCGTAAACATGGAACAATCTACACTGCCATGTGTGGAAACATGGAAATTTCCACACCACTATCTGTATAAACACGGAAATATCTACAGCTATATTTGTATAAACATGGAAATATCTACACCACTATCTCTGTAAACATGGAAATACCTACACCGCCATCTCTATAAACATGGAATTATCTCCAACGCTATCTCTACAATCCTTGAAATATCTACACCGCCATCTCCATGAACATTTAAATATCTACACCGCCATCAGCATAAACATGGAACTAACTTCACCGCCTTCTGTATAAACATGGAATTATCAACACTGCCATGTCTATAAACATAGAAATATCTACACTGCCATCTGTAGAAAGATGGAAATATCTACACTGACATATGCATAAACATGGAAATATCTACACCTCTATCTGTATAAACATGGAAATATCTACTCAGCTATCTGTATAAATATGGAAGTATCTACACCGCTATCTCTATGAACATGGAAATGTCTACACCACTATCTTTATAAACATGGAAATATCTAAACCGCCATCTGTATAGACATGGAAATAACTACAAGTCATCTGTATAAAAATGGAAATATCTACACCACTATATGTCTAAACATCGAAATATTTACACTGCCATCTGTATAAACATGGAAATATCTACAAAGCCATCTCTATAAACATGGAAATATCTACACCGCTATCTGTATAAACATAGAAATATCGACACCACGATCTGTAAACATGGAAATATCTACAACGCTATCTGTATAAACATGGAAATATCTACACCGCTATCTGTATAAACATGGAAATATCTACACCGCTATCAGTATAAACATGGTTATATCTACACCGCCATCTGTATAATCATGGAAATATCAACACCGTCATCTGAATAAACATGGAAATCTCTACACCGCTATCTGTATAAATATGGAATTATCTACACCGCTATCTCTATAAACATGGAAATATATAAACCGCTATCGGTATAAACATGGAAATACCTCCACTGGTATCCGTATGAACATGGAAACATCTACGCCATTATCTGTATAAACATGGAAATATGTACACCGCTATCTGTATAAACATGGAAATATCTACAACGCTACCTGTGTAAACATGGAAATATCTACACCACCATCTGTGTAAACATGGAAATATCTACACCGCTATCTGTATAAACCTGGAAATATCTCCACCGCTACCTGTATAAACATGGAAATATATACACCGCTATCTGTATAAATATGGAAATATATATACTGCTATCTCTATAAACATGGAAATGTCTACACCGCTATCTGTATAAACATAGAAATATCTACATGGCAATCTCTACAAACCTGGAAATATCTACACCACCAACAGTATAAACATAGAAAAACCTACACAGCCATCTGTATAAACATGGAAATATCTACAACAATATCTGTATAAACATGGAAATATCTACACTGCCATCTGTATAAACATGCAAATATCTACACAGCAATATCTATAAAGATGGAAATCTCTACAGCACCATCTGTAAAAACATGGAAATATCTTCACAGTCATCTGTATAAACATGCAAATATCTACACCTCCATCTGTATACACATGGAAATATCTACACTGCCATCCGTATACACATGGAAATATCTACACAGCCATCTGTATAAACATGGAATTATCTACACCGCTATCTCTATAAACATGGAAATACCTACACCGCTATCGGTATAAACATGGAAATATCTACATTGCTATCTGAATAAACATGGAAATATCTACACCACGATTTGCATAAACTTGGAAATATCTACACAGCCATCTGTAAAAACATAAAAATTTCTACACACTCATCTGTATAAACATGGAAATGTCTATACCTCCATCTGTAAAAACATGGAAATATCTCCACCGCTATCTGTATAAACATGGAAGTACCTGCACCGCAATCTCTATAAACATGGAAATATCTCCAACAATATGTCTGTAAACATGGAAATGTCTACACAGTTATCTGTGTAAACATGGAATAAATTACATCGCTATCTGTGTAAAGATGGAAATATCTAGACCGCAATCTGTGCAAATATGAAAATATCTACACCGCTATCTCTGTAAACATGGAAATATCTACACCGCTATCTGTATAAACATGGAAGTATCTACACCGCTATCTGTGTAAACATGGAAATATCTACACCGCTATCTATATAAACATGGAAATATCTCCACCGCTTTCTCTATAAATATTTAAATATCTACATCGCTATCTGTATAAACATGGAAATATCTCCACCGTTATCTGTATAAACATGGAAATATCTACAGGGCTATCTTTATAAACATGGAAATATCTACAACGCTATCTGTATAAACATGGAAATATGTGCAACAATATCTGTATAAACATGGAAATATCTCCACCGCTATCTGTATAAACATGGAATTATCTACACCACGATCTTTATAAACATGGAAATACCTCCACCGCTATCTGTATAGACATGGAAGCATCTACACCGCTATCTGCATGAACATGGAAATATCTACACCGCTATCTGTATAAACATGGAAATATCTACAATGCTATTTGTGTAAACATGAAAATATCTAAACAGCAATCTGTGTAAACATGGCAATATCTACACCGCTATCTCTGTAAAGATAGAAATATCTACACTGCAATCTATGCAAAGATGGAAATATCTACAACGCTATCTGTATTAACATGGAAATATCTACAACAATATCTGCGTAAAGATGGAAATACCTAAACAGCTATCTGTGTATACATGGAAATATGTACACCGCTATCTGTGTAAAGATCGAAATATCTACACCACAATCTGTGCAAAGATGGAAATATCTACACCGCTATCTCTGTAAACATGCAAATATCTACACTGCTATCTGTATAAACATGGAAATATCTACACCGCTATCTGTATAAACATGGAAATATCTACACCACGATCTGTATAAACATGGAAATATCTACACCGCTATCTGTATAAACATGGAAATACCTACACCACTATCTGTGTAAATATGGAAATATCTACACCGCTATCACTATAAACATGGAAATGACAACACCGCTATCTGTATAAACATCGAAATATCTACATGGCTATCTCTAAAAACATGGAAATATCTACAACGCCGTCTGTATAAACATGGAAATACCTACACAGTCATCTGTATGAACATGGAAATATCTACACCAATATCTGTATGAACATGGAAATATCTACACTGCCAACTGTATAAACATGGAAATATCTACACAGCCATCTCTATAAACATGGAAATATCAACACTGCTATCTGTATAAACATGGAAATAGCCACACCGCTATCTGTATAAACAGGGAAACATCTACACCGCCATCTGTAAAAACATGAAAATACCTACACAGTCATCTGTATAAAAATGGAAATATCTACAACTCCATCTGTAGAAACCTGAAAATATCTACACTGCCATCTCTATACACATGGAAATATCTACACTGCAATCTGTATAAACATGGAAATATCTACGCCGCTAACTCTATTAACATGGAAATACATACAGAGCTATCTGTATAAACATGGAAATGTATTCCCCGCTATCTGTAGAAACATGAAAATATCTACACCGCTATCTGTATAAACTTGGAAATATCTACACTTCCATCTGTATAAACATGGAAATACCTACACTGCCATCTGTATACACATGGAAATATCTACACTGCCATGTGTATAAACATGGAAATATCTACACCGTTATCTCTATAAACATGGAAATTCCGACACCGCTATCTGTATAAACATGGAAGTATCTACATGGCTATCTGTATAAACATGGAAATATCTACAACGCCATCTGTATAAACATGGAAACACATTCACAGTCATCTGCATAAACATGGAAATATCTACACCACTATCTGTATAAACATGGAAATAACTACACCGCCATCTGTATAAACAGGGAAATATCTCCACCGCTATCTGTATAAACATGGAAATATCTATACCGCTATCTCTATAAACATGGAAATATCTACACCGCTATCTGTATAAACTTGCAAATATATACACCGCTATCTCTATAAACATGGAAATACCTACACTGCAATCTGTATAAACATGGAAGTACCTACACCGTCATCTGTATAAACATGGAAATATCTACACGACTATCTGTATAAACAAGGAAATATCTACACTGCCATCTGTGTAAACACGAAATATCTACACAGCCATCTCTATAAACATGGAAATATCTAAACCGCTATCTGTATAAACATGGAAATATCTAAACCACGATCTGTATAAACATGGAAAGATCTACACGGCTATCTGTATAAACATGGAAATATCTACACCGCTATCAGTATAAACATGGAAATATCTACACCTCTATCTGTATAAATATGGAAATATCTCCACAGCTATCTGTTTAAACATGGAAATATCTACTCCGCTATCTGTGTAAACATGGTAATATCTACACCTCCATCAGTATAAACATGGAAATATGTACACTCCCATCTCTATACACATGGAAATATCTACACAGCCATCTGTATACCCTTGGACATGTCTACACAGCCATCTGTAGAAACATGGAAATATCTACACCGCTATCTCTATAAACATGGAAATACCTACACCGCAATCTGTATAAACATGGAAATATCTACACCGCTATCTGTATAAACATGGAAATACCTACACCACTATCTGTATAAACCTGGAAATATCTACACCGCCATCTGTATAAACATGGAAATACCTCCAACGCTATCTGTATAAACATGGAAATATCCCCACCGCTATCTGCATAAACATGGAAATATCTACACTGCTCTCTCTATAAACATGGAAATATCTATACCGCTATCTGTAGAAACGTGGAAATATCTGCACCGCTATCTGTATAATTGTGGAAATATCTACACCGCGATCTATATAAACATGGAAATATCTACTCCTCCATCTGTATAAACATGGAAATATCTACACTTCCATCTGTATACACATGGAAATATCTACACAGCCATCTGTATAAACTTGGAAATATCGACACCGCTATCTCTGTAAACATGGGAATAACTACACCGCAATCTCTATAAACATGGAAATATCTACACAGCTATCTGTACAAACATTGAAATATCTGCACCACTATCTGTATAAACATGGAAATACCTACACCGCTATCTCTATAAACATGGAAATATCTACACTGCCATCTGCATATAAATGGAAATATCTATACAGTCATCTGTATAAACATGGAAATATCTACACCACTAAGTGTATAAACATGGATACACCTTCACTGCCATCTGTATAAACGTGGAAATATCTACGCAGCCATTTCTATAAACATGGAAATATCTACACTGCTATCTGTATAAACATGGAAATATCTAGACCGCCATCTGTAAAAACAGGGAAATATATACACAGATATCTGTATAAACAGGGAAATATCTATACCACCATCTTTATAAACATGGAAATATCTACACTGCTATCTGTAAACTCCTGGAAATATCTACACAGCCATCTGTAGATACATGGAAATATCTACACCGCTATCTCTATTAACATGGAAATAGCTACACCACAATCTGTATCAACATGGAAATATCTACACCGCTATCTGTATAAACATGGATATATCTACACCACTATCTGTATAAACATGGAAATATCTACACCGCCATCTGTATAAACATGGAAATATCTCCACCGCTATCTGTATAAACATGGAAATATCCCCACCGCAATCTGAATAAACATGGAAATATCTACACCGCTATGTATATAAATATGGAAATATCTACACCGCTTTCTGTATAAATATGGAAATATCTACACCGCTATCCGTATAATCATGGAAATATCTACACCGCTATCTGTATAAACATGGAAATATCTACACCGCTATCTGTATAAACACGCAAATATATACAACGATATCTGTTTAAACATGGAAATATCTACACAGCTATATGTGTAAACATGGAAATATCTGCACCGCTATCTCTGTAAAGATGGAAATATCTACACCGCAATCTGTGCAAAGATGGAAATGTCTACACCACTATCTGTGTAAAGATGGAAATATCTACACCACCATCTGTGCAAAGATTGAAATATCTACACTGCTGTCTGTGTAAACATGGTAATCTCTACACTGCTATCTGTAAAAACATGTAAATATCTACAGAGTCATCTGTATAAACATGGAAATATCTACATCTCCATCTGTATAAATGTGGAAATATCTACACTGCCATCTGCATACACATGGATATATCTACACAGCCATCTGTATAAACATGGAAATATCTACACCGCCATCTCTATAAACATGGAAATATCCACACTGCCATTTGTAGAAAGATGGAAATATCTACACCGCCATCTGTAGAAAGATGGAAATATCTACACCGCCATCTGTATAAACGTGGAAATATCTACACCGCTATCTGTATAAACATGGAAATATCTACACCGCGATCTGTATAAACATGGAAATATCTACACCACGATCTGTATAACCATGGAAATATCTTCACCACGATCTGTATAAACATGGAAATATCTACACCACTATCTGTATAAACATGCTAATATCTACACCACCATCTATATAAACATGGAAATATCTACACCGCCATCTGTATAAACATGGAAATATCTACAATGCCATCTGTAGAAAGATGGAAATATCTACTCCGCAATCTGTGTAAACATGGAAATATCTACACCGATATCTGTAAAAACATGGAAATATCTACACCGCTATCTGTGTAATCATGGAAATATCTACACCACGATCTGTATAAACATGGAAACATCTACACCGCGATCTGTATAAACATGGAAATATCTACAAAGCTATCTCTATAAACGTGGAAATATCTACAGCGCTATCTGTTTAAACATGGAAATATCTACACTGTCATTTGAATAAACATAGAAATATCTAAACTGCCATCTGTGGAAAGATGCAAATATCTACACCACGATCTGTATAAGTATGAAAATATCTACAATGCTATCTGTGTAAAGATGGAAATATCTACACCGCTATCTCTGTAAACATGGAAATATCTACGCCACTATCTGTATAAACATGGAAATATCTACATCGCTATCTGTATAAACATGGATATATCTACACCGTTATCTGTATAAACATGGAAATATCTACACCGCTATCTGAATAAATATGGAAATATCTACACCGCCATATGTGTAAACATACAAATATCTACAGAGTCATCTCTATACACATGGAAATATCTACACAGCCATCTATATAAACATGGTTGTATCTACACAACTATCTCTATAAACAAGGAAATACCTACAGCGCTATCTCTATAAACATGGAAATGTCAACACCACAGTCTCTACAAACATGGAAATATCTACACCGCCATCTAAGTAAACATTAAAATATCTACACCGCCATCTCCATAAACATGGAACTATCTACACCGTCATCTGTATAAACTTGGAAATATCTACACCGCTATCTGTATAAAGATGGAAATATCTACACCGCTATCTCTATAAACATGGAAATATCTACACAGTCATCTGTATAAAAATGGAAATATATACACTGCTATCTCTATAAACATGGAAATATCTACACCGCTATCTGTATACACATGGAAATATCTACATCGCTATCTGTATAAACAGGGAATTATCTCCACCGCTATCTGTATAAACATGGAAATATCTCCACCGCTATCTGTATAAACGTAGAAATATCTACACCGCTATCTGTATAAACATGGAAATATCTACAATGCTAACTGTGTAAACATGGAAATATCTACACAGCTATCTGTGTAAACTTGGAAATATCTACACAGGTATCTGTGTAAAAATGGAAATATCTACACGGCAATCTGTGCAAAGAGGGAAATATCTACACCGCTATCTCTGAAAACCTGGAAATATCTACACCGCTATCTCTATAAACATGGAAATACCAACACCGCTTTCTCTATAAACATGGAAATATCTACATCACAATCTCTATAAACATGGAATTATCTATACCGCCATCTCTATAAACATGAAAATATCTACACCGCCATCTTCAGAAACATGGCTGTATCTACATCGCCATCTATATAAAGATGGAAATATCTACACCACTATCTGTATAAACATGGAATAATCTTCACTGCCATCTGTATAAAGATGGAAATATCTGCACTGCGAGTTGTATAATCATGGAAATCTCTACACCGCTATCTGTATAAACATGGAAATACCTACAACGTCATCTCTATAAACTTGGAAATATCTACACCGCTATCTGTATAAACATGGAAATATCCACACCGCTATCAGTATAAACATGGAAATAGCAACACCGCTATCTGTATACACATGGAAATGTCTTCAATGCTATCTTTATAAACATGGAAATATCTGCAACTCTATCTGTGTAAACATAGAAATATCTACACGGCTATTTGTGTAAACATGGAAATATCTGCACCGCTATCTGTATAAAGATGGAAATATCTACACCACTATCTGTAAAACGTGGAAACATCTACACTGCTCTCTGTATAAACCTGGAAATATCTACACCGATATGTGTATAAATAAGGAAATATCTACACCGCCATGTGTATAAACATGGAAATACCTACACCGCTATCTATATAAATATGGAAATATCCACACCGCTATCTCTATAAACATGGAAATACCTACACCGATTTCTCTATAAACATGGAAATATCTACACTGCAATCTCTGTATACATGGAAATATCTACGCCGCCATCTCTATAAACTTGAAAATATCTACACCGCCATCTTCAGAAACATGGATGTATCTACACCGCCATCTCTATAAACATGGAAGTATCTACACCACTATCTGTATAAATATTGAAATATCTTCACTGCCATCTGTATAAACATAGAAACATCTACACCGCAATCTGTATAAATATGGAAATAACTACACCGCTACCTCCATAGACATGTAAATATCTACACCGTGACCTGTACAAACATGGAAATATCTACACCGCTATCTGTATAAACATGGAAATATCAACACCGTTATCTATATAAACGTCGAAATATCTACACCGCTATCTCTATAAACATGACAATAATTACACCACCACCTCTATGAGCATGGAAATATTTACACCGCTATCTCCATAGACATAGAAATAACTACACCACCACCCCTATAAACATGGAAATATCTACACCGCCATCTGCATAAACATGGAAATATCTACACAGACATCTGTATAAACATGGAAATATCTACACTGCCATCTGTATAAACTTGGAAATATCTACACTGACATTTGTAGAAAGATGGAAATGTCTACAATGCGATCTGTATAAACATGGGAATTTCTACACCGCTACCTGTATAAACATGGAAATATCTACACCGCTATCTGTATCAACATAGAAATAACTACACCGCAATCTGTATAAACATGGAAATATCTACAATGCTATCTCTGTAAACATGGAAATATGTACACAGCTATCTGTGTAAACTTGGAAATATCTACACCACTATCTGTGTGAACTTGGCAATATTTACACCGCAATCTGTACAAAGATGGAAATATCTACACCGCTATCTCTGTAAACATGGAAATATCTACACCGCTATCTGTACAAACATGGAAATATCTACACTGCCATCTGTATAAACATGGAAATATCTACAGCGCCATCTGTATAAACATGGAAATATCTACACTGCCATCTGTACACACATGGAAATATCTACACAGCCATCTGTATAAACATGGAAATATCTACATCGCTATCTGTATAAATAGGGAAATATCTCCAACGCTATCTGTATATACATGGAAATATCTACACCGCTATCTGAATAAACATGGAAATATCTACACCGCTACCTGTATAAACATGGAAATATATACAATGCTATCTGTGTAAACATGGAAATATCTACACAGCTATCTGTGTAAATATGGAAATATCTACCCAGCTATCTGTGTAAAATTGGCAATATCCTCACAGCAATCTGTGCAAAGATGGAGATACCTACACCGCTATCTCCGTAAACATGGAAATATCTACACCGCTTTCTGTATAAACATGGAAATATCTACACCTCAGTCTCTATAAACATGGAAATATCTCTACCGCTATCTGTATAAACATGAAAATATCTACACCGCTATCTGAATAATCATGGACATATCTACACCGCTATCTCTATAAACATGAAAATATCTACACCACTATCTGAATAATCATGGACATATCTACACCGCAATCTGTATAAACATGGAAATATCTACACCGCTATCTGTATAAAGATGGAAATATCTACACCGCTATCTCTATAAACATGGAAATATCTACACAGCCATCTGTATAAACATGGAAATATATACACTGCTATCTCTGTAAACATGGAAATATCTACACTGACATCTGTATAAACATGGAAATATCTACAATGCTATCTGTATAAACATGGAAATATGTACACCGCTATGTGTATAAACCTGGAAAGATCTACACCACTATCTATATAATTATGGAAATTTCTCCAACGCTATCTCTCTAAACATGGAAATGTCTACACCGCTATCTGTATAAACATGAAAATACCTACATAGTTATCTCTATAAACATGAAAATATCTACACTGACATCTGTATAAACATGGAAATAACTTCACAGTCATCTGTATAAACATGGAAATGTCTACACCACCATCTGTATAAACATGGAAATATCTACACTGAAAGCTGTATAAACATGGAAGTATCTAGAGAGTCATCTCTATAAACATGGAAATATCTATACCGCTATCTGTATAAACATGGAAATACCCACACCGCTATCTGTATAAACATGGAAATAGCCACACCGCTATCTGTATAAACTTGGAAATATCTGCACCGCTATCTTTATAAACATGGAAATATCTGCAACTCTATCTGTGTAAACATAGAAATATCTACACGGCTATTTGTCTAAACATGGAAATAACTGCACCGCTCTCTGTATAAAGATGGAAATATCTACACCACTATCTGTAAAACGTGGAAATATCTACACCGCTCTGTGTATAAACCTGGAAATATCTACACCGATATCTGTATAAACAAGGAAATGTTTACACCGCCATCTGTATAAACATGGAAATACCTGCACCGCTATCTGTATAAATATGGAAATATCCACACCGGTATCTCTATAAACATGGAAATAACTACACCTATTTCTCTATAAACATGGAAATATCTACACTGCAATCTCTATATACATGGAAATATCTACACCGCCATCTGTATAAACATGAAAATATCTACACCGCCATCTTCAGAAACATGGATGTATCTACACCGCCGTCTGTATAAACATGGAAATATCTACACCACTATTTGTATAAACATGGAAATATCTTCACTGCCATCTATATAAATATGGAAATATCTACACCGCCATCTGTATAAAGTTGGAAATATCTACACCGCAATCTGTATAAATGTGGAAATAACTACAACGATACCTCTATAGACATGTAATTATCTACACCGCTATTTGTATAAGCATGGAAATATCTACACTGCCATCTGTATAAAGATGGAAATATCTACACCGCCAGCTGTATAATCATGGAAATATATACACCACAATCTGTATAAACATGGAAATATCTACAATGCTATCTCTGTAAACATGGAAATATCTACACAGCTATCTGCGTAAACTTGGAAATATCTACAATGCTATCTGTGTAAATTTGGCAATATTTACACCGCAATCTGTGCAAAGGTGGAAATGTCTACACCGCTATCTCTGTAAACATGGAAATATCTACACCGCTATCTGTATAAACATGGAAATATCTAGACTGCCATCTGTTTAAACATGGAAATATCTACAGCGCCATCTGTATAAACATGGAAATATCTAAACTCCCATCTGTACACACATGGAAATATCTACAGAGCCATCTGTATAAACATAGAAATATCTACACAGCTATCTCTATAAACATGGAAATATCTACACCGCTATCTGTATAAACATGGAAATATCTACATCGCTATCTGTATAAACAGGGAAATATCTCCACCACAATCTGTATAAACATGGAAATATCTACACCGCTATCTGTATAAACATGGAAATATCTCCACCGCTATCTGTATAAACATGGAAATATATACAATGCTATCTGTGTAAACATGGAAATATCTACACAGCTATCTGTGTAAACTTGGAAATATCTACCCAGCTATCTGTGTAAAAATGGAAATATCTACACAGTAGTCTGTGCAAAGATGGAAATATCTACACCGCTATCTCTGTAAACATGGAAATATCTACACAGCGCTCTGTATAAACATGGAAGTATCTATACCGCAGCCTCTATAAACATTGAAATATCTCCACCGCTATCTGTATGAACATGAAAATATCTACACCGCTATCTGTATAATCATGGACATATCTACACCGCAATCTGTATAAACATGGAAATATCTACCACGCTATGTATATAAACATGGAAATATCTACACAGCTATCTGTGTATACTTGGAAATATCTACAAAGCTCTCTGCGTAAACAAGGAAATATCTACACGGCAATCTGTGCAAAGATGGAAATACCTACACCGCTATCTATAAAACGTGGAAATATCTACACCGCTCTCTGTATAAACCTGAAAATATCTACAGCGCTGTCTGTATAAACAAGGAAATCTCTACACCGCCATCTGCAGAAACATGGAAATATCTACACCGCAATCTATATAAACATGGAAATACCTGCACCGCTATCTGTATAAATATGGAAATATCTACACCGCTATCTCTATAAACATGGAAATACCTACACCGCTTTCTCTATAAACATGAAAATATCTACACTGCTATCTCTATATACATGGAAATATCTACACCTACATCTCCATAAACATGAAAATATCTACACCGCCATCTTCAGAAACATGGATGTATCTACACCGCTATCTGTATAAACATGGAAATATCTACACCACTATCTGTATAAACATGGAAATATCTTCACTGCCATCTGCATAAACACGGAAATATCTACACCACCGTCTGTATAAAGATGGAAATATCTACACCGCAATCTGTACAAAGATGGAAATAACTACACAGCTATCTCTATAGACAAGAAAATATCTACACCACTATCTATATAAACATGGAAATATCTACACTGCCATCTGTATAGAGATGGAAATATCTACACCGCTAGCTGTATAAACATGGAAATATCTACACCGCTATCTGTATAAACATGGAAATACCAACACCGTTATCTATATAAACATGGAAGTATCTACAGCGCTATCTCTATAAACATGAAAATATTTACACCACCATCTTTATAAACATGGAGATATTTACTCCGCTATCCCTATAAACATAGAAATAACTACACCGCCATCTCTGTAAACATGGAAATATCTACACCGCCATCTGCATAAACATGGAAATATCTACACAGACATCTGTATACACATGGAAATATCTACACTGCCATCTGTATAAACTTGGAAATATCTACACTGACATCTGTAGAAAGATGGAAATGTCTACAAAGCAATCTGTATAAACATGGGAATTTCTACACCGCTACATGTAGAAACATGGAAATATCTACAGCGCTATCTGGATCAACATGGAAATAACTACACCACAATCTGTATAAACATGGAAATATCTACAATGCTATCTCTGTAAACATGGAAGTATCTACACAGCTATATGTGTAAACTTGGAAATATCTACACCGCTATCTCTGTAAGTTTGGCAATACCTACACCTCAATCTGTGCAAAGATGGAAATAGCTACACCGCTATCTCTGTAAACATGGAAATATCTACACCGATATCTGTATAAACATGAAAATATCTACACTGCCATCTGTATAAACATGGAAATACCTACACCACTTTCTCTATAAACATGAAAATATCTACACTGCTATCTCTATATACCTGGAAAAATCTACACCTCCATCTCTATAAACATGAAAATATCTACACCGCCATCTTCAGAAACATGTATGTATCTACACCGCCATCTGTATAAACATGGAAATATCTACACCACTATCTGTATAAATATGGAAATATCTTCACTGCCATCTGTATAAACATGGAAATATCTACACCGCCATCTGTATAAACATGGAAATATATACACTGCTATCTCTATAAACATGGAAATATCTACACCGTTATCTGCATAAACATGCAAATATCTACATCGCTATCTGTATAAACAGGGAAATATCTCCACCGCTATCTGTATAAACAAGGAAATATCTGCACCGCTATCTGTATAAACATGGAAATATCTACACCGCTATCTGTATATACATGGAAATATCTACAACGATGTCTGTGTAAACATGGAAATATCTACACAGCTATCTGTGTAAACTTGGAAATATCTACACAGGTATCTGTGTAAAAATGGAAATATCTACACGGCAATCTGTGCAAAGAGGGAAATATCTACACCGCTTTCTCTGAAAACATGGAAATATCTACACCGCTATCTGTATAAACAAGGAAATACCTACACCGCCATCTGTAGAAACATGGAAATATCTACACCGCCATCTGTGTAAACATGGAAATACCTACACCGCTATCCGTAGAAATATGGAAATATCTACAACGCTATCTCTATAAATATGGAAATACCAACACCGCTTTCTCTACAAACATGGAAATATCTACATCGCAATCTCTATAAAAATGGAATTATCTGCACCGCCATCTCTATAAACATGAAAATATCAACACCGCCATCTTCAGAAACATGGCTGTATCTACACCGCCATCTGTATAAAGATGGAAATTTCTACACCACTATCCGTATAAACATGGAAAAATCTTCAATGCCATCTGTATAAAGATGGAAATATCTGCACTGCGAGTTCTATAATCATGGAAATATCTACACCGCTATCTCTATAAACATGGAAATACCTACACCGCCATCTCTATAAACATGGAAATATCTACACCGCTATCTGTATGAAAATGGAAATATCTACACCGCTATCTGTATAAACCTGGAAAGATCTACACCGCTGTCTGTATAAATATGGAAATTTCTACAACGCTATCTCTCTAAACCTGGAAATGTCTACACCGCTATCTGTATAAACATGAAAATATGTACATCGTTATCTCTATAAACATGAAAATATCTACACTGACATCTGTATAAACATGGAAATAACTTCACAGTCATCTGTATAAACATGGAAATGTCTACACCACCATCTGTATAAACATGGAAATATCTACACTGAAAGCTGTATAAACATGGAAATATCTAGACAGTCATATCTATAAACATGGAAATATCTATACCGCTATCTGTATGAACATGGAAATACCCACACCGCTATCAGTATAAACATGGAAATATCTACACCGCAATCTGTATAAATATGGAAATACCTACAACGATACCTCTATAGACATGTAATTATCTACAACGCTATTTGTATAAACATGGAAATATCTACACTGCCATCTGTATAAAGATGGAAATATCTACACTGCGAGCTGTATAAACATGGAAATATATACACCGCAATCTGTATAAACATGGAAATATCTACAATGCTATCTCTGTAAACATGGAAATATCTACACAGCTATCTGTGTAAACTTGGAAATATCTTCAATGCTATCTGTGTAAATTTGGCAATATTTACACCGCCATCTGTGCAAAGGTGGAAATGTCTACACCGCTATCTCTGTAAGCATGCAAATATCTACACCGCTTTCTGTATAAACATGGAAATATCTAATCTGCCATCTGTATAAACATGGAAATATCTACAGCGCTATCTGTATAAACATGGAAATATGTAAACTGCCATCTGTACACACATGGAAATATCTACACAGCCATGTGTATAAACATAGAAATATCTACACTGCTATCTCTATAAACATGGAAATATCTACACCGCTATCTGTATAAACATGGAAATATATACATCGCTATCTGTATAAACAGGGAAATATCTCCACCGCTATGTGTATAAACATGGAAATATCTACACCGCTATCTGTATAAACATGGAAATATCTGCACCGCTATCTGTATAAACATGGAAATATATACAATGCTATCTGTGTAAACATGGAAATATCTACACAGCTATCAGTGTAAAAATGGAAATATCTACACAGCACTCTGTGCAAAGATGGAAATATCTACACCGCTATCTCTGTAAACATGGAAATATCTACACAGCGCTCCGTATAAACATGGAAGTATCTATACCGCAGTCTCTATAAACATGGAAATATCTCCACCGCTATCTGTATAAACATGAAAATATCTACACCGCTATCTGTATAATCATGGACATATCTACACCGCAATCTGTATAAACATGGAAATATCTACACAGCTCTCTGCGTAAACAAGGAAATATCTACACGGCAATCTGTGCAAAGATGGAAATAACTACACCACTATCTCTGTAAACATGGAAATATCTAGATCGATACCTGTATAAACATGGAAATATCTACACCGCTGTCTGTATAAACAAGGAAATATCTACACCGCCATCTGAATAAACATGGAAATATCTACACCGCTATCTATATAAACATGGAAATATCTACACTGCCATCTGTATAGAGATGGAAATATCTACACCGTGAGCTGTATAAACATGGAAATATCTACACTGCTATTTGTATAAAGAAGGATATATCTACACCACCATCTGTTTATACATGGAAATATCTACACCGCTATCTGCATAAACATGCTAATAACTACACCGCTATCTGTATAAATGTGGAAATATTTGCACCGCTATCCCTATAAACATGGTAATATTAACACCGCGATCTGTATAAACATGGAAATATCTACACCATGATCTGTATAAACATGGAAATATCTACACCGTGATCTCTATGAACATGGAAATATCTACACCGTGATCTGTATAAACATGGAAATATCTACACCGCCATCTCTATAAACATGGAAATATCTACACCCCTATTTGTATAAACATGGAAACATCCACACAGCTGTCTCAATAAAATGGAAAAATCAACACCACTATCGCTATAAACATGGAATTATCTACACCGCTATCTGTATAAATATGAAATATCTAAACCGCTATCTCTATAAAATGGAAATATCTACACTGCCATTTGTATAATCATGGAAGTATCCTCACTGCTATCTCAATGAACATGGATATATCTACACCGCTATCTCTGTAAATATGGAAATATCTACACCGTCATCTCTATAAACATGGAAATATCTACACCGCCATCTGTATAAACATGGAAATATCTACAGCACTATCTGTAAAAACATGGAAATATCTACACCGCTATCTGTATAAACATGGAAATATCTACACAGCCATCTGTATAAACATGAAAATATCTACACAGCCATCTGTATATACATGGAAATATCTACACCGGTATCTGTATAAACATGGAAATAACTACACCGCTATTTGTATAAACAAGGAAATATCTACACCGCCATCGGTTTAAACATGGATACATATACACAGACATCTGTTTATACATGGAAATATCTACACCGCTATCTGTATAAACATGCTAATAACTACACCGCTATGTGTATAAATGTGGAAATATTTGCACCGCTATCCCTATAAACATGGTAATATCAACACCGTGATCTGTATAAACTTGGAAATATCTACACCATGATCTTTATAAACATGGAAACATCTACACCGTGATCTGTATAAACATGGAAATATCTACACCGCCATCTCTATAAACATGGAAATATCTACACCCCTATCTGTATAAACATGGAAATATCCACACCGCTATCTCTATAAACATGGAAAAATCAACACCGCTATCTCTATGAACATGGAAATATGTACACCGCCATCTCTATAAACATGGAAATATCTACACCGCGATCAGTATAAACATGGAAATATCTCCACCGCCATCTGTATAAACATGGAAATAACACAGCCATGTGTATATACATGGAAATATCTACACCGCTATCTATATAAACATGGAAATAACTACACCGCTATTTGTATAAACTTGGAAATATCTCCACTGCTATGTCTATAAACATCGAAATATCTACACCGCCATCTGTATAAACATGGAAACACTTACAAAGTTATCTGTATAAAGATGGAAATATCTTCACCGCGATCTGTATAAACATGGAAAGATCTACACCGCGATCTGTATAAACATGGAAATATCTTCACCGCGATCTGTATAAACCTGGAAATATCTACACCGCTTTCTGTATAAACATGGTAATATCTACACCACCATCTATATAAACATGGAAATAACTACACCGCCATCTGTATAAACATGGAAATATCTACAATGCCATCTGTAGAAAAATGGAAATATCTACAACGCAATCTGTGTAAACATGGAAATATCTACACCGATATCTGTAAAAACATGGAAATATCTACACCGCTATGTGTATAAACATGGAAATATCTACACCGCGGTCTGTATAAACATGGAAATATCTACACCGCTATCTGTATAAACATGTAAATATCTACACCCCTATCTGTATAAACATGGAAATATCCACACCGCTATCTCTATAAACATGGAAAAATCAACACCGCCATCTCTATGAACATGGAAATATCTACACCGCCATCTCTATAAACATGGAGATATCTACACCACGATCAGTATAAACATGGAAATATCTACACCGCTATCTCTATAAACATGAAAATATCTACACTGCCATCTCCATAAAGATGGAATTATCTACTCCGCCATGTGTATAAACACGGAAATATCTACACAACCATCTGTGTAAACATGGAAATATCTACAACGCTCTCTGTATAAACATGGAAATATCTACACCGCCATCAGCATGTCCATGGAAATATCTACGCCGCCATCTGTATAAACATGGAAATATCTACAGGGCCATTTGTGTATAGATGGAAATATCAACACCGCAATCTGTACAAACATGGAAATATCTACACCGCTATCTCTATAAACATGGAAATATCTGCACTGCCATCTGTAAAAACATGGAAATAACTATACAGTCATCTGTATAAACATGGAAATATCTACAATGCCATCTGTATACACATGGAAATATCTTCACAGCCATCTGTATAAACATGTAAATATCTTCAGAGCTATCTCTATAAACATGGAAATATCTACACCGCCATCTCTATAAACATGAAAATATCTACACTGCCATCTCCATAAACATGGAAGTAACTACTACGCCATCTGTATAAACATGGAAATACCTACACCACCATCTGTAAACATGGAAATACCTACCATACCATCTGTATACACATGGAAATATCTACACAGACATCTGTATAAATATGGAAATATCTACACGGCCATCTGTATAAACATGGAAATATCTACACTGCCATCTGTAGAAAGATGGAAATATGTACACCGCTATCTCTATAAATATGGAAATATCTACACCGCCATCTCTATAAACATGAAAATATCTACACTGCCATCTCCATAAAGATGGAAGTATCTTCTCCACCATGTGTATAAACACGGAAATATCTACACCACCATCTGTGTAAACATGGAAATATCTACACCGCTGTCTGTATAAACATGGAAATATCTACACCACCATCTGCATGTCCATGGAAATATCTGCGCCGCCATCTGTATAAACATGGAAATAACTACACAGTCATGTGTAGGAACATGGAAATATCTACACTAGCATCTGTATAAACATAGAAATACCTACACAGCCCTCTGTATAAATATGGAGTTATCTGCATAGGCATCTGTATAAACATGGAAATATCTGCAGTGCTATCTGTATAAACATGGAAATACCTACACCGCTGTCTGTATAAACATGGAAATATGTACACCGCTATGTGTATAAACATGGAAATATCTCCAATGCTGTCTGTATAAACATGGAAATATCTCCACCGTTATCTGTATAAACATGGAATATCTACAGCGCCATCTCTCTAAACATTGAAATATCTACACTGCCATCTGTAAAAACATGGAAATATCTACACAGTCATATGAATAAACATGGAAATATCTACACCACCATCGGTATAAACATGGAAATACTTACAATACCATCTGTATACACATGGAAATATCTACACAGACATCTGTATAAATATGGAAATATCTACACCACTCTCTGTATAAACATGGAAATATCTACACCGCGATCTGTATAAACATGGAAATATCTACACCGCTATCTCTGTAAACATGGAAATAACTGCACTGCCATCTGTAAAAACATGGAAATACCTATACAGTCATCTGTATAAACATGGAAATATCTACAATGCCATCTGTATACACATGGAAATATCTACACAGCCATCTGTATAAACATGTAAATATCTACACTGCTATCTCTATAAACATGGAAATATCTACACCGCGATCTCTATAAACATGAAAATATCTACACTGCCATCTCCATAAACATGGAACTAACTACTCCGCCATCTGTATAAACATGGAAACATCTACACCGCCATCAGTGTGAATAAGGAAGTATCTACAATGCCATCTGCATAAAGATATAAATATCTGCACCGCGAGCTGTATAAACATGGAAATATCTACATCGCTATGTGTATAAACGTGGAAATACAAACACCGCTATCGGTATAAACATGGAAATATCTACAATGCCATCTATATAAACATGGAAATATCTACACCGCTATGACTATAAACATGGAAATACCTACACCGCTATCTCTATAAACATGGAAATATCTACACCGCTATCTGTAAAAACATGGAAATATCTACACCGCCATCTGCATAAACATGGAAATATCCACACGGCCATGTGTACAAACATGGAAATGTCTACACAACTATCTTTAAAACGTGGAAATATCTACACCGCTCTCTGTATAAACGTGGAAATATCTGCACTGCTATCTGTATAAAAGTGGAAATATCTACAACCTTATCTGTATAAACGTGGAAATATCTAAACTGCTATCTGTATAAATGTGGAAATATCTACACCGCTATCTGTATAAACATGGAAATATCTACAACACTATCTGTGTAAACATGGAAATATCTACACAGCTATCTGTGTAGACTTGGAAATATCTACACAGTTATCTGTGTAAAGATCGAAATATGTACACCGCAATCTGGGAAAAGATGGAAATATCAACAGCGCTATCTCTATAAACATGGAAATATCTACTCCGCTATCTGTATCAAAATGGAAACATCTACACTGCTATCAGTATAAAGAAGGAAATATCTACACCGCCATCTGTATAAACATGAAAATATCTACACCGCCATCTTTATAAACATGGAAATATCTGCACCGCAATCTGTATAAATATGGTAATATCTACACCGCTATCTCTATAAACATGGAAATACCTACACCGCTATCTCTATAAACATGGAAATAACTACACCGCAATCTCTATAAACATGGAAATATCTACACCGCCATCTCTATAAACATGGAAATATCTACACCGCTATATGTATAAACATGGAAATATCTACACTGCCATCTGTATACAAATGGAAATACCTGCGCTGCCATCTGTATAAACATGGAAATATCTACACAGTTATCTCTATGAACATGGAAATATCTACACCGCTATCAGTATAAACATGGAAATATCTACTCCACTATCTGTGTAAACATGGAAATATCTACAACGCTATATGTGGAAAAACGGAAATATCTACACAGCTATCTGTGTAAACTTGTTAATATCTACACGGCTATCTGAGTAAAGATGGAAATATCTACACCACAATCTCTGCAAAGATGGATATATCTACACCGCTATCTCTGTAAACGTGGAAATATCTACAACGCTATCTGTATAAACTTGGAAATATCTACACCGCCATCTGTATAAACATGGAAATATCTACACAGTCATCTGTATAAACATGGAAATATCTACACTACCATCTGTATACACTTTGAAATATCTACACAGCCATCTGTATAAACATGGAAATATCTACACTGTTATCCCTATAAACATGAACATATCTACACCGCCATCTCTATTAACATGGAAATATCTACACAGTCATCTGTATAAACATGGAAATATCTACACTACCATCTGTATACACTTGGAAATATCTACACAGCCATCTGTATAAACATGGAAATATCTACACTGTTATCCCTATAAACATGAACATATCTACACCGCCATCTCTATTAACATGAAAATATCTACACCGCCATCTTCATAAACCTGGAACTATCTACAACACCATCTATATAAACATGGAAATATCTACACCGCTATCTGTATAAATATGGAAATATCTACTCCGCTATCGCTATAAACACGGAAATATCTACACCCCCATCTTTATAAACATGAAAATACCTACAGAGCCCTCTGTATGAACATGGAAATATCAACACCACTATCATTATAAAAATGGAAATATCTACAACACGATCTGTATAAACATGGAAATGTCTACACCGCTATCTGTATAAACATGGAAATAACTACACTGCTATCTCTATAAACATGCAAATATCTACACCGCTATCTGTATAAACATGTAAATATCTACACCGTTATCTCTATAAACATGGAAATATCTACACCGCAATCTGTATAAACATGGAAATACCAACACAGTCATCTGTATAAACATGGAAACATCTACACCACTATCTGTATAAACATGGAAATATCTACACGGCCATCTGTATAAACATGGAAATATCTACACCACTATCTGTATAAACATGGAAATATCTACACAGCTATCTGTACAAACATGGAAATAGCCACACCGCTATCTGTATAAACAAGGAAATATCTACACCGCCATCTGTAAAAACATGGAAATATCTACACAGTCATCAGTATAAACATGGAAATATCTGCACCTCCATGTGTATAAACATGGAAATATCTACACCGCTATCTTCATAAACTTGGAAATATCAACACCGCCATCTGCATAAACATGGAAATACCTCCACCGCTATCTCTATAAACATGGAAATATCACCACCGCTATCTGCATAAACATGGAAATACCTGCACCGCTATCTGTATAAACATGGAAATATCTTTACCACAATCAGTATAAACATGGAAATATCTACAACGCTATCTGTATAAACATGGAAATAACTACACAGTCATCTGTATAAACATGGAAACATCTACACCACTATCTGTATAAACATGGAAATATCTACAATGCCATCTGTATAAACATGGAAATATCTACACCGCTATCTGTAGAAACATGGAAATATCTACACAGCTATCTCTATAAACATGGAAATAGCTACACTGCTATCTGCATAAACATAGAAATAGCGACACCGCTATCTGTATAAACATGGAAATATCTTCACCGCCATCTGTAAAAACATGAATATATCTATACAGTCATCTGTATAAACTTGGAAATATGTACTCCACCATCTGTATAAACATGGAAATATCTACACTGCCATCTGTATACACACGGAAATATCCACACAGCCATCTGTATAAACATGGAAATATGTACACTGCTATCTGTGTAAACATGGAAATATCTACACCGCTATCTTTATAAACTTGGAAATGTCTACACCGCCTTCTGTATAAACATGGAAATATCTACACCGCTATCTGTATAAACATCGAAACACCAACACCGTTATCTGTATAAACATTAAAATATCTACACCGCTATCTGTATAAAGATGGAAATATCTCAAACGCTATCTGTGTAAACATGGAAATATCTACGCAGCTATCTGTGTAAACATGGAAATATCTACACAGCTATCTCTGCAAAGATGGAAATATCTACACCACTATCTCTGTAAACATGGAAATATCTACACCGCTATCTGTATAAACATGGAAATATCTACACCGCTATCTGTATAAACATGGAAATACCAAAAAGGCTATCTGTATAAACATGGAAATATCTACAACGCTATCTGTATAAATACGGAAATATACTCACCTCTTTCTCTATAAACCTGGAAATACCTACAACGCTATCTGTATAAATACGGAAATATCCTCACCACTATCGTATAAACATGGAAATACCTACACCGCCATATCTGTACACATGGAAATACCTACACCGCCATCTCTATACACATGGAAATATCTACACCGCTATCACTATAAACATAGAAATATTTACATTGCAACCTCTATAAACATGGATATATGTACACCGACATCTCTATAAACATGGAAATATCTACATCGCTATCTGTATAAACATGGAAATATCTCCACCGCTATAAGTATAAACATGGAAATATCTACACCGTTATCTGTATAAACATGCAAATATCTACACCGCTATCTGTATAAACATGGAAATATCTACAACGCTATCTCTTTAAACATGGAAATATGTACAACGCTATCTGTAAAAACATGGAAATATCTACAACTCTATCTGTGTAAACATGGAAATATCTACACAGATATCTGTGTAAACTTGCAAATATCTACACAGCTATCTGTGTAAAGATCGAAATATCTACAGTGCAATCTGTGCAAAGTCAGAAATATATACACCGCCATCCCTATAAACATGTAAATATCTACACCGCAATCTCTATAAACTTGGAAATATCTACACCAACAACTCTATAAACATGAAAATATCTACACCACTATCTGTATAAACATCGAAATATCTACACTGCCATCTGTATAAAGGTGGAAATATCTACACCGGGAGCTGAATAAACGTGGAAATATCTACACCCCTATCTCCATAAACATGGACATGTCTACACCACTATCTCTATAAACATGGAAATATCTTCACCACCATCTCTATAAATATGGAAATATCTACACCACTATCTGTATAAACATGGAAACATCTACATCGCTATCTATATAAACATGGAAATATCTACACCGCTATCTATATAAATATGAAAATATCTACACCGCTATCTTTGTAAACATGGAAAATCTTCACTGCCATCTGTATAAACATGGAAGTATCTACACAGCCATTTGCATATACATGGAAATATCTACACAGCCATCTCTATAAACATGGAAATATCTACACCGCTATGTGTATAAACATGGAAATATCAACACCGCCATCTGTAAAAACATGGAAATATCTACACAGCTATCAGTGTAAACATGGAAATATCTACACCGCATTCTGTGCAAATATGGAAATATATACACCGCTATCCCTGTAAACATGGAAATATCTACAACGCTATCTGCATATACATGGAAATTACTACACCGCGATCTCTATAAACATGTAAATATCTACACCGCAATCTATATAAACATGGAAATAGTGACACCGCTATATGTATAAATATGGAAATATCTACACCGCTCTCTCTATAAACATGGAAATGTCTACACCGTTATCTGTATAAACATGGAAATATCAACACTGCCCTCTGTATAAACATGGAAGTATCTACACAGCCATCTGTACAAACATGGAAATATCTACACAGCCATCTCTATAAACATGGAAATATCTAAACCGCCATCTGTAAAAACATGGAAATATCTACAGAGTCATCTGTATAAACTTGGAAATATCTACACCTCCATCTGTATAAACATGGAAATATCTACACTGCCATCAGTATAAACATGGAAATATCTACACCGCTATCTACATAAACATGGAAATATCTCCACCGCTATCTGTATAAACATGGAAATATATACACCGCTATCTGTATATATATGGAAATATCTACACCGCTATATGTATAAACATGGAAATATGTACACCGCCATCTGTATAAACATGGAAGTATCTAAACCACCATCTCTATATACATGGAAATATCTACACTGCCATCTGTATTCACATGGAAATATCTACACAGCCATCTCTATAAACATGGAAATAAATACACCGCTATCTCTATAAACATGGAAATACCTACAGAGCTATCCCTATAAACATGGAAATATCTACACCGCTATCTCTATAAACATGGAAATATCTACATTGCCATCTCTATAATCATGAAAATATCTACACTGCCATCTCCATAATCATGGTACTATCTACACCGCCATCTGTTTAAAAATGCAAATATCTACACCGCCATCTGTATTAACATGGAAATATCTACACAGTCATCTGTATAAAGATGGAAATATCTACACTGCCATCTGTATAATCACGGAAATATCTACACAGCCATCTGTAAAAACTTGGAAATATATACACAGCCATCTGTATAAACATGGAAATATCTACACCGCTATCTCTATATACATGGAAATGTCTACACCGCCGTCTCTAAAAACATGGAAATATCTAAACAGTCATCCGTATAAACATGGAAATATTTACACCACCATCTGTATAAACATGGAAATATCTACACTGCCATCTGTATACACATGGAAATATCTACACAGCCATCAGTATAAACATGGAAGTATCTACACCGCTATCTCTATAAACATGGAAATTCCTAAACCGCTAACTGTATAAACATGGAGATATCTACACCGCCATCTGTATAAACATGGAAATACCAACACCACTATCTGTATAAACTTGGAAATATCTGCACGGCTATCTGTATAAACATGGAAATATCTACACTGCCATCTCTATAAACACTTAAATATCTCCAACGCGATCTGTAAAAACATGGAAATATCTACACCGCTATCTGTATAAACATGGAAATATCTGCAGCGTTATCTGTGTGAACTTGCAAATATCTACACCGCTGTCTGTATAAACATGAAAGTATCTACACTTCAATCTGTGTAAATATGTAAATATCTGCACCGCGAGCTGTATATATAAGGAAGTATCTACACCGCTATCTGTATAAACATGAAAATCCCAACACTGCTACCTGTATAAACATGGAAATATCTACGCCGCTATCTGTATAAACATGGAAATATCTACTCAGCTATCTGTGTAAACATGGAAATATCTACAATGCTATCTGTGTAAACATGGAAATATCTACACAGCTATCTGTATAAACATAGAAATATCTACACCACTATCTGTATAAACCTGAAAATATCTACACCGACATCTGTATAAACATCGAAATACCTACACAGTCATCTGTATAAACATGGAAATATCTACACCACAACCTGTATTAACATGGAAATATCTTCACTGCCACCTGTATAAACAAGGAAATATCTACACAGCCATGTCTATAAGCATGGTAATATCTTCACCGGTATCTGTATAAACATGTAAATACATACACCGCTATCTGTATGAACATGGAAATATCTACACTGCTATTAAACATGTAAATACCTACACCGCTATCTGTATGAACATGGAAATATCTACACCGCTATCCCTATAAACATGGAAATATGAACACCGCTATCCGCATAAATATGGAAATATCTGCACCACTATCTGTATAAACATGGAAATATCTACACCGCTATCACTATAAACATGGAAATACCTACACCACTATCTCTATAAACATGGAAATATCCACACCGCCATTCTGTAAATTTGGAAATATCTACACCGCCGTCTGCAGAAACATGGAAATATCTACACCGCCATCTGCATAAACATGTAAATATCTACACTGACATCTGTATAAACATGGAAATATCTACACCGCTATTTGTAAAACGTGGAAATATCTACTTCGATATCTGTATAAACGTGGAAATATCTACACCGTTATTTCTATATAAGAAATGTCTACATCGCAATCTCTATAAACATGGAAATATCAACACCGCCATCTCTATAAACATGGAAATATCTACATCGCTATCTTTATAAATATGGAAATATCTCCAGTGCTATCAGCATAAACATGGAAATATCTACACCACTATCTGTATAAACATGGAAATATCTACACCGCTATCTGTATAAAAATGGAAATATCCACAACGCTATGTGTGTATACATGGAAATATCTACACAGCTATCTGTGTAAACTTGGAAATATCTACATAGCTATCTGTGTAAAGATGGAAATATCTACAACGCAATCTGTGGAAAGATGGAAATATCTACACCGCTATCTCTGTAAACATGGAAATATCTACACCGCTATCTGTATCAACATGGAAATATCAAGACTGTTATCTCTATAAACATGGAAATATCTACACTGCCATCTGTATACACATGGAAATATCTACACAGCCATCTGTATATACATGGAAATATCTACACCGCTATCTTTATAAACATGGAAATACCTACAGAGCTATCTCTATAAATATGGAAATATCTACACTGCAATCTCTATAAACATGGAAATATCTACACTGCCATCTGTGTGAAGATGGAAATATCTACACCACGAGCTCTATAAACATGGAAATATCTACACCGCTATCTGTATAAACATGGAAATACCAACACCGCTATCTATACAAACATGGAAATATCTACACCGGTGTTTTTATAAACAGGGAAATACCTACAACGTTATTTGTGTAAACATGGAAATATCTACACAGCTATCTGTGTAAACTTGGAAATATCTACACAGCTATCTGTGTAAAGATGGAAATATCCACACGGCAGTCTGTGCAAGGATGGAAATGTCTACACCTCTATCTCTGTAAACATGGAAATATCTACACCGCTATCTGTATAAACATGTAAATATCTACACCGCTATCTGTACAAACGTGGAAATATCTACAACACTCTCTGTGTAAACGTGGAAAAATCCACATTGATATCTGTATAAACGTAGACATATCTCCACCGCTATCTCTATAAACATCGACATATCTACACCGCTATCTGTATAAACATGGAAATATCTACCACGTTATCTGTATAAACATGGAAATATCTACAACGCTATCTGTGTAAACATGGAAATATCTACACAGCTATCTGTGTAAACTTGGGAATATCTACACAGCTATCTGTGTAAAGCTGGAAATATCTACACCACAGTCTGTGCAAAGATGCAAATATCTACAACGCTATCTCTGTAAACATGGAAATATCTACACCTCTATCTTATAAACATGGAAATATCTACACCGCTATCTGTATAAACAAGGAAATATGTACACCACCATCTGTATAAATATGGAAATATCTACAGAGCCATCTGTATGAACATAGAAATATCTACATCGCTATGTGAATAAATATGGAAATATCTACACCGCTATCTCTATAAACATGGAAATATCTACACCGCTGTCTTTATAAACCTGGAAATATCTACAATGTTATCTCTATAAACATGGAAACATCTACACCGCCATTTGTATAAACATGGAAATATCTACACTGCTATCTGTATAAACATGGAAATATCTACACCGCTAACACTATAAACATCGATATATCTACACCGCCATCAGTATAAACGTGGAAATATCTACACAGTCGTCTGTATAAACATGGAAATATCTACACCGCTTTCTGTATAAATTTGGAAATATCTACACCGCTATCTCTAAAAACGTGGAAATATCTACACCGCCATCTGTAAAAACATGGAAATATCTACACAGTCATCTGCATAAACATGGAATTATCTACACCTCCATGAGTATAAACATGGAAATATCTACACTGCCATCTGTATACACATGGATATATCTGCACAGCCATCAGTATAAACATGGAAATATCTTCAGCACTATCTCTATAAACATGGAAATTCCTACACCGCTATCTGTATAAACATGGAAATATCTACACCACCATCTCTATAAACTTGGAAATAATTACACTGCCGTCTGTTTACACATAGGAATACATACACAGCCATCTGTATAAACATAGAAATATCTACACCGCTATCTCTATAAACATGGAAATACCTACACCACTATCTCTATAAACATGGAAATATCTATATCGCAATCTCTATAAACATGGAAATAGCTACAGCACCATCTCTATAAACATGAAAATATATGCACCGCAGTCTCCAGAAAGATGGAACTATCTACACCGCCATCTGTATAAACTTGGAAATATCTACACCACTATCTGTAAAACATGGAAATATCTACATTTCCATCTGTATAAACACGGAAATATCTATACCATGAGCTGAATAAACATGGAAATATCTATGCCGATATGCCTGTAAACATGGAAATATCTACATGGCCATTTGTATAAACATGGAAATATATACACCGCCATTTGTGTAAACAGGGAAATATCTACACCGTAATCTCTATAAACATGGAAATATCTACACCACCATCTCTATAAACATGGAAATATCGACACTGCCATCTGTGTAAACATGGAAATATCTACACCGCTATCTCTATAAACATGGGAATATCTACACCGCCATCTCTATGAACATGAAAATATCTGTACCGCCATCTCCAGAAGCATGGAACTATCTACACCGCCATCTGTATAAACATGGAAATACGAACAACGCTATCTGTATAAACAAGGAAATATCTACACCGCTATCGTTATAAACATGGAAATATCTTCACCACTATGTCTATAAACATAGAAATATCTCCACCGCCATCTCCATAAACATGAAAATATGTACACCGCTATTTCTATAAACAGAGAAATATCTACACCGCCATCTCTATAAATATGGAAATATCTACAACGCCATCTGCATGAACATGGAAATATCTTCATCGCTATCAGTATAAACATGGAAATTTCTACACCGCCATCTGTATAAACATGGAAATATCTACACTGCCATCTGTGGAAAGATCGAAATATCTACACCACGATCTGCATATACTTGGAAATATCTACACCGCCACCTGTATAAATATGGAAATATATTCACCGCTGTCTGTATAAACATGGATATATCTACACCACGATTTGTATAAAGGAAATAGCTCCACCACTATCTGTATAAACATCGAATTATCTACACCGCTATCTGTATAAACAAGGAAATATCTACACCGCTATCACAATAAACATGGAAATACCTACAACGCTATATCTATAAACATGGAAATATCTACACCGCTATCTCTATAAACATGGAAATATCTACACTGCCATTTTATAAACTTGGAAATATCTACACCGCTATGTGCATAAACATGGAAATCTCTACACCGCCATCTGCATAAACATGAAAATATCTATGCTGACATCTGTATAAACATGGAAATATCTACACCGCTATCTGTATAAACATGGAAATATCTGCAATGCTATCAGTGTAAACATGGAAATATCCACACCGCTATCTATAAAACGTGGAAATATCTACACCACTATCTGTATAAACGTGAAAATATCTACACCGCTAAATGTATAAACGTTTAAATATCTACAACGCTATCTGTATAAATGTGGAAATATCTACATCGCTATCTGTATAAACGTGGAAATATCTACACCGCTATCTGTATAAACATAGAAATGCATACAAAGCTATCTGTATAAACATGGAAATACCTACAACGCTATCTTTATAAACATGGAAATATCTACAACGATATCTCTGTAAACATGGAAATAACTACACAGCTATCTGTGTAAACTTGGAAATATCTACACAGCTATCTTGGTAAAGATGTTAATATCTGCACTGCAATGTGTGCAAAGATGGAAATATCTATACCGCTATCTCTGTAAACATGCATATATCTACACCGCTATCTGTATCAACATGGAAATATCTACACCGCTATCTTTATAAACCAGGAAATATCTACACCATCATCTGTATAAACTTGGAAATACCTACACCGCCATCACTATACACATGGAAATATCTACACCGGTATCTGTATAAACATAGAAATATCTACACCACCGTCTCTATAAACATGGAAATATCTACACAGCCATCTGTATAAACATGGAAATATCTACACTGCCATCTGTGGAAAGATGGAAATATCTACAGCGCGATCTCTATGAACATGGAAATATATAAACCACGATCTGTATAAACAAAGAAATAACTCCACCACTATCTGTATAAACATGGAAATATCTACATCGCTATGTGTATAAACCTGGAAATATCTACCCCGCTATCTGTATAAACATGGAAATACCTACACCGCTATCTCTATAAACAGGGAAATATCTACACCGCCATCTGTATAAACATGCAAATATATACAAAGTCATCTGTATAAACATGGAAATACCTACAACACCATCTCTATAAACATGGAAATATCTACACTGCCATCTGTATACACATGGAAATACCTACACTGCCGTCTGTATAAACATGGAAATATCTACAACGCTATCTGTGTAAACATGGAAATATCTACGCCGCTATCTGTATAAACATGGAAATATCTACACCGCCATCTCTATGAACTTGGAAATATCTACACTGCCATTTGCATACACATGGAAATATCTACACCGATCTCTATTTTAACATAGAAATATCTACACCGATAGCTCTATAAACATTGAAATACCTATACCGCTATCTTTATAAACATGGAAATATCTAAACCGCTATCTGTATAAACTTGGAAACATCTACAACGCTATCTGTGTAAACATGGAAATATCTACAGCCCTATCTGTATAAACATGGAAATATCTACACCGCCATCTGTATAAACATGCAAATATATTCACACTCATCTGTATAAACATGGAAATATCTACACCACCATCTCTATAAACGTGGAAATATCTTCACTGCCATCTGTGTACCAATGGAAATACCTACACAGTCATCACTGTAAACATGGAAATATCTACTCCACTATCTCAATAAACATGGAAATACCTACACCGTTATCTCTATAAACATGGAAATATCTACACCGCCATCTCTACAAACATGGAAGTATCTACACCGCCATCTCTGTAAACATGGAAATATCTACATCGCTGTCTGTATAAACATGGAAATATCTCCGGCGCTATCAGTATAAACATGGAAATATCTACAAAGCTATCTGTATAAACATTTAAATATCTAAACCGCTATCTGTATAAACTTGGAAATATCTACACCACCATCTGTATAAACATGGAAATATCTACAATGCCGTCGGTATAAATTTGGAAATAGCTACACACCTATCTGTATAAATTTGGAAATATCTACAACGCTATCTGTATAAGCATGGAAATATCTACAGCGCCATCTGTATAAACATGGAAATACCTACTCTGCCATCTGCAGAAAGATGGAAATATCTACAATGTGATCTGTATAAACTTGGAATTATCTACACAGCTACCATTATAAAAATGGAAATATCTACACCGCTATCTGTATAAACATGGAAATATCTACACCGCAATGTCTATAAACATGGAAATATCTACACAGCTACCTACGTAAACTTGGAAATATCTACACAGCTATCTGTGTAAAGATGGAAATATCTACACCGCAATTTGTGCAAAGAAGGAAATATCTACACCGCTATCTCTGTAAACATGGAAATATCTACACCGCTATCTGTATAAACATGGAAATACCTACACCGCTATCTGTAAAAACAAGGAAATATCTACACCACCATCTGTATAAACATGGAAATATCTACACCACCTTCTCTATAAACATGGAAATATCTACAACACCATCAGTATAAACTTGGAAATATCTACACCGCTATCTGTATGAACATGGAAATAACTCCACTCCTATCTCTATAAACATCGAAATATCTACACCGCCATCTGTATAAACATGGATATATCTACACAGCCATGTGTACATACATGGAAATATCTACACCGCTATCTATATAAACATGGAAATATCTACACCGCCACCTACATATCCATGGAAATATCTGTGCCGCCATCTGTATAAACATGGAAATATCTACACGGTCATCTGTGTGTACATGGAAATATCAACACCGCCATCTGTACAAACATGGAAGTACCTGCACCGCTATCTGCATAAACATGGAAACATCTACACCGCGGTCTGTATAAACATGGAAATATCTACACCGCTATCTGTATAAACATGGAAATAGCTACACCGCTATCTCTATAATCATGGAAATAACTACACCGTGATCTGTATAAACATGGAAATATTTACACCGCTATCTGTATAAACATGGAAACTTCTACACCGTTATCTGTATAAATATGGAAATATCTACACCACTATCTCTATAAACATGGAAATATCTACACCGCCATCTGTATAAACATGGAATTACCTATACAGTCATCTGTGTAAACATGGAAATATCAACACCACCATCTGTATAAACATGGAAATATCTACAATGGCATCTGTATACACATGGAAATAACTACATGGCAATTTGTGTATAGATGGAAACATCAACACCGCCATCTGAACAAACATGGAAATATCTACACTGCTATCTCTATAAACATGGAAATATCTACACTGCGGTCTGTATAAACATGGAAATATCTACACAGTCATGTGTAGGAACATGGAAATATCTACACTGCCATCTGTATAAACATAGAAATATCTACACAGCCCTCTGTATAAATATGGAAATATCTGCATATGCATGTGTATAAACATGGAAATATGTGCACCGCTATCTGTATAAACATGGAAATACCTACATCGCTGTCTCTATAAACATGGAAATATGTACACCGCTATGTGTATAAACATGGAAATATCTCCACTGCTCTCTGTATGAACATGGAAATATCTCCACCGTTATCTGTATAAACATGGAAATATCTACAGCGCCATCTCTATAACCATTGAAATATCTACACTGCCATCTGTAAAAACATGGAAATATCTACACAGTCATCTGAATAAACGTGGAAATATCTACACCACCATCTGTATGAACATGGAAATACCTACAATACCATCTGTATACACATGGAAATATCTACACAGACATCTGTATAAATATGGACATATCTACACCGCAAGCTGTAGAAACATGGAAATATCTACACTGCCATCTGTAGAAAGATGGAAATATCTACACCGCTATCTCCATAAATATGGAAATATCTACACCGCCATCTCTATAAACATGAAAATATCCACACTGCCATCTCCATAAAGATGGAAGTATCTACTCCGCCATGTGTATAAACACGGAAATATCTATACCACCATCTGTGTAAACATGGAAATATCTACACCGCTATCTCTATAAACATGGAAATATCTACACAGTCATCTGTATAAAAATGGAAATATATACACTGCTATCTCTATAAACATGGAAATATCTACACCGCTATCTGTATACACATGGAAATATCTACATCGCTATCTGTATAAACAGGGAATTATCTCCACCGCTATCTGTATAAACATGGAAATATCTCCACCGCTATCTGTATAAACGTAGAAATATCTACACCGCTATCTGTATAAACATGGAAATATCTACAATGCTAACTGTGTAAACATGGAAATATCTACACAGCTATCTGTGTAAACTTGGAAATATCTACACAGGTATCTGTGTAAAAATGGAAATATCTACACGGCAATCTGTGCAAAGAGGGAAATATCTACACCGCTATCTCTGAAAACCTGGAAATATCTACACCGCTATCTCTATAAACATGGAAATACCAACACCGCTTTCTCTATAAACATGGAAATATCTACATCACAATCTCTATAAACATGGAATTATCTATACCGCCATCTCTATAAACATGAAAATATCTACACCGCCATCTTCAGAAACATGGCTGTATCTACATCGCCATCTATATAAAGATGGAAATATCTACACCACTATCTGTATAAACATGGAATAATCTTCACTGCCATCTGTATAAAGATGGAAATATCTGCACTGCGAGTTGTATAATCATGGAAATATCTACACCGCTATCTGTATAAACATGGAAATACCTACAACGTCATCTCTATAAACTTGGAAATATCTACACCGCTATCTGTATAAACATGGAAATATCCACACCGCTATCAGTATAAACATGGAAATAGCAACACCGCTATCTGTATACACATGGAAATGTCTTCAATGCTATCTTTATAAACATGGAAATATCTGCAACTCTATCTGTGTAAACATAGAAATATCTACACGGCTATTTGTGTAAACATGGAAATATCTGCACCGCTATCTGTATAAAGATGGAAATATCTACACCACTATCTGTAAAACGTGGAAACATCTACACTGCTCTCTGTATAAACCTGGAAATATCTACACCGATATGTGTATAAATAAGGAAATATCTACACCGCCATGTGTATAAACATGGAAATACCTACACCGCTATCTATATAAATATGGAAATATCCACACCGCTATCTCTATAAACATGGAAATACCTACACCGATTTCTCTATAAACATGGAAATATCTACACTGCAATCTCTGTATACATGGAAATATCTACGCCGCCATCTCTATAAACTTGAAAATATCTACACCGCCATCTTCAGAAACATGGATGTATCTACACCGCCATCTCTATAAACATGGAAGTATCTACACCACTATCTGTATAAATATTGAAATATCTTCACTGCCATCTGTGTAAACATAGAAACATCTACACCGCAATCTGTATAAATATGGAAATAACTACACCGCTACCTCCATAGACATGTAAATATCTACACCGTGACCTGTACAAACATGGAAATATCTACACCGCTATCTGTATAAACATGGAAATATCAACACCGTTATCTATATAAACGTCGAAATATCTACACCGCTATCTCTATAAACATGACAATAATTACACCACCACCTCTATGAGCATGGAAATATTTACACCGCTATCTCCATAGACATAGAAATAACTACACCACCACCCCTATAAACATGGAAATATCTACACCGCCATCTGCATAAACATGGAAATATCTACACAGACATCTGTATAAACATGGAAATATCTACACTGCCATCTGTATAAACTTGGAAATATCTACACTGACATTTGTAGAAAGATGGAAATGTCTACAATGCGATCTGTATAAACATGGGAATTTCTACACCGCTACCTGTATAAACATGGAAATATCTACACCGCTATCTGTATCAACATAGAAATAACTACACCGCAATCTGTATAAACATGGAAATATCTACAATGCTATCTCTGTAAACATGGAAATATGTACACAGCTATCTGTGTAAACTTGGAAATATCTACACCACTATCTGTGTGAACTTGGCAATATTTACACCGCAATCTGTACAAAGATGGAAATATCTACACCGCTATCTCTGTAAACATGGAAATATCTACACCGCTATCTGTACAAACATGGAAATATCTACACTGCCATCTGTATAAACATGGAAATATCTACAGCGCCATCTGTATAAACATGGAAATATCTACACTGCCATCTGTACACACATGGAAATATCTACACAGCCATCTGTATAAACATGGAAATATCTACATCGCTATCTGTATAAATAGGGAAATATCTCCAACGCTATCTGTATATACATGGAAATATCTACACCGCTATCTGAATAAACATGGAAATATCTACACCGCTACCTGTATAAACATGGAAATATATACAATGCTATCTGTGTAAACATGGAAATATCTACACAGCTATCTGTGTAAATATGGAAATATCTACCCAGCTATCTGTGTAAAATTGGCAATATCCTCACAGCAATCTGTGCAAAGATGGAGATACCTACACCGCTATCTCCGTAAACATGGAAATATCTACACCGCTTTCTGTATAAACATGGAAATATCTACACCTCAGTCTCTATAAACATGGAAATATCTCTACCGCTATCTGTATAAACATGAAAATATCTACACCGCTATCTGAATAATCATGGACATATCTACACCGCTATCTCTATAAACATGAAAATATCTACACCACTATCTGAATAATCATGGACATATCTACACCGCAATCTGTATAAACATGGAAATATCTACACCGCTATCTGTATAAAGATGGAAATATCTACACCGCTATCTCTATAAACATGGAAATATCTACACTGCCATCTGTATAAACATGGAAATATATACACTGCTATCTCTGTAAACATGGAAATATCTACACTGACATCTGTATAAACATGGAAATATCTACAATGCTATCTGTATAAACATGGAAATATGTACACCGCTATGTGTATAAACCTGGAAAGATCTACACCACTATCTATATAATTATGGAAATTTCTCCAACGCTATCTCTCTAAACATGGAAATGTCTACACCGCTATCTGTATAAACATGAAAATACCTACATAGTTATCTCTATAAACATGAAAATATCTACACTGACATCTGTATAAACATGGAAATAACTTCACAGTCATCTGTATAAACATGGAAATGTCTACACCACCATCTGTATAAACATGGAAATATCTACACTGAAAGCTGTATAAACATGGAAATATCTAGAGAGTCATCTCTATAAACATGGAAATATCTATACCGCTATCTGTATAAACATGGAAATACCCACACCGCTATCTGTATAAACATGGAAATAGCCACACCGCTATCTGTATAAACTTGGAAATATCTACACCGCTATCTTTATAAACATGGAAATATCTGCAACTCTATCTGTGTAAACATAGAAATATCTACACGGCTATTTGTCTAAACATGGAAATAACTGCACCGCTCTCTGTATAAAGATGGAAATATCTACACCACTATCTGTAAAACGTGGAAATATCTACACCGCTCTGTGTATAAACCTGGAAATATCTACACCGATATCTGTATAAACAAGGAAATGTTTACACCGCCATCTGTATAAACATGGAAATACCTTCACCGCTATCTGTATAAATATGGAAATATCCACACCGGTATCTCTATAAACATAGAAATAACTACACCTATTTCTCTATAAACATGGAAATATCTACACTGCAATCTCTATATACATGGAAATATCTACACCGCCATCTGTATAAACATGAAAATATCTACACCACCATCTTCAGAAACATGGATGTATCTACACCGCCGTCTGTATAAACATGGAAATATCTACACCACTATTTGTATAAACATGGAAATATCTTCACTGCCATCTATATAAATATGGAAATATCTACACCGCCATCTGTATAAAGTTGGAAATATCTACACCGCAATCTGTATAAATGTGGAAATAACTACAACGATACCTCTATAGACATGTAATTATCTACACCGCTATTTGTATAAGCATGGAAATATCTACACTGCCATCTGTATAAAGATGGAAATATCTACACCGCCAGCTGTATAATCATGGAAATATATACACCACAATCTGTATAAACATGGAAATATCTACAATGCTATCTCTGTAAACATGGAAATATCTACACAGCTATCTGCGTAAACTTGGAAATATCTACAATGCTATCTGTGTAAATTTGGCAATATTTACACCGCAATCTGTGCAAAGGTGGAAATGTCTACACCGCTATCTCTGTAAACATGGAAATATCTACACCGCTATCTGTATAAACATGGAAATATCTAGACTGCCATCTGTTTAAACATGGAAATATCTACAGCGCCATCTGTATAAACATGGAAATATCTAAACTCCCATCTGTACACACATGGAAATATCTACAGAGCCATCTGTATAAACATAGAAATATCTACACCGCTATCTCTATAAACATGGAAATATCTACACCGCTATCTGTATAAACATGGAAATATCTACATCGCTATCTGTATAAACAGGGAAATATCTCCACCACAATCTGTATAAACATGGAAATATCTACACAGCTATCTGTATAAACATGGAAATATCTCCACCGCTATCTGTATAAACATGGAAATATATACAATGCTATCTGTGTAAACATGGAAATATCTACACAGCTATCTGTGTAAACTTGGAAATATCTACCCAGCTATCTGTGTAAAAATGGAAATATCTACACAGTAGTCTGTGCAAAGATGGAAATATCTACACCGCTATCTCTGTAAACATGGAAATATCTACACAGCGCTCTGTATAAACATGGAAGTATCTATACCGCAGCCTCTATAAACATTGAAATATCTCCACCGCTATCTGTATGAACATGAAAATATCTACACCGCTATCTGTATAATCATGGACATATCTACACCGCAATCTGTATAAACATGGAAATATCTACCACGCTATGTATATAAACATGGAAATATCTACACAGCTATCTGTGTATACTTGGAAATATCTACAAAGCTCTCTGCGTAAACAAGGAAATATCTACACGGCAATCTGTGCAAAGATGGAAATACCTACACCGCTATCTATAAAACGTGGAAATATCTACACCGCTCTCTGTATAAACCTGAAAATATCTACAGCGCTGTCTGTATAAACAAGGAAATCTCTACACCGCCATCTGCAGAAACATGGAAATATCTACACCGCAATCTATATAAACATGGAAATACCTGCACCGCTATCTGTATAAATATGGAAATATCTACACCGCTATCTCTATAAACATGGAAATACCTACACCGCTTTCTCTATAAACATGAAAATATCTACACTGCTATCTCTATATACATGGAAATATCTACACCTACATCTCCATAAACATGAAAATATCTACACCGCCATCTTCAGAAACATGGATGTATCTACACCGCTATCTGTATAAACATGGAAATATCTACACCACTATCTGTATAAACATGGAAATATCTTCACTGCCATCTGCATAAACACGGAAATATCTACACCACCGTCTGTATAAAGATGGAAATATCTACACCGCAATCTGTACAAAGATGGAAATAACTACACAGCTATCTCTATAGACAAGAAAATATCTACACCACTATCTATATAAACATGGAAATATCTACACTGCCATCTGTATAGAGATGGAAATATCTACACCGCTAGCTGTATAAACATGGAAATATCTACACCGCTATCTGTATAAACATGGAAATACCAACACCGTTATCTATATAAACATGGAAGTATCTACAGCGCTATCTCTATAAACATGAAAATATTTACACCACCATCTTTATAAACATGGAGATATTTACTCCGCTATCCCTATAAACATAGAAATAACTACACCGCCATCTCTGTAAACATGGAAATATCTACACCGCCATCTGCATAAACATGGAAATATCTACACAGACATCTGTATACACATGGAAATATCTACACTGCCATCTGTATAAACTTGGAAATATCTACACTGACATCTGTAGAAAGATGGAAATGTCTACAAAGCAATCTGTATAAACATGGGAATTTCTACACCGCTACATGTAGAAACATGGAAATATCTACAGCGCTATCTGGATCAACATGGAAATAACTACACCACAATCTGTATAAACATGGAAATATCTACAATGCTATCTCTGTAAACATGGAAGTATCTACACAGCTATATGTGTAAACTTGGAAATATCTACACCGCTATCTCTGTAAGTTTGGCAATACCTACACCTCAATCTGTGCAAAGATGGAAATAGCTACACCGCTATCTCTGTAAACATGGAAATATCTACACCGATATCTGTATAAACATGAAAATATCTACACTGCCATCTGTATAAACATGGAAATACCTACACCA